>NC_086320.1:353605154-353964320 GCF_036172605.1 Pelobates fuscus | reverse complement strand
TCTGGTCACAAGAACAACTTATCTGATCAAAAGTGTACATTCACTAATCCTGATGTCTTGCCAAGCATTGGGATATTTCAAAGCTTTGATTGGTTTTAGGTTTTCAAACTATGCATAGTCTTTGGTCTGAAATGTGTCGCTTCTGACCAATGGTGGATTTAAGATGGCCGCTCCTGTAAAGTAATGGTACGCCAGGAGATGCAGTGAATGAAAATCGCTATCAACTTATTCATTTCTAAATAATACACAAATATTATATAATTCATTTTGAATAAAAAAAAATGTTTTGTATTTATGTGAAAATCTTTTTTTCTCTTATGTTGCTGAATTATTGTTTTGCATGTTTCTAATCTATTTACTCTATTCTTTTACATTTTGAATGGGACTGAATCCATGAGAAAGTGTCGTGGTCCTGAGAAGTTCCTGAAAAGTATAACAGTTTACTTTGCCTTTATATCGTATTTCCTGGAAATCATTAGATATACATTTAAGAGGAACTGATTCTAAAGTGTGACATATTTTGCCAACTTTGATCGATGCAATAAATAACTATTATTAATGGGGAGTAAAGTGTAAATTTTTTTTTTAAAAATAAATCTTTCTAAGAACTAAGGAAGGGATATACCATTCACAGAACTCCATAAAATACATATCTCCTGAACACTATTTTCTTTCTCTTGTGTGCGCATAATCCCATGGAAAAATGCCAAACTTTGAGCCTGGCCTATGTTTTTCTCCAATTTACAATGAACCGGTGACCTCATTCATTTATACACTAAGAGAGCTTATGAATAAGGTTAAAATTTTAACCTCACACAGTAAATGAAAACAAATTATGAAAACTGGAACTTTACCCATTTCCTCCCATCCAGTTCATGTCACTAATACACGCATGTAATCGCTATGTTACCATAGTTAATTTATTATTCTTAAGGGAATCTGGTGATTTAGTTGGCACACCAGCTGGATTTAAACTAATATTAAAGTCTAAATTTTCTTCACTTATTTAAAAAAAATGTTTTCAAAATCAGTGCGTTGGATGATTCTTGAATATCTTAAAACGTGTTTTCTCAGCCCCTAGTAGTAGATTATTCTAAGTACCACTGATATCAGATGACAAGTACTGCTATTAGCAACTGCTTCATAACAAATACAATTTGAGATGTGAAATTAAACAGGTGGCTGTACATCCTGGCACAATCATGAGTGCAGTATTTGGTATGAATGGAAGGGACGTGGATCATTTACAGAGCTCCTGTAGATTTAAACACTGCCGAGAAGTAAATGAGGCATGTCTTCATACGTACCTCTACATTGTTTAAATTATCCTAAAGTAGACTGATTGATCTGCCTTATTCTCTCTCCAAAACTGCTAAACTCCTGACATTAGACCACCACGGCAATATTATTATTATATTACACGAAGAAAGCCAACTACGTGAGCCTGTGGTCCAAGCAACTGCCTGAGTGATTTGTCTTATTGTATGTAACCATGACACTAATAGGGTTATATACTAAAGTAAGAATTCAAGGTGAATTTCAAATTAAGCTAAAATTTTTTAGTTTGACCTTAAAGCAGCATTGTCTGTCACTCCGTACTTACCTTTTCCCAATCGCTTCCTTTTCTCTTCCTCTTTCCTACTTTGGCTTTCTTTTTTTCATTTTTACGTATTTCTTACTAAAGAATAAAACAATGTAAGGACTATTTTTCGTATGTATTTTTCCTACCTGACTTCCACTGACCGCAATGCTGTACTCTTGCGCATGTGAAGGAAGATGGTGGCGTCCGTGATGAACAGGTTAATGTATGTAGAACTCACCTTTCCCTGCCCTGCCCCCCATCTACTGGACCCCCATCGGCAAGATCACCGCCAGGGTTCTTTGTAAATTCTGTGAAGTTTTACATTTTAAATTTACTTTGAAATCAGCTTAAATTTTCACTTTAGTAAGTAACCCTAAACTCTATATGGGTATAGGAATGAGGGTACTTGGGGAATAAATCCCCTCACCCCCACAAGAAAATCTAGTGGGAGGGATGAAAGGGGTAAGATCCCCACCCACCCAAGTCATGATTGTCTAATTGTCTAGTTATTAAAATTATATTTTTTATTGTTCAACAGAAGATTAGAAAAACAATACATATTTTAAAGGAGTTGACTATCTTCCCCGTTTAGCTTTTAAAACAATTACATTTCTTATGCGGAAAGACATCTATTGAAAAATTGTTTTGTTTTTTGTTTTGTTTTTGTTTTGTGAGACATTGCATATTTATATGTATTAAAAGGTGTGATCGGGTAACATATATGTCTTATGAAAGGCTGGCTCCTCCTACCAAATAAATTTTTGGTTGCTATGCCAATGGTTACATGCACCAAAGAGGAATAAACACTGGCTTTTAACAGATTCTTCTTGGTGACACCTTCACACGCCATGGGTGGTGAAAAGGTACGGTGACTCTGGCGACCAAAGACATCTCAGGACCGTATGCAGGACTCATCTAAGCTTGCCTAGAGGAAAATAATCCAAAATAGGAGACAAGGTCATAGTACTCATCCTGTTTCAGGATTTCGCTATCCCCTTATATTAAGGTCTCACAAGTCTACTGACACCAATTGTTATTCATTGACTTCATTGTCTACTAGTAGATGTACAGACTTTATAATAGCTTAGAAATGTGTAATAGTAGCTATAATTAACCTTGCATAATCCTCAACATACACCATAAACCCTCAGTGTTCTATAACAAGATTTATTAAGAAAATCAAATCTGCTACTTTACAGGAAAAGGAAATGTGTTACATTGTTGTAGCTTGAAAGCTCATGACCCTGTTACTAGTTAATCACAAAGACTGGTCCTACCTCAACAGGAAGCTCATTGCAATCAGCCTACCTGATAACAGGAAGTGGGTTGTATTGTCTTCCTGTCAAAACCAGGAAAAGGACAACTCCATTTGCAATTAATTTTATAAATTAGATATAGTTAATATAATGGTATGTTAGTAATGAATATCTTCATTATTCCATATCTGATGTGTTTTGTAAATTATTCTCTTTTCAGTTTATATCTGTATATTTAATTTAATATTTGATAGATTTAATAAATATATAATATACCAGTATAGATTTAGTTTTTTGCAGCTCCTCCTTGTTCCCTCTGTTGGTTATTTCTTCTCACTTGATATATATATACATAATATTTAGAATTTACAGTACAACTGATTGGCAAATTTTTTTACATCATTTAGGTTCGACCGAATAAGTTTTGCGAAGTGATCACATGGACAAAATTTGCCCAAACTGAAACGCCATATGGACGAAGAATGTATTGCACCAAATAAAATTAAAAAAAATTCTGGACCAATTAATTCAGATAAACCAAACTTTATTGAATTATTTTAAGGTCTAATTATATTTTCAGCCACCTCTTGAACAGTTTTGAAGATGGAAATTTATGGAGTAAAGGAAAGCTTGTACTTACTGGAATAGAAACTCTTAATTTTGACAAATCTTAGAATATATTTAACCTTTTGTGCTAGATGGATAGAAGATAGTTCACACCATATTATGGAAGAGCTCACAGGAGTACAGTTAATAAGGAACATAAAGCCATAGATTAAAATTCCCTATCATATCCATTGTACAGCGCTATGGAATTTGCTGGCGCTGTATAAATAATAAAATAATAATAATAATAATATTTTGTGGCACTTATTTAGAAGCTTGAAAATGAAATGCTAAAACAGCGTAATTGGTCGCTTTCACTCTCTCCTATTCTCACCCTGCGCTGTTTTGTAGCTATTGTCCCTTTCCGAATGAAACCAAATTGTTTTGACATGATGGTAAAAAGGCAGGAAATCATTTAAAACATTAACAAGCCTGTAAGAGAAAGCTCTGTATCAATCCTTTCATACTCTGTATCACAGCTGCCACAGGTCTTCATGCAATTTATTGGAACCTAAGAATTCTCCTCTGACTTGGCTAATTGTATCACCTGCTGTCAGCGATCTCATTATCAGCCCATTTAAACAGGTACTTCCTCTATCTCTCTGTTAGTTTGCTCAGCCTCAATAGTCTGAGACAAGTGTTCTTCAATCTTTCCTGCTCATTTACAATGTATTATCTCTGTTTGTCTTCCTATTCTTTTGTTAGTTACTATGAGTTCCTGTTTGCTTTAAATCTGCGTTTGGACCAATGTACTAGATTTATTTGATTACGCTGTAAAACTCATTTGGATAGTACTGCCTGGGCCAGGTCATCGGCTGCATCTTGCAACCGACTTTTTGCATGTAGCTTATCACAGTGATTACATGCCACTCATCCCAAAGTCCCAGCACAGTCCCAGGGTATTGCTATAAACCTCAAAAATAACGTAGTCCAAAAAGAAGTAGAGATTTCTACCTGTGCATCAGTGACATCAATCCAATCCAATTCTCGGCCAATGAATACTGTCCAAAGTTGAACAAAAGTTATAGCAAGATCTGTGAAGAGGGGCCAGACCATGGAATCCAGGTAACTAGAAAACCATTGAAAAACAATGAGACTGTGCAAATGGACTCCTGGTACCAGGACCCAGACTGCATATCATTTCTTTAATTTTTCACACTTCACTTGCTACAGTTAGCATTCTAGTTATAGCCAGACTTCAAAACATGGCGGAGGATTGTTTAATGTCATATAGACTTCATATTTTCATACTGTATATATAAACATTCTTATTTGTTCTATAATTATTCTATAACAAATTATTCTATGAGCTTTCCAGACAAGCAAAAAACTAGCTAACGGATTTATAACCCTGCACTCCTTCTGCAACCTCCATTTAAATAAATATAATTAATTATGCTAATAACATATCTGCACCTATTAGCACATAACATACTCTCTTATAGTGCATTATTTTCCATACAAACATATAGTCTAAGATAAGCATCTCTCTTTGACCCTTTGAAATGTTGAGCGGTTTCTGTTTGTGATTTAATTGTCTATTTTAAGCATAGCTCAGTTTGATAAATCTGACCAAACATTCTCAGTAAATAAACATACTACGGGTGCCACTCTCAAGCACCGGTGTATGAAACCAGTAGTTTTTACAATTATACCAACTGGCAGCAAATATTTATCATTTTAAGAAATGTCAAACAGATGCATAAACAAACAAGTTTAAAAATACATTCCCCTTAAAAATGTTTATAAGCAAAAGAAATATATTTATAAATTGTGTGAGTGATCGCTAATTTTTAATTAAACATAACACTGGACTGTGCTTTTAAAGAACGTTTTGTGTAATTGTATCTTCGAATTATTCTTGGTCACATATGTAAACCTAGTGCATTATGTCTGTTCATTAGCACGCTTGTTGCTCTGGGGAGTCATATTGCCATTCAGCAGCAGGAAGGTACCTTTTTATGCTTCTTGCCCTCCAGGGCAAACTCTTAACCCATTTACATATTTTTCACTAGAAAAATAAACAAATCCGGCTCCTATACATATGCTGTGACATTTGAAGCTATTTATAGTTTGAGTTCCATATTGTATTCTCTGACTAGAATGTTTCAGTCTAAAAAAAAAAAAAATATTTCTTTTTTATTTTTTTATTGTAGGCAGCTATTTGATAATAATTATTTGCTGTGTTTTCAGAATTAACTTCTCACAATGACCCTGGATGGATTTCAAATAAAGCACATAGGAAACATTAATAGAATGTATTAATCTAGTTTGCCTATTTTCCTTTTAACTTTTTCAGTTATTGAAGTCAGATTGGGTTCTTCATGTTGGTCATATTACGTGAACAAGGTAGCCTGTAACTGCATTTTGAAACTCCCTCGCTGTATCAAACTTATGTACATGTTGCCGTGTTTCCCCCCAAAAAAGACATCCCATGAAAATAAGCTCTAGTCACTAGTCGCTAATTCGCTAATCTATGTTTGGGGAATTTTCCCAGAACATAGATTCACGGGATTCCATGCCCTAATGATCTTGAATCCCCCCGAACGTAGACCTGCTTTCTAGCACATGCTTGCTATGTTTTTCCCAGAAATGAGACATCCCCCGAAAATAAGCCCTAGTGCGTTTTTCGGGGGGGGAATTAATATAAGACCCAGTCTTATTTTCAGGCAATTCTATGTAATTAACATTATTTTACTTTTTTAACACTTAGAGAGATATTCAAACCTTTTTTAAAGCATTTTTATTTGGGCATCACTGTTTGGTCCACCCCTACAGTGCATTCTAAACTTGGTCCAATCCTATTGGGCATTACTGACTTGGTCCATCCTTTTAATGAGTAAAAATGACTCTAATAAATAGCTTTACGCTTACCTGGAACCCGTGTCAGATTATGTTCCTTGTACTAGTTCCAACATCTCTGACATTACAGCTCCCTGGCACGGTTCAATCAGATGCTTGGATTGGACCCTTCCTCTAGCTAAGAGTGCTTGTGCAGGCTCTGTGACGGCGAGGGGAGAAGTAGGGATAGAAATTTTTAAACGGCTGATTAAGGATATAAGGATATAAGGTGGCAGAGGTGATCGGGAAGCATTAAATAAAAAAGTAAAGGTGGGAGGGAGGTGCACAGGAGGAAGGGAAGAAGTGGAGAAGCAATGCATGTCTGTCACCAGTGTGCTATCTAATGACAGATGTATTTTTTGCCTGCTCAACCACCTAGTTTTGCTCAACACTTAATCACATGAACACGTATCAGCTGCAGGTTAACAAAGCATTCCATGCTGCTTCGTTTGAGTAAAGATGCAGAGCAGTAGAATCTGGTGACGAGCTGTGTCCTATGTCTAACAACCTGTAGGTCCGAAACGCGTTAGGTATTTGGTGTGACCTTGTTTGTTACTTTTTGTTTTGTGCAGATTAAACCTCCTGTGGATTGTGAGCACTTGCAGTGGAGTTATTTCATTTTTTTTGTTTGAGCTGTGCAAGGGCAAACATAACTTAAATTAGTGTGGGAACTGTTAATTAATGGACTTTCCCAATGGATGTAGTGGATCTGCGCAGGCCCTGAATAACTTCTGGAGCAGTGTTAATTTTGGCGGCAAATTTTAATTTAGTTTCAGTCATAGTCTTTTGACTAAAAAGCCATTTTAGTCATCTGAATTGTTTTAGTTTTAGTCTAGTTTTAGTCGACTAAATCTCAAAAATTTTTAGTCGAATTAAATTTTACTAAAATTATTAGTCCCCCACCCCCCAGGAAGAGCCACCTACCGGCGAACGCACGTGTGTAGATTGATTCTGCAGTTATTCGATTATCTGATCTTCATGCCCGGTTATTATATCCATCTACCTCTGCAGACCGCTTCCTAGATTTACAGTCCGGCTTGATTCTTAGATCTAGCAGGCGAGGCAATCACTCCTTGTCTATTCAAACCTAATGGTCTGACTACCGGGCGACGTTCATTATTATTTATTTAACTATTTATTTTTCTTCATAGTTGTTAGCTAGTGTAGCAGATTACTGATCCTGGCTTAGGTGCCCTCGGAGGCACAGATTCGCTCACTCAAGTGCAAGTGAAGGCACCTAGGATCTCTGCATCTGCACTAGCTTCATTTTGGTCAATTTCTCTGGGTTCTTATTATTTTTCTATTTTTATTCAGAGGTACACCTCAGTGGAGTTTTATTACCACATAAGATCTAGGCTCCCTTGGCTCCACTATCCAGGGCAGCCTCCAGCTGCTTCCTTCAGCCGTAGGTACTAGTTACAGTTATTACCTTGTGATCTCCCTACTGAGATAATATATTTGACACAATTTCAATATCTTAGGCTCTCTGTATTTTTCCAGTTATATAGGATACTTTGTCTCAATTAGACTAGTTCAGTTGAGTTACAACATTGTTCTCTATATCCATATTAGCTGCTACTCCACATACCTGTGGCAATACTATTACAGTTATTCAACTGCTTGTCTAAACTAACAATTGTAGATTATACTAGCTTTAGTGTAACTATAATCTTAATTTTATTAATGACAGGAGGCGAATATTTGCTTAAGTCTCTCTTTACTAGAACTCCACAGCAGCACATTAACAGAGAGATAAACACCAAAGACAAAAACATAAGGTATCTATATAAGGCTCCTCCTAAGCCACCATTTCCTCTTTCACGCTGCGACAACGTAACATACACAACAATGACAATAACTAAATAAAGAAAAATTCACAACATAACGATGAATGTCATCTGGAAAAAATTCGGATAATGGATGAACTTGATCTTTATCCCGCCAAACGGCCGATCCTATGAACTGAAGTCAAACCATTAAACTGAAACGAAATAAACAGAATCGAAAACACTGATTAGTGAACGAAATGTACTGATAAAACATAAATCCCACGATTCAGTACTGATAGAATAAAGACACGAAATCCATACTAATGACCGTCAATACAGTATAACATGCACTTCCCACAACATCACCCCAAACTAACCAACCTAGCCCAGATAATCAGACAAATCAACAGAAATACAATCAATGCAATCCATCCAAAACAAGGGGGGGAAGAAATCAAATTGGGTGGGAAATATTCGCCTCCTGTCATTAATAAAATTAAGATTATAGTTACACTAAAGCTAGTATAATCTACAATTTTATAGCATGACAGGAGGCTTCATATTTGCTGTTTTAACGCTCCGACAGCAAAGCAAAAGAAGCATGTTCCGACGGTCTAAAGTAAAATAGGCGAAAAAACTCTACACGGGACCCGTCCGCCGAACGCAGAATGTCCTGAAGGGAAGCGCTCGCCAAAAAAGCTCCGGAAGCTGCGGCGCCCCTAACCAAAAGTGCTCCGAAGGTCGCATCCACGCCCGCCAGAGCCAAAAGACATCTTATCCATCGCGCCAGTGCCTTTGCTACACGAAGCTTAGGCGAGTCCTAGAAGTAAGGGCATGATACAACCGTTGATTCCGACTTGGTACGTCTAAGCACCTTGACGGAGACCCCCTCTGGAGAAAAACAAGAAAGCGCCGACATCGAAGGCCCAGACATCCGAAACACGTCTGAACGAGACCAGACACAACAAGAGGGCAAATTTCGCTGAAAGCTGGCGAAGAGAAAGGTCCTGGTTATCAAGCCAATTCCGAAAGAACGCCAAAACCAAACGCACGTCCCAGAGGGAAGAATACTTGGGCGCCGGAGGGCGCACCAGTCTCATTCCACGCAGGAGCCTGCAGACTAGCGGATCCTGGCCGATGGGAAAAAACCCGAAGCGGGACATGTGCCGTCGAGATAGCTGATCT
This sequence comes from Pelobates fuscus, assembly GCF_036172605.1. Lineage (NCBI taxonomy): Eukaryota > Metazoa > Chordata > Amphibia > Anura > Pelobatidae > Pelobates > Pelobates fuscus. The sequence continues at coordinate 353,955,081 of NC_086320.1, read as the reverse complement.
AACCACGATAACCTAGCGATATGACCGACCCAGGTCAAAGAGATGAGACAAGAAATTCAGCACACTAGATACAGGACCCGTAAAGGGATCGGTATCCCGTTCCAAGCACCACCGACACCAGGAGCTCCATGTTGGGAGATAACACCTCCTCTAGTGCTCGAAACCGAGTGGTTGATGTATTGCACCGCCGAACCATTGTCCATCCGAAGGAGCACGCATCAGTCCGACAGATGCTTCGCCAGGCTCCAAATTGCCAACGAACCTGCAATCAACCCCAGGCAATTGATGCGGGATTCCGATCTATTGTCCGACCACGGGCCCCCCGTGGACCTCGTCTTGCACGAGGCACCCCAGTCCCAAAGACTCGCATCCGATTCCTACACGAGATCCAGGGTCATCCCGAATATCGCCTTGCTGTTCCAGGCGGATATATGCAGGAGGCACCAGCTCAATCCGGCCTGCACGTCCGAGGCCAGGGAGATCTGGTCCTAAGAGGGTCTCTTGCGTAGAGAGTGCGCCTTCAGCCGCTGCATGGCCCTGTAATGTAGTGGGCCCGGGTAGAACGCCTGTATCGAGGCCAAGAGGAGACCCACCACGCGAGCCAACCTCAGGAGGGGAGTTCGGTCTTGTCGAAAACACGTCTGATCTCCTTCCGAATGGCCGTTATCTTCGCCACAGGCAGGCTGAGAATGCCGTCTTGCGCAACGACTACGAAACCCAAGAATTCCACCGTCTGCGCAGGCTCCAAGGCCGATTTCTTCAGAATGACCACGAACCCCAGGCATTCCAACGAGGAAAACGCAGAGCGCGTCCGAAATCTGAGCCCGGCGGGGTCCTCGCAAAGATAAGCAAGTCGTCCAGATAGACGATGCAGCGTACGGCCTCTGCTCTGAATTGGGTGACCACCGGTTTCAGGAGCTTGGTGAAGCAACAAGGGGCCGAGCTGAGGCCGAAGGGGAGGCATGGGAATTGGTACGGAGCTCGAACTTCCACCTCCAACAAGGGCTATTGGCCTCTTGTGATGACGGGGATCCTCAGGCGTCCAACCTGTGTAGGGGAAGAGTGGAAGTCTGTGACATAACTCCGCACTGTCCCAAGGACCCATATGTCTGAAGGTAACCGTGGGCGGAAGACCTTCCCGATCGAAGACTTCGCTTTATCCCGGGAGGTAAACAGAATAACCTGTTTCTGCAGTTCCTCAACGAAAGGCTCCCTGAACAGCAGACCTTTAGCCAGGGGACCCACATCTTCGGCTCCCAAATCCGACAGCTTGTTGTCCATATGGAAGAGTGCCGTCTTCCTGGGTTCCGTGCAAAGGGCCACAGTGGCATTGCCCAGCAGGCAAATGGAACGAAGTGCCCAGTCCCTCATGGTGGCTGGGTCCAGAGCCCTACCTTCTGTGAAGGCCTCGTCTGTTAGGGCCAACATCCAGGGTAACCGCCACCCTGTCCGGCAGTACCGGTCTGGGGCATTGCGCCCGCAGCTTCTTGCAGGCCTCACTTCCAAGGGGTCTACGGACCCAGTAGCGCACGAATTGTGCCAAGTGGTCGGGCAGTGACTAGTCCGAGGACCTGGGGCATCGGATAGATTGAGGCTCTAACAGAGGTTCTCCAGTAGTGCCCAAAAGGGTATCGTCCCCCAACATTGTCGTGGGGGCCCTAGTCGGTGGCGCGTCTTCCTCTTCCCAGCGTCCACCGGGACCCGCGCCAAGGTCCTCAACCCAAACATCTTCTCCATCTGAGGGAGGCTGGTCTGCCCGCCACACATCCAGCGCGGCCATGGTGGGGGGGGGGTAAGGAGGCCTCCTCCCCTGCGCCCGATAGGCGGTGGCGCCTGGCCGGCGAGGTTATCAACCTCAAACCACGTCACTTCGCCGGAGTCTTGCCCGTCCGGGAGCGTGGTTCAGGGTCTTCACCCTTTCAATAGCGCGTTCGCGCACTTGCCTGCTCTCGCACCTGAGAGTCTGACTCATCTGAGTCTTCTGCCAACTGAGGGGTTCCGCACACACCCCTGTCCGTATGTGGTTGAGGGAGGGCCCTAGCCAGGGCTATTTCAACAGATGCGGTCACAGCCGCATTAAGTAAAGCCTGCAAATTCTGCTCCTGTGCAGAGGCGTCCATAAAGTCTGAGTCTATGATACTTGATACCTACGAAGCTAGAAAACAGGCATCATTAGCAGGCAAAAGGGGCAGCACCCCTAGTGTTGGCAGAGGCAAGTAATAATGCATGCAGGCTCAACAAACCGTTATCCAGGGTATGGAGCCACCAGTCCAATAGCATGCATAGTATGGCACAGACAAAGCAGGCCAATCATGGGGCACAGACAAAGCAGGCCAATCAAGGGGCACAGACAAAGCAGGCCAATCAAGGGGCACAGACAAAGCAGGCCAATCAAGGGGCACAGACAAAGCAGGCCAATTATAAAGGCACAGACAAGGCAGGCCAGTATAAGGGTACGGGCGGTACCGACCCAGAGGTATAATGCAGGCGGAAACCTAGATCCTTTTAGACATGTAGTAGAATCTTGACTATTAGGGTGCAGGGTAGAGACGAAGCTGGGTCCTTATAGGCAAGGTTCTTCAAGATAGCGAAACACTTTAGTTTTTATATGGTTGTCCCTAATCCATTAGGCCACAAAATACGAGTGCCATGCTCAACCACCCAGATGGGGCCTGAACCCACAATCCCTGGCTTTGGACACCAGTGCTACTTCCATCAGGCAACTGAGGCTTGATTAGAGCAGTCCTAGTTTAATAAGTGGGTAAGGACACCAGGCAGGGACACCTGCAGGAGGCACGCAGTGCCATGTGGAAGTCAGGAAAACCAGTAAACCGTAAAACCATGTCCATAGAAAAACATGCAGGGCAAGCACACATGCAAAGAATCGAAAACTAAAGTCTATTCTTAGTTACTTGGAGAGGTGAGGGGGATTGAATCTGCGACCCTCATATATGGGGCATAATTTATGATGCAAGGGCTCACAGAGCTCCCTCACATGGACAGAAAAGAAAGCTGTCACCGAAAAATACGCACCCCCAAACCACCCAGGAGATGGGGAAACACACCAGACCAGCTAGTCACTGTACCTTTAATAAGGCTGTGACGCGCGCGGCAAACACAGTGGAGAGCTGCGCACCTGCTGCCCGACCACGCGGTCGCGGGGAGGGTGACCGGGAGCGGAGGCTCCCGCGGCAAATGAGTAGATCCCTGCTCCGTCCCCACTCTGATAAGTGTTAGCGAGTGAGTGGGGACGCGGGCAGGGTAAAGAACAAAACGGGGATTCCCGCTCGGCGGACGAAGCCGGTGGGCGGGAATCAAAGGCAACACACGAGGGACCGCAGGAATCTTTCTCCGCGGTCCCGGCGGTCGGCACGGGGAGCGGTCGGAAGACCGCTTCTCGGCGACCACCACGGCCAATAAGCCAGAGGAAACAGAACAAACAATAAAGCCAACAGGGTAAAACAAAACTCCCAAGGAGAAAACAGGCACAAAGAAATAAACACATGGTAAACTACCAGTAATCTGTATAAATAAACACATGGTAAACTACCAGTAATCTGTATAAATAAACACATGGTAAACTACCAGTAATCTGTATAAATAAACACATGGTAATCTATCAGTAATCTGTATAACTAAACACATGGCAAACTACCAGTAATCTGTATAACTAAACACATGGCAAACTACCAGTAATCTGTATAACTAAACACATGGCAAACTACCAGTAATCTGTATAACTAAACACATGGCAAACTACCAGTAATCTGTATAACTAAACACATGGCAAACTACCAGTAATCTGTATAACTAAACACATGGCAAACTACCAGTAATCTGTATAACTAAACACATGGCAAACTACCAGTAATCTGTATAAATAAACACATGGCAAACTACCAGTAATCTGTATAAATAAACACATGGCAAACTACCAGTAATCTGTATAAATAAACACATGCAAACTATCAGTAATCTGTATAAATAAGCACATGGCAAACTACCATCAGAATTGTAAAGGAAACATTCCCATAAGAAAATAAAAGAGCCAGAAAGGCACATAAATCTCACAACCAAGCATAGTTCATAACAATCATAAATAAATCACACTAAATCCCAAAGCCACCCACTAGAAGCAGGAGGCAGTGGTACTCTGACCTGTACTGATGCAGAGCAGCAAAGAAAGAGGAAATGGTGGCTTAGGAGGAGCCTTATATAGATACCTTATGTTTTTGTCTTTGGTGTTTATCTCTCTGTTAATGTGCTGCTGTGGAGTTCTAGTAAAGAGAGACTTAAGCAAATATGAAGCCTCCTGTCATGCTATAAAATTTAGAGGAATTACCAGTGATTATACCCTTTGTATATATGTCCTCACCTCTACTCCTTGTTCAACCCCGCCACCTCCCACCCCCACCCTTTTTGGTTCTATTTTACTCTGTGTGATTTAAATTAGAGCTAGACTCCATACTAGCTTCTTAAACCCTTAAGGACACATGACATTTGTGACATGTCATGATTCCATTTTATTCCAGAAGTTTGGTCCTTAAGGGGTTAAAGGGACACTATAGTCACCTGAACAACTTCTGCTTAATGAGGTTGTTCAGGTGAGAACTATACCTCCCTGCAGCCTTTCTCATGTAAACACTGTATTTTGTATACAGTATTTACATTGAAAGCTAGGAACAGTTGCAGTCACTCAGAGTGAACCAGAGGGACTTCGGAGTTGATGCAGTCATAATATGCCTCCATCCACTCAGATCTTCTGTCAGCAAAGCACAGGGCAGCACTGTGCACAGCATCCTGTGATTCAATATCTCCTCCCTCTGTGTGCAGACACTGAACTTTCCTCATAGAGATTCATTGATTCAATTCATCTCTATGAGGAGATGCTGATTGGCCAGGGCTGTGTTTGAATCATGCTGGCTCTGCCCCTGATCTGCCTCTTTGTCAGTCTCAGCCAATCCTTTGGGGAAGCACTGTGATTGGATCAGGCTACCACATGTCAGCAGACTGCTTGTTTTTCTGAGTCTAACAGCAGGCAGGCTTGAATACAGTAAGATTTTGCTATATTTATGGAGGCATGAGGGGCCCAGGGGGGCTAGATGGTGGTGTTAACACTATAGGGTCAGGAATACACGTTTGTGTTCCTGACCCTATAGTGATCCTTTAACTTATGTATTAAAAGTTATGTTTTAACTTCACTATAGGCCATTGGGCAGGATATCTCTCTCTTGTCTTTAAAATTATTAGTCGACTAAAGTCTGACTCAAATTGCTAGTCAACAAAATTAACACTGCTCTGGAGAGTTTCGATGTGTGAATATAACATTATAACTCGTGAGCATTCTACTGTGTCTACAATGAATCAAACAAGATAGAGAACAGTTACTTTTTCACTGCGATACTACTGAGACAACAAATATACCAGACTCTATTAAGCTGTCCCTCTATTATTAGTGCCCTATCCAGGGCCACTTTCTTCAATGCTGTTGTCAGCAAAATAACTATGTATTTATTCTATCTTTGGACAATTATTTTACTCTTTGCAGCATTGAACGTTAGGTCACATAATTAATCTATTCTGACAATCCTGTAGGTTTCCCTTTCTTAATCGTTTCAAATAAATTCTCTTCTAACCATAAAGAGAATAAGAGACTGCAATGGTTTATTTGTAATCAGACGACTCTACCTATGTGCACCAGGATTACGTGTAGTATGGTTAGTCCTGGACACAGATAAAGAAATATAAATAAATGAATAAACTTACTCTATTAATGCAACAACATAAATGTCATGTCAATAGTCATCTTGTCAACAAAGAACGCTAATGATGTGTTATAGTAATATATTTTTTTTATGCTCAGACAAGGTTTAATTACTAATGCAACCTAAAAAACACACATGGCATGACCAGCTTTGTTTTGTCTTGTTTTATAAAACATCTTGAATCTTTTATTAGACCAGGAAAAAAAACTGGCATGAACGCAAAGCCTCAATAACTGCAGTAAAATCACAAAAGAAGATATTTTAGACATTTTTATGAGATATTGTGAGCTTGAAATGGGAGCTTAGAGAATGTTACATACCAGACAAACATATTTCATTTTTACATTGCAATAATGTAGTTAGTGTCTTTGTGCACTTTTAAATAATTTAATATGGCTTAACTCTATGTTTTCTTTATTTTTACTATCTCCCATTTAACATTCACACATGGCAGATATTGTTACACGACTACATTTTAGCATTTAATCTACTATAAAATATTATTACGCAGAGTATACCATCTAAGCTGATTTTTGTTAAACATTATTATTATTTTTGGCATTAATATAGCACCGATTTATTCTGCAGCACTTTACATTATTATAAAAGGGGGAAATTTAACAATAAATGAGACAATTACAAAATGTTACAAGAAAAATAGGTTGACGAGGACCCTGCTCAGACTAGTTTACAGTCTAGAGATGGTGGCATATAAAACCACAATAAGAAGGGCATTGAAGTGGGAAGCAACCAAATAGCAAGGTGGGAACGTAGCAGAACCGGAGGTGAGTGGAGTGTGGCCCTTTGGGAGAGAGCAAGAGACAGGTTTGTGCAACAGAAGTTATCCTGGAAGAACATAAACTATTTTTTGAGGGACTTTTTAAATCAGGCTTCCCCAAAACTCCAGCCCTCTAGATGTTGCTGAACTACAACTCCCATGATTCTCAGCTTATCTATTTAATTCATAGAATCATGGGAGTTGTAGTTAATGGGGGCAGGCATGCCAAAAGAAAAGGAGCCACATGAGAGACATGGTGTATTATGGCTGTTATAACTAAATAATACAAGGCGAGGAAGAGGTAAAGGCTGTATGTAGCCTTTATTACAGTTTATACGGCATAACCTCTCAATCTCTTGTTCCATTTTGAAATTTGTAATAGATTGTCTCACTTGCTGTTAATTCCCCCCATTATATTATTGTAAAGCACTGCATTATAAGCTGGCGCTATGTAAACCCTTGTTGGTGCAAGGGTTAGTTATGTGGCAGCTGGTCACATTAAAAAAAGTAGAAAAAAAGGCAATGGGTATCAATAAGACCCCCATATTAGTGTGAGGGATGTTTGAAACTCTTGAGAGAGTCTCACTGAGACCAAATTCCAATTGTATTTGGCTTTATTAAATGTGACAATTGCCATTTCGGTTAGAATTCAGTCATTTTCATCCATAAATCTGGTGTTTAGTGGATGACTCAGTTAATTGTTTACAGGGATGGCTAGCATCATCACCTTGGAGGTTTGTGAACTGCATGTTTTCCTCTGTTGTTCTGCCATTCTTGGCATCTAGGTAGTGATGTCGCGAACACAAAATTTTTGGTTCGCGAACGGCGGACGCGAACTTCCGCAAACGTTCGCGAACCGGCAGACCGGGCGAACCGCCATAGACTTCAATGGGCAGGCGAATTTTAAAACCCACAGGGACTCTTTCTGGCCACAATAGTGATGGAAAAGTTGTTTCAAGGGGACTAACACCTGGACTGTGGCATGCCGGAGGGGGATCCATGGCAAAACTCCCATGGAAAATTACACAGTTGATGCAGAGTCTGGTTTTAATCCATAAAGGGCATAAATCACCTAACATTCCTAAATCACAATGGATATGGATTGACACCTGACATATGACATATTGACACCTTGACATATGGATTGACACCTGTCCTCAGAGACCCTGATACACACTGACACAGAGCAGAATAGGGACTGTTCCCCCTACATAGGGTCACTTGGCAGATATGGATTGACACCTGTCCTCAGGGACCCTGATACACACTGACACAGAGCAGAATAGGGACTGTTCCCCCTACATAGGGTCACTTGGCAGATATAGATTGACACCTATCCTAAGGATCCCTGATACAGAGCAGAATAAGGACTGTTCCCCCTACATAGGGTCACTTGGCAGATATGGATTGACACCTATCCTAAGGATCCCTGATACACACTGACACAGAGCAGAATAGGGACTGTTCCCCCTACATAGGGTCACTTGGCAGATATGGATTGACACCTGTCCTCAGGGACCCTGATACACACTGACACAGAGCAGAATAGGGACTGTTCCCCCTACATAGGGTCACTTGGCAGATATGGATTGACACCTGTCCTCAGAGACCCTGATACACACTGACACAGAGCAGAATAGGGACTGTTCCCCCTACATAGGGTCACTTGGCAGATATGGATTGACAACTATCCTAAGGATCCCTGATACACACTGACACAGAGCAGAATAGGGACTGTTCCCCCTACATAGGGTCACTTGGCAGATATGGATTGACACCTATCCCAAGGATCCCTGATACACACTGACACTGTAGTAATACAGGGTGTCTGGAGGGAGTATCTGCAGTAACACAGAGTGTCTGGAGGGAGTATCTGCAGTAACACAGAGTGTCTGAAGGGAGTATCTGCAGTAACACAGAGTGTCTGGAGGGAGTATCTGCAGTAACACAGAGTGTCTGGAGGGAGTATCTGCAGTAATACAGAGTGTCTGGAGGGAGTATCTGCATTAATACAGAGTGTCTGGAGGGAGTATCTGCAGTAACACAGAGTGTCTGGAGGGAGTATCTGCAGTAACACAGGGTGTCTGGAGGGAGTATCTGCAGTAACACAGGGTGTCTGGAGGGAGTATCTGCAGTAACACATGGTGTCTGGATGGAGTATCTGCAGTAACACAGGGTGTCTGGAGGGAGTATCTGCAGTAACACAGGGTGTCTGGATGGAGTATCTGCAGTAACACAGGGTGTCTGGATGGAGTATCTGCAGTAACACAGGGTGTCTGGAGGGAGTATCTGCAGTAACACAGAGTGTCTGGAGGGAGTATCTGCAGTAACACAGAGTGTCTGGGGCAGGCCCGGACTGGCCATCGGGCAAACCGGGCAAATGCCCGGTGGGCCGTGATGGCCACGGGCCGAGGCCGGGGGGATCCAGCCGTTCTATGCAGGGCCGGCGCTATCTGAGCGCCGGCCCCGCTGTGTTGCATGTAGGGCCCTCACCGGCCCACATGCTGTCAAATGCGGCCGCCGGCTGGGAGAGAGAGGGAGGGAGCCAGCCTGGAGAGGCGGACCCGGCGGAGCTCTAACTTGCAGCTCCGCCGGGTTTCTCGCGAGATCCGGGCCGTTGCCATGGCAACCGGCCGGGTCTCGCGAGAGTGAACTCTAGCCCCACAGGCTAGAGTTCACTTACCACGAGGACCACCAGGGATGGATGTCAGCACCCCCCCCTTCCAGGCTACAGGTACGAAGGGAGGGAGGGGAGGGGGGGATATAATCTTTTTTTTTTTTTAATAATAACAAAAAACCTCAATATCGGCATTTACCTGCCTCCCCCCAATACACAATCCTTGCAAACACACACATCACCCTCACCCAGCACCCTAACACTCACCCAGCACCCTAACACTCACACAGCACCCTAACATTCACCCAGCACCCTAACATTCACCCAGCACCCTAACATACTCACCCAGCACCCTAACACTCACCCAGCACCCTAACACTCACCCAGCACCCTAACATACTCACCCAGCACCCTAACATACTCACCCAACACCCTAACATACTCACCCAACACCCTAACACTCACCCAGCACTATACGCACTCCTTCACACACACTAGATCCCCTACACACAGACGCTGCACCACCTACACACACACACTACATTTCTGACATACACACTCTGGATACCCTATGCACACACTAGATTCCATTTAAGCAAACACATAGTGTCTCCATAAATGTGATACCGTGAGTATCCCAATTATGGAAACCCCTGAGACAAGTTTCAAGCAAACACAACGCAAGCATGTTATTAAATTTGCTTGCGCTGTGCAGAACAAATACAGGGCCCTTTTCTCATGCCCTGGAAGAGCATTGAACCAACATGCTCACTTTGAGATGGGGCGTGCTTGTCATTGGGGATGACAAAACACACCCTATCTGGCCCCGCCCCCTTTTCAGTGGGCCGCTGTGAATAAAAAATGCCCGGGCCGAATTTTTTCCCCAGTCCGGCCCTGGTCTGGGGGGAGTATCTGCAGTAACACAGAGTGTCTGGAGGGAGTATCTGCAGTAACACAGAGTGTCTGGCTGGAGTATCTGAAGTAATACAGAGTGTCTGGATGGAGTATCTGCAGTAACACAGAGTGTCTGGATGGAGTATCTGCAGTAACACAGGGTGTCTGGAGGGAGTATCTGCAGTAACACAGAGTGTCTGGAGGGAGTATCTGCAGTAACACAGGGTGTCTGGAGGGAGTATCTGCAGTAACACAGAGTGTCTGGAGGGAGTATCTGCAGTAACACAGGGTGTCTGGAGGGAGTATCTGCAGTAACACAGAGTGTCTGGAGGGAGTATTTGCAGTAACACAGGATGTCTGGAGGGAGTATCTGCAGTAACACAGGGTGTCTGGAGGGAGTATCTGCAGTAACACAGGGTGTCTGGAGGGAGTATCTGCAGTAACACAGGGTGTCTGGAGGGAGTATCTGCAGTAACACAGAGTGTCTGGAGGGAGTATCTGCAGTAACACAGGGTGTCTGGAGGGAGTATCTGCAGTAACACAGAGTGTCTGGAGGGAGTATCTGCAGTAACACAGGGTGTCTGGAGGGAGTATCTGCAGTAACACAGGGTGTCTGGAGGGAGTATCTGCAGTAACACAGGGTGTCTGGAGGGAGTATCTGCAGTAACACAGAGTGTCTGGAGGGAGTATCTGCAGTAACACAGAGTGTCTGGAGGGAGTATCTGCAGTAACACAGGGTGTCTGGAGGGAGTATCTGCAGTAACACAGAGTGTCTGGAGGGAGTATCTGCAGTAACACAGGGTGTCTGGAGGGAGTATCTGCAGTAACACAGAGTGTCTGGAGGGAGTATCTGCAGTAACACAGGGTGTCTGGAGGGAGTATCTGCAGTAACACAGAGTGTCTGGAGGGAGTATCTGCAGTAACACAGAGTGTCTGGAGGGAGTATCTGCAGTAACACAGGGTGTCTGGAGGGAGTATCTTCAGTAACACAGGGTGTCTGGAGGGAGTATCTGCAGTAACACAGGGTGTCTGGAGGGAGTATCTGCAGTAACACAGGGTGTCTGGAGGGAGTATCTGCAGTAACACAGGGTGTCTGGAGGGAGTATCTGCAGTAACACAGGGTGTCTGGAGGGAGTATCTGCAGTAACACAGAGTGTCTGGAGGGAGTATCTGCAGTAACACAGGGTGTCTGGAGGGAGTATCTGCAGTAACACAGAGTGTCTGGAGGGAGTATCTGCAGTAACGCAGGGTGTCTGGAGGGAGTATCTGCAGTAACACAGGGTGTCTGGAGGGAGTACCTGCAGTAACACAGGGTGTCTGGAGGGAGTATCTGCAGTAACACAGAGTGTCTGGAGGGAGTATCTGCAGTAACACAGAGTGTCTGGAGGGAGTACCTGCAGTAACACAGGGTGTCTGGAGGGAGTATCTGCAGTAACACAAAGTGTCTGAGGGGAGTATCTGCTTGTAACATTTATATGCACTAAATTTTTTTTATAACAAATAGAAAAAAAAAATGGTTGCAGCTTCCGAAAGAATCTAAAATGGATGCTGTCCAGTAGGTGGGAGGGTCTGCTAGGGAGGGTGTGCTGCTGATTGGCTGGAATGTGTCTGCTGACTGTGAGGTACAGGGTCAAAATTTACTCAATGATAAAGAATAGGGGGCGGACCGAACATCGCATGTGTTCGCCCGCGGCGGCGAACGCGAACATGCTATGGTCGCCCGGAACTGTTCGCCAGTGAACCGTTCAGGACATCACTACATCTAGGCTGGTTGGACTATCAAGTATATGTGCAAATATTTGCTGTGCCAGGCCCAGCCAGCTGGGGAGAGTTCTTTCACTCTTCCATTAGAAAGGCGATTCTAAAACCAATAAAATGACTTTGGAGTCTTATTTCATTAACACAGGGCAATACCTGATAAACAAGCATCTAGTTTACCATAAAAATATATAACACATTGTGGCCATGTATACATTTTTTCATTATTTTTTGGAACAAAGCCATTCCGATATACATATATGCCGAGCAGCCTCTTTTTATTGGTTATTTTATTGCATTCCAGGTTCAGCTGACACCATGAATTATAAAGGTATAAATATTTGTGCATTTTATTGTATGTGAAAGGAAAAAGGAAAAAAAATGCAAAGTTATGTTAAAAGTACAGATGTATTGCAGATCCAATATGATGTATAATTGACTCCTTTCAATGCTGAATTCTGATTCATTATATTTTTAAATATATAAATACGCTGATCCGTCACAACATTACAGTGCATTGCAGTATGCAGACTGGTCAGAGTGCCTATGATGACCCCTGTCCACTACCGAAAGCACCTTCAATGGAGATGTGAGCATCAGAACTGGATCATGAAGCAATGGAATACTGTTGCCTGGTCTGATGAATCAAGTTTTCTTTCAGATCAGGTGGATGGCTGGGGCAAATGTGTTATTTAACTGGGGTAGCGATGGCAGCAGGATGGCTGGCGGAAACAGTTTTATGCTCTGGTAAATGTTCTGCTCGGAAACCTTGGGTCCTGGCATTCATGTGGATGTTACTTTGACATGTACCACCGACCTAGAGATTGTTGCAGATCACATGGCAATAGTGTTTCTTAATGACCGTGGCCTCAGGTTAATGCACCCTGCCACAATGCAAAAAGATTTCAGGAATGGTTTAAGGAACATGACAAAGCGTGTTACCTTGGCCTCCAAATTCCCCAGATCTCAATCTGATTGAGGAATTCTGTGATGTGCTGGAACAACCAGTCCGATCCATGGAGGCCCCACCTCCATGGACGTACTTGCTAATGATAGGATTCTTAAGTAATGATTGTCACTATTTTGTGACTGACCCGTGCTGACATAGAAACAAAGAAATGTAAGAACAAAAAACAAAATGCAAACCGCAAAAGTGCCAGGGATCAAAGAACAGGGGACCCATAAATGTACTTCTCCCATAGTGCCAGGGCCAGATTAAGAGCCCAGTGGGCCTGGTGTTGACAATTATGACGGGGCCTAATTACCGAATCTTATCAACCAAAAACACTAAAACAGTCATACCTCTCAAGCGTCATGTATCTGATAGAGATGGTGTTGAAGGGAAACTCAAAAGATGCACCTATAAGAAAACACATACTCTATGCTAATCTCTTTATCTAATTTATGCTTTCATCTTTCAAGTAAATCCATACCCCCTAACAGCAGTGTCCAGTGAAGCAGGAAGTCAATGGGCGGGGTAAAAGGGTGGGCCACTGATGCAAATCATGTGACCAGAACAGCCAAAAGGGGCGAACATGCCCAAAAAGGTGGAATGTCTGTACAAAGAATTGGAAGGCCAGCCTGGCATCAGTGTCCCTATGTATCAGTGTCAGTGTCCCCATGTCGCCCAGTCCCCTAGTCGCCCAGTGTCTCAGTGTCCCCATTCCCCCCACTGTCCTCATGTCTCAGTGTGTCCCGTGTCACTAGGATACTAGGGGACACTGAGAAACGTGGGGACACAGTGAGACATGGGAACACTGAGAGATCCAGGGACACTGAGACACTTGGGGACACTGGGAGACACGGGGGCACTTGTGGATCCAGACATGGAGACACTGGGAGAAAGGGGGACACAGACACTAGGGACACAGAGACAATCAGACACAGACACTGGGAGACATGGGGACACTGAGACATTTGGCGACACTAAGACACTAGGGACACTGAGAGACATGGAACACAGACTCTGGGAGACTAGGGGACACTGGAAGACATGGGGACACTGAGACACTAGGAACACTGGCCGGGAGGCATGGGGACACTGGGATACATGGGGGCACTTGAGGACATAGACATGGGGACATTGGGAGACATGGGGACACCAAGACATTTGGGGACACTGGGACACATGGGGACACTAGGTACACTGAGAGACATAGGAACACAGACACTGGGAGTCATGGGGATACTGAGACACTGGCTGGGAGTCATAGAGACATGGGGACAGTGAGACACTAGGGACACTGAGAGACATGGGGACAGTGAGACACTAGGGACCCTGGCTGGGAGACACTGGGACATTGGGAGACATGGAGACACTGTGTCCCTAGTGTCTCCGTGTCACAATGTGTCTCCCAATGTCCCTATGTGTCCCCATGTGTCTCAGCATCCCCATGTCTCAACGTGTCCCCTATTGTCTAAGTGTCCCCATGTTTCCCAGTGTCCCCATGTTTCTCAGTGTCCCAGTGGCCCCATGTCTCCCTGCTGCCTTTCCACCCATTCTTCACTTCCCTGATCTGTAGGCTGTCTCTGCAGGCTGGGAGCTGCTGTCTGGACTCTCTATGGATCAGTGAGTAGAGAGAGGCAGGGAGGGATATGCTGTAACTTCCTATCCCTGCCTCTCTCCACACACAGTGACCCCTGCTGGCTGGTGCTGGTATTGCAGAGTAATCTCAGTTTATACTGAGAAAAATATCTGCATTTGTATTGCCGGTATTACTGCAATACCGGCACGGCCAGCCAGCCTCAAATACATAAAATACCAGTCAGGTTGCAAACCTAAGAGTAGTGTGTAAAATAAATAAATAAATAAATAAATAAAGTAAAAAATAATGTCATTGTTTGTTTGTTTGTTTGTTTTTTTTAAATGGGCCTATTTCATGGTCCTGGGCCTGGAGCTGCAGCTCCATCAGCCCCTATGTTAATCCGGCCCTGCATAGTGCCCAAACTTTGTGAAACTTGGACAACGGGTTTCTGTCCTGTCCTGTTACCTTGTCCATAAGGTACGTGTCCTTTATTTTTAAGAAATTTCTATTTCAATCTCAACCTTGATTTTAGATTTAACTTTTTGTAAACTTTCAAACATTTTTCTATTGAAATGTGTAATTGCTTGGTTAAAACTGTCATTACTTCAAACCCCATCCTTCGTCTGCTTCTTTATAAAGAGAATTCACATATAACAACGTTCTTAAGAAGTCTAACAAAATTTCCAGCTAAAAGAAAAGCTTGGCTATATCTCTCCAGCCACTGTAACTGTAAATTACTGTATCCGCCGTGTTTATTTTTCTCTCAAAATCAGCAACAAGCACACTGGCTTATGTGACTGTGACCATGTCTTCGTGCTGGAGCCAGTGAAAGCATCAAAGTGATCTGCTCTTCATTCAATGATTTCCATTATTCAACATCTCCCTAGAAAAAACGAAAGCAAAATATCTAATGTGCCGACTAGAATTTTAAGTCTCGTCAGGTTATATTGATTTTGGATGGGAAAGACGAATGCATGTGCATAGATTATAGAATTGATAATATGAAATATTTAATAAAATCTAATTATAATAACTGAATATAAAAACAATGTGAGCATATAAAGATAAAAGTTAGCCGTACACTCATTAGAACACAAAAAATAGTCACTTGTTTAGAAAGGTTGGCGTACTCCCAAAGTTTAATAAAATGTGACCTTTTGGTAAAGTTCATGTAGAATTAAATAATGTTTTATCAGATGCATATCAATTAAGGCCTTTACGGAAAAACGTGAGTTAATGCAAGCTTAAGGGATCACTCTACGTACAATAATAACTCCACATAAGTATGGGGCAGAAAGTACTCCTTCCTCGGAGAATGATTGAGATCCTAAGGAGACCTAGGCAGGATACATCCCCCTTCGTTCTTCACATATGGATGGTTAGTAGACTAAGCAAATTCATATTTCCAGGGCCCCTGTCTAACCACAGGGTCATCTTGTGGTTAATCCTGCTCTGTGCTTCCTGTCGCCTTGTAAAGAGGGGCAGTGATTTGGAAACATTGCTACAGCTATATGCCTGGCTCATGACTCTCGGATATCAAAGGAGGAATTTTTATATCATAATTTACTGTCCAAAATTCATCCAACTTGTATTGTTGCAAATTATTGCAATAATTCTTGTATTGTTCCAAAACTGTGAGCCGGGCATTGAGCTGCTACCAATTTATAAAGCAGTCCCCCACTCAGCAGTCCAACTATAGATCTATGCATTTGGTTTGGGCGGAATTGCAATACGTCCGAATTTAAGTGGATTGAAAATATAACTGTGCAAACAATTAGCATGATGGCCAAACATGTTCGTATCATTCGGTATTTGGAGTTCTGCCTATGGCACCAAAAACAGAGATGAGTGATGGGAAAAAAAAAGATGATTGGTGGCTACGATGCATTAAGTAAATATTGATTTGAACAGAGGAAAAAAGGAGGAGCAGTAAAAAATAAAAATATATTATATGTTTGTATTATTATTTATATTTAATGCATATTTAAACATTTAAATATAGATTTTTAATCACTGCACCTCCACTTATTCACTCTTGATTATTTTTTTCACTTGATCTGTGAACCAAATGGTTGGAAAATGTGCAGTACACTGTTTAGTCCATTTTTTGTTTTGTCTGTCTCAATCATTTTCCCTAATATTTTTCATAGCAATACTCGATGACCTGAACCATCAAATAAACAAATGTTGGATTTCCCAAATTCTATTTCATTTTCAGAACAAAAGGGTCCTGCCGAATTTCCAGCTGCTAAATTTTTTTTTTTCTATTCAAAAGTTTATCTCGCACGGCTCTTTCTTCTGTGATAAGAAATGCATAAACCATAATAAGAGCCTAACTGTGCAACTGCAACAGCTTGGGAAAGTTAAAAGATGGGTAATTGCTTCCTTTCATTTTCACAGTTTTCAATACATTATCTATGTAATGCATTAATAAACAAGGAAATCTAATGATGCCTTTAGTGTCACATTAATTCTAGTTAATCTATTTCTGGTTTGTTACTTTTTTTCCAATATCTAACACAAGTTGATTTTATATATAATAGATTGACACTAGTTTAAACAGTTATTTGTAGTGGTTCCTAGTATTCAAGTTCATCAAGTGTTTGTTCCTTTGTCTCGATATTCCGAAATCACTGCTTCGAAGAAGGAACCAGAACGTTTTCAAGAGACCACTATAAATACAAACCTTTGCATAATCTGAGTAAACCAGAATAAATTAAGAGTAGAATCTCATTTTCCTCATTGAGAATGTAAGTGGGCTTATTGAGCACATTTTACAGTTGGTGTTTAGAGTGGGATATCAACATATTGGGATACCTAGTAATGCTGGTTTTCCATTTGACTGACGGTCACTCAACTAAGTACTCCTAGATGTTGGGTTGGTTGTCTTTTGAAATGCATATTCTGTATTTTTTTTACTTATTTTTTGTATGTTTTACTCTTAAAAACAAAGATGATTTTTCTTTTGCGGTCTGTTGGTAAATTGTGAATTAACCACAGATCATTGAAAATCTGGAATTTAGAATAACATTTCTATAAAGTTGTCAAAGTATAAATTCAATTAATAATTCCAGCTGAAAGATTTAATGTATGCCATGGAGACCACTGCCATTTCTTTATGTTATTATCGATGTAAAATATTCGATATTTTGGAAATGTCAAAAATACATGCATTTCACACTGAGGTGTGGTTGGTATTGAGTGATATGAACAGATGACAATAAGTGTTGTAAGCTCTTCTCTTTTTCTAAATGTCCATGGAACATGGGATGATTTAATTGGGTTATTAGAATTGCCAACAAGCATATTGTATCAATAGCATTGACTTGTAATACTTACACAGCCATTTTGGTGGTATATATGTAGAATGTATTATCTGTGAAAGGGAAAGTCTAGGAGAATGAGACACAGACACTGACACACGGAACATCAAGGTCCAGCATGTACCATCAGCTGTGAGACTATCTCCGCACTCAGAATGTCCAGCATGTACCATCAGCTGTGAGAGTGTCCTCACACTCTGAATGTCCAGCATGTACCATCAGCTGTGAGAGTGTCCTCACACTCTGAATGTCCAGCATGTACCATCAGCTGTGAGAGTATCTCCCCACTCAGAATGTCCAGCATGTACCATCAGCTGTGAGAGTGTCCTCACACTCTGAATGTCCAGCATGTACCATCAGCTGTGAGAGTGTCCTCACACTCTGAATGTCCAGCATGTACCATCAGCTGTGAGAGTATCTCCCCACTCAGAATGTTCAGCATGTACCATCAGCTGTGAGAGTATCTCCCCACTCAGAATGTCCAGCATGTACCATCAGCTGTGAGAGTATCTCCGCACTCAAAATGTCCAGCATGTACCATCAGCTGTGAGAGTGTCCTCACACTCAGAATGTCCAGCATGTACCATCAGCTGTGAGAGTATCTCCGCACTCAGAATGTCCAGCATGTACCATCAGCTGTGAGAGTATCTCCCCACTCAGAATGTCCAGCATGTACCATCAGCTGTGAGAGTATCTCCGCACTCAGAATGTCCAGCATGTACCATCAGCTGTGAGAGTGTCCTCACACTCAGAATGTCCAGCATGTACCATCAGCTGTGAGAGCATCTCCGCACTCAGAATGTCCAGCATGTACCATCAGCTGTGAGAGCATCTCCGCACTCAGAATGTCCAGCATGTACCATCAGCTGTGAGAGTGTCCTCACACTCTGAATGTCCAGCATGTACCATCAGCTGTGAGAGCATCTCCGCACTCAGAATGTCCAGCATGTACCATCAGCTGTTGATCTATTTAACATCAATGACATTGTAAGTATTGACTTTGTATTTGCGAATCAAGAAGATTCCTGAAAAGCCTGGAAAGTCTGATTGCGTTATATTTTTAAGTGACACTGAAGAACTATAATATGGATGATACAAGGTGAGCGGTCCAACAATAAGAAAGAATTTACACATATATATATATATATATATATATATATATATATATATGAATAAGTATCAAGCAGAATAATTATTCTAAGAGTATTGCAATCTAACTTTTTGTTTTGTCTCACACGGTATTTACTATGTCCTCTGACAGTAGAAATAGCAGGAAACGGCATCTAAATCCTGTGATATAATTCAGTAGCTTGGTCACTAGAGCCAGTCTTGGCTCCAATGCAACTGCTGTGGATCACTACTGGTTGAGACAGACATATCTTATTCATCAGGTCTCAGCAACTGCCTGATATAACTATTTCACCATGGAAACATTGCCTTCCCCACGGGACAATTAGAAACATTTTAGCATTAAAAAAAAATGTTTTTTTATTTGTATTTTCAACCAGCACATTTTATAACACATACTGCGTGGTAGTGAACATTTCACACATTATACACGAGACCTCCCTTACAATCCCCTACAATTAGTGATTATTAGATACAAAATCTGGTTTGCAGCACAGCGAAGTCAGACTAATAATAGTTATTGCATATGTCTGGGGAGATGAGGACTGCCAACTCAGCTACACAGAGAGGCTAATCTATGAAATAATCAAATATTCATAGTTTTATGAACTCAAGTTAACAATACAACTCTGGTCGCTTTCATTTTAGTTGAATCCAGCCTCTTGGATCTTAGTTCATTGGTTGTTTTTGCAAATTAGCGCTCTACGGTCCTTGAATATTGTGCAAACAGAACTGGATGCATGGGGCACTAAGACTTAGCATGCTCTTCCTAAACTAGCAATTCATTTGATTTCCACAGTTTACGGCGGTTGTCATCGCTTTAATGCCCTTAATTAAAATGCATCTGCTTCAACTTTAAACTTTACAACACTTTTGTACTTTGGCTACAGTAGTTTATATGTAACACAAAACATATGTTTATATTTACTACAAAACTGTTTCCATGATTTAATTAGTTTTATCAATCATGGCTCCATTGATTAAAAGCATACAAATAAATATTTCCTTTCGTGGAATGTAATATGATAACATAGTAACACGATAACTTAATAACATTTAGCTGAGAAAGAATTCTCAGTCTAGAGTGCCTAATCTCTTGGCTTCTACCAGTCCATTCTGGGTTGTTTAACAAAAACATGTTTCTCATTTTTTATTTTTTTTACTTTTTTTTTTCTTCACTATTTTTCCACTTCATATTTCCATATATCACAAAGAAATATAAAGGTTGTATTTCAAGTAAGTGGGTGACTCATACAACCGCAAGTGAAAAGGATGTAGTTCTCTCTGGCACAGAGATACTTTAAAACCGAACGGTTACTTCTCTGGAGATTATCCCATTGAATAAAACATTGAAAACATTGTGTTAAACTTTTTTTTTTTTTTTAGTGATACTCCATTTCCTTTTTAAAATATATATAAAACATGTAGTAAATTACATCACAATTGTCTTCTGTCTAGGCACAGCCATGGCACGCAATGCAAATGAGGTGGAAATTAGAAACATTGTTACCGTTTCTCCTTTTCCACTATATTCAATGGCAGAAAAGGGAAACATTTCTAAAAATGAGTATAGAGATTTAGCTGTTATTAAACTCTTTCCACCAGGCCAACAGCAGCCAGTAATGAGTTACAACAGGGTTGTATACCAGTAACAATAACATAGGTAATAGGTCCCATTACCAAAGATTGATTGGTTGATTTATATATTTATTATGTATGCAACATTCTGCCTGTTAGCAGCTTATAGTATCATAAACAACATTAAATTAGACCTCGCCCTGCTGCATACAGGTGGAAGCATAAGTGGGAGCCCATAGCCACTTAAGGTCATTTGTAACCAGCTGGTGAGGTAGCTCAGTTGGTAAATTCCCTGACTACAAAGTATGTTCAAAAATGCAAGCTTGCAGGGTCAACTCAGCCCTTCATCCTTCAGAGGTCGATAAAATGAGTACCATCAATTGGGTAATAATAACATCTATTCCTGTTCAGCTGCTGATTTGGTTAATTCCGAGAGCGTGCGCTGAAAAGTGCATTGAGCCCCACTGGGAAAATACTAGTTATTATTTGTGGTCATAAATATTTCAGCTGAATTTTTTTATGTCCTCCTCCACTGTCTAAGCATTGAGTCACGAGAGCTATTACCTTAATCTTTGGCGGCTATACTGGGGATTCTACAAACCTACTTTCTCTGCAGGAAAGATAATCTTGGCCCCTTTGCTATTAGCAAGCCAACTACTTCCTATTTAATTAATTTTATTTTTAATTAATGCACCAACTACCAGCTTGCACCACTTCTGTACAATGTACCATGGCAACATTCTAGCAGGTATAGAATGTAAGTATACGCTTCAATAGAAACTGAACTTACTGTATGTGCCATTATGTTCACACACACGTTTGCATTCTAGGACCATTCTTGGGAAGTTTAAATTCCAGAAATGAGAGTTCCATGTCACAACTAATAGTTCCTAAGAGTTCCATGTCACAACTGTCTACCAGACAGCCACTAGAGGAACTTCCGGGTCATTAGGCAACTTTCGGTCACCTAACTGACGCTGGACATCCTCACATTATGCATGAGTTAATTCAGCTCCAGCTAAAACCCCATAGGAAAGCATTGATATATATATATATATATATAAATACATACATATACATATATAATCATTATTTTAGAATCTACGTAACGTTCTTGATGTGAATATCAAGAATAACCAGACTAAGCAGTGTAATTGGAACCCGTATGGACATATATATATTTATTTCTTCTTTCAATAGGTGAGTACAAACAATGGGGGTTACATATAAGTACTGAGTTTTGGCACATTGTTATTTATAATATATAAAGATAAGAGAGCGCAAACAATAGGTGAAAAAACAATACAGTATATAATATCAAATTAATAAAAGCATTAGAAACTTCAAATGAGCATGGGCTTAAACGAGTGCAATAGATGGGTGGTAACATTTATTGCACTCGTTTAAACCCATGCTCGTTTGTGGTGTCTTGGAAACAAGTACCACCATTTGTCTCTGTAAGGGTTCCTTTTGGGGCGACAGGGTTTTTTAATGTTGAAGAATTAAAACAGTGTTGCACTATGAGATTTTCTTTTGTATCTTTTTTAAGGTACCTTTTGTTGCTGTATACACTGGATCCTAAGCCAGTGGATTCTACTTGTGTGGCAGGATTATCCCCTCCAATACCAAAAGACTTTGGGACATTTCCATATTCTTTTTTTTAGAAGAATTTATATATTAACCAATATTTACTGTGAATTTTAGTAAGGTTTTGTTCATAACCAACATATATTTTAACGCAGGAAGTGGTTATTATTAGTTATGTTTTCTTCTTCAAAAAAATGACTTGTGGAGCGTCCAGTATATAATTGTTGGGCTTCTCCTATACAGCGCTAACACGATTATTAGTACATTGTTATTTATACTCAATATGGAAACTTGACTCGCCAAGAATCACTACATCAGTGCTACATTCTCAAGTAACTCTTTGGTCAATATTTAATCAATACTCCTTTTTTTCAGTTTGATTTTCCATAATGAAAAATCAATTGATTTTTGTAATATAAAGTAGCAACTGCAGCTATGCCAGTAGTCATTGCCCTTCTCAGCACTTCCAGGGGCGGGCTGGGCCGGGGGGCAGGGAGGCAATTGCCCCCCAGGCCGCCCCAAACCATTTTAAGACCGGCCGCTGCAGGGCCGGCCCTTTAAATGCTGCAGCCGCCTGAGCGCTCTGTGAAGAGGCTCAGGCGGCTGCAGCACATCTTCTCCCCTCCCCT
Source organism: Pelobates fuscus (assembly GCF_036172605.1). Taxonomy (NCBI): domain Eukaryota; kingdom Metazoa; phylum Chordata; class Amphibia; order Anura; family Pelobatidae; genus Pelobates; species Pelobates fuscus. The sequence continues at coordinate 353,932,499 of NC_086320.1, read as the reverse complement.
GTAGCGTGGCCGAGCTCCTCTCTGGTCCGCGGTGGCCAGCCGGAGTGATAGGAAGGTGCACACTCAGTGTGCACCTTCCTGTCAGTCCGGCCGGTTACAGGAAACAGAAACTCCTGTTCCGCAGGAGGAAAATTCTCCCTCAGGGCCGCGCGGAACAGGAGTTTCTGTTTCCTGTAACCGGCCGGACTGACAGGAAGGTCAGGGCCGGATTAACATAGGGGCTGATGGAGCTGCAGCTCCAGGCCCAGGCCCATGGAATAGGCCCATTTAAAAAAAAAAACACACTACTCTTAGGTTTGCCATCTGACTGGTATTTTACTGGTTTGCCACCTGACTGGTATTTGAGGCTGCCTGGCCGTGCCAGTATTGCAGTAATACCGGCAATACAAATGCAGGTATTTTTCTCAGAATAAATGGAGATTACTCTGCAATACCAGCAACGGCCAGTAGGGGTCACTGTGTGGAGAGAGGCAGGGATAAGAAGTTACAGCATATCCCTGCCTCTTTCTACTACTTACTGATCCATGGGGGAGCACCAATACAGCACAGAGTCCAGACAGCAGCTCTACAGCTCAGGTAAGAGAGGGATGGGGGGAAAGGCAGCAGGGACACATGGGGACACTGAGACACTAGGGGACACTGAGGCACTAGGGGACATATGGGGACATTGAGACACTAGGGGAAACAGACACTAGGGGACACATGGGGACACAGACACTGGGAGACCTGGAAACACTGAGACACTTGGGGACACTGGAAAACATGGGGACACTGAGACACTAGGGGACACTGGGACACATGGGGATGCTGAGACACATGGGGATGCTGTGAAACATAGGGACATTGGGAGACACTGAGAAATTGGGACACAGAGACACTATGTCCCCATTTCTCCCAGTGTCCCCATGTCCCCCATCCAGTGTCGCTAGTGTCTCAGTGTCCCCAAGTCTCCCAGTGTCTGTGTCCCATGTCTCTCAGTGTGCATAGTGTCCCCATGTGTCCCAGTGTCCCTATATGTCCCAGTGTTCCCATGTCTATGTCCACAACTGTCCCCATGTCTCCCAGTGTCCCCAAGTGTCTGTCTCCCAGCCAGTGTCCCATAGTCTCCCGGTGTCCCCATGTCTCTGTGTCCCTAGTGTCTTAGTGTCCCCAAATGTTTCAGTGTCCCCATGTCTCCCAGTGTCTGTGTTCCTAGTGTCTCAGTGTGCCTAGTGTCCTCATCTCTCCCAGTGTCCCTATATGTCCCAGTGTCCCCATGTCTATGTCCACAACTGTCCCCATGTCTCCCAGTGTCTCCAAGTGTCTTGTCTCCCAGCAAGTGTCCCCAGTGTCCCCTAGTCTCCCAGTTTCCCCTAGTCTCTCAGTGTCTGTGTTCCCATGTCTCTGTGTCCCTAGTGTCTTAGTGTCCACAAATGTTTCAGTGTCCCCATGTCTCCCTAGTGTATCAGTGTCCCCATTTATCCCAGTTTCCCTAAATGTCTCAGTGTCCCCATGTCTCTGTGTCCCCATGTCTCTGTGTCCCCATGTCTCTGTGTCCCCCGGTCTCTCAGTGTCTCCGGGTCTCTCAGTGTCCCCATGTCTCACTGTGTCCCCAGTATCCTAGTGACATGGGGACACACTGAGACATTGGGACACTGGGAGAAATGGGGACACTGAGACACTGAGAGACTAGGGGACTGGGCGACATGGGGACACTGACACTGTGATACATAGGGACACTGAGACACTGGGTGACTTGTGAGACTGAGACACTGGGAGCAATCCATCTATACAGCAGAATCAAACTGTGAGTAGTCTGTTGGTGATTTTACAGAATTTTCTCTGATGTCACTCCTTGTGGTTATACAAATTATTAAGGCTGGTATTTTTTTCCAAGAAAGGTGGCAACCCTAACTACTCTTCACATACTCTTGTTGGAGCACTATATGGTCAGGAACACAATCATGTATTTCTGACCCTATTATGTTAAAACCACCACCCTGGCCCCTTCTTGCCTCCCTAAGTATAGTAAAATATAACTTGTATTCAATTATGCAGCTGCTGGCTCTGCCTCTGAACTGACTGTCTGCTGACATCATCAGAAGTGGTGGTCTGAGCAAATTACAATACTTCCCCATAGGATTGGCTGAGACTGTCAACTATGCAGATCAGGGGCAGAGCCAGCACAAGTCCAACATAGCCCTGGCCAATCAGCATCTCCTCATAAAGATAAATTGAATCAATGCATCTGTATGAGGAAAGTTCAGTGTCTGCATGCCGAGGGTGGAGACACTGAATGGCAGTGCTGCACACTAGGCAGTACTGCCCCAGGAAGCACCTCTAGAAGCCATCTAAGGAGTGGCCAGTGGAGTTATTTTCTCTGAAAAGACAGTGTTTACTGCAAAAGGCCTGGATGGAATGATTCTACTTACCAGAACAAATACAATAAGCTGTAGTTGTTATGGTGACTATAGTGTCCCTTTAAGTTTGGAAGCTTAAGAGGGATGTATGGGAACAAAACTTGTGTGGACTGGCTGACAATAAAATTAGTTTGGGTAATGCAGACGCTGGTCTCTCTAACACTGTGGCATGTCCCCTTTCTTCTACACTCACTACATACACCTTTTCTCTGTCTCAGACTATATACCAGGAACTTCTGCCTGCTAGTAAGAAGGTAAGGAGACAAGTGGACATGTGAGTGCTAGGGGACCGTCCTTAGAAAGCATGGAGTGAGCGCATTTTAGGATGCATTTATGTCAAGCTCAGGGTGCTGGATGCATAGTATGCCCTTAGTTGGACAGCCTGCAGGATTGGCTGGAAGCCTGACATGCATTAATGCCAGGCTGTCCTTCAAATTCTTTAGACAGACAAGCCCCCTTTTTGGGAGGCATGACTGTTTTAGTGTTTTTGGTCAATAAGATCCCGTAATTAGGCCCATCATAATTGTCAGCACCAGGCCCAGTGTGCTCTTAATCCGGCCCTGAGGAAGGTGCACACTGAGGGGTGGGGGGGATTAAGAAGAACAGTGGGGGAGGGTGGGGGGGATTAAGAAGAACAGGGAGTGGGGGATTAAGAAGAACAGGGAGGGGTGATTAAGAAGAACAGGGGGAGTGGGGGGATTAAAACGAACAGGGGGGTTGGGGAGATTAAGAAGAACAGGGGGAGTGGGGAGATTAAGAAGAACCGGGGGAGTGGGGAGATTAAGAAGAAGAACAGGGGGTGGGGGATTAAGAAGAACAGGGGGGTAGGGGGATTAAGAAGAACAGGGGGGAATTAAGAAGAACAAGGGGATTAAGAAGAACAGGGGGATTAAGAAGAACGGGGGGAGTAAGAAGAACACAGGGGGTAAGAAGAACACAGAGAGGAGGGGGGAGAGTAAGAAGAACACAGGGAGGGTGGGGGAGTGATAAGAACACAGGGAGGGTGGGGGAGTAGGAGGGAACACAGGGAGGTTGGGGGAGTGAGAAGAACACAGGGAGGGTGGGGGGAGAAAACTGGGGGGGAGTGAGTAAGATCACATGGGGGGGAGGTGAGGAGAACCGGAGGGGAGTGAGGAGAACGGGAGGGGAGTGAGGAGAACACATGGAGGGGGGAGTAAGAAGAACACAGGGAGGGAGGGGGTGAAAAGAACACCGGAGGTTTGGGGGGGGTGAGAAGAGCACAGGGAGGGTGGATGAGTGTGAGAAGTGACTGCTAGGGGAGAGGGGGGCGGTGGAGAGACCACTAAGGGGCAGGGGAGAGCTCTATAGGACAGGGGGCAGGACAGGGAGCTCTTTCACACTACGCGCACACACACACACAATGCATCCCTATACGTACACAGAAACACACAATGCATCCCTACACACACAGAAACACAACATGCTTCCCTTAAACACAGAGAAACACAATGCATCCATTACACACAAAGACAATGCATCCTTTGCACACATACACAGAAACACACAATGCAAACCCTTTAACACACATGCAAACACACACACTGCTTCTCTTACATATACACAGAAACACAATGCATTTCTTACACACACTCAATGCACACACTTACAGACACACACCTTGCATCCCTTATGCATACAAACACAGATTCACACAATACATCCCTTATACACAAACACACACTGCTTCCACTACAAACAAATACACTGCATTACCTACACAAACTGGTATCCCTATACACTACCTACCATAAGCACACACATTAGATCCTCTACAATAACACATAACACATCCCCTACACACTCCACTCCCTGTGAGCGAACTCATGGGTGGAACATGTAGGTAGACTTTTAGGTGGGCCTTATGGGCATACTCACTGTCAGGTCCTGGGGCCCAGACCTTGAGCTGTGTAAGGGGCCCCCAAAAAATGGAGCTGCTTCCCATTCTACTAGAACTTTGAATTTTGTGACCACAGTTACAAGCAGCCTCCAGAGATCCTGTTCTACACCAGACCAGTGGAGCCAAACTGCAGCCCATCACCATCCTCATCTGATTGTAAGTAGGCAATCCAGGATATTATTAGTGACACTAATCTATAATTTACCTCACATTAAAGGGACACTATAGTCCCCAGAACCACTTCAGCTTAATGAAGTGGTTCTGGTGTCTATAGCCTGTCCCTGCAGGCTTTTTAATGTAAACACACTCTGTGTGCAGCATTGGCATTAGTTCATATGGCAGATAATATAGGTGGGGCATTGTGATGTCACATGGGGGGGGCAAATTTTTCTTTTGCCTAGGGTGGCAAAAATCCTGGGCAGGTGCATCAGTCTACTGGTGACCCACAGAAGGGGAGTGCACTGATTGCACAGCACTCTCCTCCTGCCCAGATCCGTTTTTTACCGCAGTACAAGTGCCATCTGCCCCTAATTTACAGTGGCTCACACTCACAGCAAGCAGTGCCTCTTTGCAGAGACGGGAACAAAGAGGTTCTGCGGCAGCTGGCCGTCCTGCAAGCATTACATTAAACAGCTGTTCCCCATGCAGCCACAGGTGGCGCTGTGCTGGGAGAATGTGATTACTCTTCACTTCCTCCCAGCCTACAGAGCAGCACATGGGAGAGAGTGAGGAGGAGGCATGATTTAATCTTACAATAAATCCTCTAAGAAAAACCTTTATAAATTTGGGGGGATCAGCTCTGTTTCCACAGTTTATTGGTGTTTACTTTGATGTCTGTATTAATATTGAGGGATGTCTAAGTAGTAACGTCAGTGTGTGTCAGCAGGGCCCGCCGTTGGGGTGGGCAAGCTGTGCGGTCACGCAGGGTGCCATAACAACAGAGGCGCCCGGTAGCCAACACAGCTCACAAGTTGGGGACACCAGCATAATCAATTGAAACGATTCGCTGGTGGTCCACTGGTGCGCACCAGCAGTAGGTGCAGTCAGATTATACCCTCTCCCTCGTGGTTCCGGCGCTCAGTTAATAAGTCAGAGCACAGGCTCAGAGATTCTCAGCCTGTGCTCTGACAACATTGAAAGTCAGAGCCGTGAAGGAGCGGGTATGGCAAAGAGCTACTGATTAGCATAACATCAATATCCGTTATAAAACCAGGAAAAGGTGGGCATGGATGGTGAACTGATTTGGTGGTGCAATGGGCCACTTGACTGGTTTTGCCCCCCAGGTCTAAGGCTGCCAGCCCTCCCCTGAGCACTTCTGTAATATTCATGGCACTCCATCATGAGACGAAGACAGACCCACAAGTCTTGTTATTTGTAATTTGGATATAATGATGATATACATTGTCAGGTTTAATTATGACAAGCTTTTATACATTTGGAGAAGAAGATTATTGTTTTCTCTTTTTCCATTTAGAGTCACTGATAGTACAAAGAGAACAAACACATTTCATGTACACATGTACAGTTTTAGAAGTTGATCTCATCCAAGTGTCTGTAAGAGTAGAGCAAAATTTTATAGGTATTTCTATTGCACTTTTACCCTAAATCCCCAAAAAATATATCACAGAGAAATTATTCAACATTGAAATAATAGTAATATTCCTAATTTTGATTTAAACACAGTAGATTTACACAAAACGATCCATCTTCTATCACTCGTGATAAACAATGCATTTGTGACATCACCACCACCTACATTCCTAATTTAACAGATATTAGATGCAGTGAATGTGAGCAACAACAAACTACCTGTGAACAAAACGTAGTACATGTACTGTTTCAAAGGAATGACGTTATTTTTTTGTAGGAGCAGGTCAAACTGCATTGGTTAGCATGGGCATAAGAGGGCTGTTAGTTTTAAAGTAATGGAGGATTTATAATTTGAAGCACGTATTATATCGGAAAATAATGTTTGTGCAACTTCTAGCAATTTGTCAGGTGGTCCTTGATGGATGAAAATTATGTAAAGGGGTCAAAGAGCAACAAGTTAAATTTCAGACAAACGTTTTGGCTGTAGCAGCCATTGAAATGTAAAGGTTTTAGTGCACTAAGAGAAGGAATAAGTGTTAGAAAGAGAGAACAAATTTTGCTATACTCACAAACAGAGTCATAATTTGCATGGAATTTCTGATTGTCAACCAGAAGCCCAAATTAATCTTCAGGGCTATTCACCGAAAGTGAGAATTGTAAGGAATTTGTTAAAAGTGAATTTCAAATTTAAGGCCAAAATAGCCAGACTGGGAACCTAGCTGACTCCGAGAATTTCCCCAGCCTTGTTATTTTGATCTTAAATGAACATTATAGTGTCAGGAATACAAACACGTCTTCCTAATACTATAGTGCCTGTGTGGCTGTTTAGGTTACTGGCTCCCCTCAAGCTGCTTTACCCGCGCCGGTCTCGCGGCAGCTGGCTCACATGTTCCCGACTCCACGGCATAGATAATCATTATTGTGCATGCCTGGGACAACACCAATCTGCGCCAATCAGCATCTCCTCACAGAGATGCATTGAATTATCCATAATTCAATGCATCTCTGTGAGGAGATGCTGATTCAGCATCTTCATTCAGAGCGTGGAGACACTGAATGTAGGTGCTGCACAATGTGCAGCACTGCCACAGGAATAACCTCTAGTGGTCGTCTGAGTGACTCCAACCAGAGGTGTCCCTAGGGAACAATGTAAACAATAAAAAGCCTGCAGTGTCAGGCTATAGACATCAGAAGCACTAGATAAAGCTGTAGTTATTCTGGTGACTATAGTGTCCCTTTAAAATTCAAATTCACATGGAATTTCCAACAATTCTCACTTTAGTGATTAGCTTTGCCAGTTCTGCAAAACACGTAGGGTAGACATAAGGCTACGGAAACAGAGCCACGGACAACTGTAAAAAAGAACTGTCTGTGAAACTGTGTGTCTTCTGATACCCCAACTACCATTATGCAAAGTGCTAGAATGAGACAATCACCATGGAAACCAGTGACACCAGCAAATGCATTTAATTTGTGATTTCTCCCTTTTAATGCCTTTGCACTATTTTTAAGAACACCATCATTGTATCATATTAAAAGAACATTGTGTTGCATATTTGAAGATACAGGGAGTGCAGAATTATTAGGCAAATTAGTATTTTGACCACATCATCCTCTTTATGCATGTTGTCTTACTCCAAGCTGTATAGGCTCGAAAGCCTACTACCAATTAAGCATATTAGGTGATGTGCATCTCTGTAATGAGAAGGGGTGTGGTCTAATGACATCAACACCCTATATCAGGTGTGCATAATTATTAGGCAACTTCCTTTCCTTTGGCAAAATGGGTCAAAAGAAGGACTTGACAGGCTCAGAAAAGTCAAAAATAGTGAGATATCTTGCAGAGGGATGCAGCACTCTTAAAATTGCAAAGCTTCTGAAGCGTGATCATCGAACAATCAAGCGTTTCATTCAAAATAGTCAACAGGGTCGCAAGAAGCATGTGGAAAAACCAAGGCGCAAAATAACTGCCCATGAACTAAGAAAAGTCAAGCGTGCAGCTGCCAAGATGCCACTTGCCACCAGTTTGGCCATATTTCAGAGCTGCAACATCACTGGAGTGCCCAAAAGCACAAGGTGTGCAATACTCAGAGACATGGCCAAGGTAAGAAAGGCTGAAAGACGACCACCACTGAACAAGACACACAAGCTGAAACGTCAAGACTGGGCCAAGAAATATCTCAAGACTGATTTTTCTAAGGTTTTATGGACTGATGAAATGAGAGTGAGTCTTGATGGGCCAGATGGATGGGCCCGTGGCTGGATTGGTAAAGGGCAGAGAGCTCCAGTCCGACTCAGACGCCAGCAAGGTGGAGGTGGAGTACTGGTTTGGGCTGGTATCATCAAAGATGAGCTTGTGGGGCCTTTTCGGGTTGAGGATGGAGTCAAGCTCAACTCCCAGTCCTACTGCCAGTTTCTGGAAGACACCTTCTTCAAGCAGTGGTACAGGAAGAAGTCTGCATCCTTCAAGAAAAACATGATTTTCACGCAGGACAATGCTCCATCACACGCGTCCAAGTACTCCACAGCGTGGCTGGCAAGAAAGGGTATAAAAGAAGAAAATCTAATGACATGGCCTCCTTGTTCACCTGATCTGAACCCCATTGAGAACCTGTGGTCCATCATCAAATGTGAGATTTACAAGGAGGGAAAACAGTACACCTCTCTGAACAGTGTCTGGGAGGCTGTGGTTGCTGCTGCACGCAATGTTGATGGTGAACAGATCAAAACACTGACAGAATCCATGGATGGCAGGCTTTTGAGTGTCCTTGCAAAGAAAGGTGGCTATATTGGTCACTGATTTGTTTTTGTTATGTTTTTGAATGTAAGAAATGTATATTTGTGAATGTTGAGATGTTATATTGGTTTCACTGGTAAAAATAAATAATTGAAATGGGTATATATTTGTTTTTTGTTAAGTTGCCTAATAATTATGCACAGTAATAGTCACCTGCACACACAGATATCCCCCTAAAATAGCTATAACTAAAAACAAACTAAAAACTACTTCCAAAAATATTCAGCTTTGATATTAATGAGTTTTTTGGGTTCATTGAGAACATGGTTGTTGTTCAATAATAAAATTAATCCTCAAAAATACAACTTGCCTAATAATTCTGCACTCCCTGTATACACTTATCTTGTGCCGAGATTAGCATTGCTTTAAAGACTGTATGCAATTGTGTTTCACCTCTGAAGAGATGAGTAATGTGTACAGAGAAATGGGTGGCATGTCTGAACAGTTTGGTATCATATCCAAGAGTAAAGTGCGCACATAAACCGCGGGGCCGTAGGATTTCTCTATGTGTATTTTACTTTATCATTATTGTTATTACAATTGTCGCCAGTTCAAAATCTCCTGTCTTGTATAAAGCATAATATCCATAAAACATATGTCAAACATTACTTCTCTTCTTAAAAGGGATGGGCTCCAAAGAACAGATAACATTTCAAATGTTCTATACTTGCCAACTTGTCCGTGTTCCAATTTCGTTTGTGAGGGATTTTATCAAGAATCGTGGATTTATTGAGGCAATATACAGCGTCCATAAACTTCTGCAAATATCGGTTAAGAGACAGACATTTAAATTGTAGCAACAAACCTTACAATAAAATGAGTGGCAGTCTCCCTCTTATTTGGGTATGTTGCTATGACTGCCATTGTAAAATAGTTTTAAAGAAAAAAAATCACGATTTTTTTTCTTCTCATTTTTGCTTCTTAACCAATGACATTAACAAATACTAATGGTTAAAAATGGAAACTCCCTAGCTAAATATGTGGACAAGCCTTGGGTGGGTATTTTTCAGCCACACTTGTTGTATTTAAAATGAAACACACAATATCTACACAGATATTGGTATTAGAATGGGCTGTACTGTAGAGCTAGTGGCATTCAATGTGGCACATTCAGAGGGTTGTGTCATTCCAACTTGTGGCGTCATCAAATTTCTGCCTTGTAACATTTGCCCAGTCAGTTATAAGTATTGTCATTGTAGCTTGGATATGTCAAGTTGCAACAGCGATGCCCAAAAATCCAGTTCCCTTATTAATTCTCCACGTTTTCTTACTTAAATGAACATTATAGGCATCCAGATCACTTCATCTCAATGAAGTGGTCTGGGTGCCACATGCCTCCCCTTTTAAACCTGCAGTTGAAAAAACATTGCCGTTCGATTGAAATCGCAATGTTTTTATTGAATGGTGAATCTGCCTCAAGTGGCTCTCTACATGACAACCAGCAGAGGCACGTCTGTATAATAGCACAGTAAAACTCTACTATTATAGTCAGACGATCTCAGGAGAACACCTAAATGGCGCAGCACGGATTGTTGCTGTGAATTCGCATTAGCCTCCCCATTCTTTCCTATTTGAAATCATTGGATTGGTTGAGATCATCAACATTGAGGGGGAGCCTGAATGGGGAGACTGTCGCTACATGGGAAAACAATAAATCCTTTTTTTTAACCATGGCTGCACTGGCCCGGTCACCTAAACATGAAGTAGGGCACTATTGGGTTAGGAATACATATTTGTATTCTTAATGCTATAGTGTTCCTTTAAACAACTTAGTGGAACCACTGACTACTTTGATGCACAGAATATAAAAGCCTAATGAGTTCAGTTACATACACCACCAATACAAAGTTTCAATCTGTCTCCGCAACCAACAACACTTCAAGAACTGTTCATTGGGAGATTCATATATTAGGTTTCCATGACCAAACAGTCTTGTGCAAATTTGACATCTTCATGTCGAATGGTGAGTGTCTGCTGGAGGGGTAAAAACAGACAGTGCTCTAGGTTTGACTTATGCCAGGATGGTGCTCCATGCTTGAATGTATAGTGGCAACAATAAAGATTATGGGAGAAGGTAAAAGGGTCCATGGCATGCCAATTTTACATAATCTAGCCCCATTAGTTCCAGTAAATGAGCATCTTACTGCTTCCATATACAATGCCATGTTATACAATGCTATGCTTTCAACTTTGAGGCAGACATTTGGGAAGTATCCTTTCTTGAAGAGCTAAAGTCTCCATGTAGAAATGCACACACTTAGTGACTGACAAACACACACACAGACACACTCAGTCAAAGACACACACACTCACTGACAGATACAGAGTGACTGGCAGACACACACACTCACAGGCACACACATTGACAGACATACACACATTAACTGACAAACACACACTCATACACATTTCCCCCAGAACTCACAAATTACTATTATTTATTTTTATTTAACTCCACCCAGCCTCCGTAGGAGAACTGGAGTGGATTCCTAACCAAGGTCCAGTAGGGCTGCAGGGGCTGGTTGTGCTGCTGGACAGGAAGATGGGCGGTAAGCGTCAGGGGAGTAAGCGTCAGGGGAGTAAGCGTCAGGGGAGTAAGCGTCAGGGAGCTCTGTTCTTACTGCTCAGCTCCCTCTTGCGCCACTTACTGATGCTGGGAGCCGGTCTGACGTCATATTCCGGCACCCGGCAATTAAGAACGACAATTATATACACTGACACTCACAGATACACAGAAATTCACAGATACACACACACACTGACACCCACACACACTCACAGATACACAGATACTCACAGATGCACAGACACTCACATATATACACTGACACTAACAGATACACATACACTCACATATATACACTGACACTCACAGACACACTCACACACACTCACAGACACACACTCAGTGACACACATAGTGACTGACAGATACACAGACACACACTCCCTCAAAGACACACACACTCACTGACAGACACAGAGTGACTGACCGACACACACACACACACACACTCACAGACACACACACTGAGAGACATACACACACATTAACTGACAGACACACACACTGATACACATTTCCCCCAACACTTACAAATTACTGTTATTTATTTTAATTTAACTCCACCCAGCCTCTGTGGGAGAACTGTAGTGGATTCCTAACCTAGGGTACAGTAGGGCTGCAGGGGCTGCTTGTGCTGCTGGACAGGCAGACGGGGGCAAACTGGCAAAGTAGGCAGTGAGGGAGCTCTGTTCTTACTGCTCAGCTCCCTCGTGTGCCACTTACTGATGCCAGGAGCTGACGTCATATTCCAGCACCCGGCATCACTAAGCAGCGTGCAACAGAATTGAGCAGTAAGAGCTCAGGCTACAGCACTCCCTTACTGCAAGCCCGCAATAGAAGCTGTCACCTGGCTCGTGTGGTCCCAAAGGTGGCCAGCTGGCCAGCTCTTGGGCCCCCCAAGACACAAGGCTAACAACGCAGTGCCGCCCAATGCAAATACCTTGTTAACCTCGCGGTGAATTCACCGCTGGGCACCCTATCGGCGACCTACAGAGAGGGCTCGGCGTGCAAGCTGTGGCACGTGTGCCATAGGTTCGCCATTACTGATATAGGACATGGCGACTTTAAACAATACATAGTTACAGAATCTCTCTTGCCTGGTTGGGGTTCATCTCAAGATCCAAACGTTCAAATTAACTGCAGCAGAACTATGACTTCATCAACACCAATAAAATACTGAGGGGAGAAGATTATTGTGGTTTCAAAAATACAGAGTTCAGTGAATACAGGGCCCTAAGTCTATTCCACCATGCAGCAGAATATAATAACATTTCAAAACAATAGTAACAGAGATTTCCGACTCCAATTTCAATTTTCAGGCTAAAAAGATTAGAAATATGCTCAAATTCATCTATATTTCCATTTGAGCTGTTTTAGTCCAAAAAATGCAGTTCCCTTATGAATTATCTACATTTTCCAACCTTACGACACACACCCTTTAGTTTACAATCAAACATAAAAAGGGCATTTTTTTACTAGCACCTTGTACATTTCATACTCAATCATAGTTCTGATTCCTTCCTGTGTTAATTATTATTATTAGAACACCAACAAATTCCATTGCTCTGGATGCTTTAAGTAAAGTGAATAAGAAAACTTGGATTGACAGATATATATCAAGCAAAATGGTTTAGAATCCCTCCCTTTAAGAAAGTCTAATGATAACTTGGAATTCCAAAGGGAGATACCTCTAATAAATCCAACCAATTGGGCCAGACACTCTATGCCAGTGTAAAAGCACTTTTTAAAATCCAAGGACTGGCAATATTTTGGCCTCACAACACATTTTTAAATCCTGAAAGAGATTTTGAATTCCGGTTAAAAAATATATTGAAGACAGGCGTTCTCTAACCATAAGTCCCTTAACCCAATGCCCCCTAAAAATAATTATAAACTAAAACACCACTTTAAACCATATGACTACTAAGGCCAACCAACCCTAAACATTAACATTCACCTTAGAGGGGCACTATAGGCACCCAGAGAACACCCTCACATTGAAGTGGTCTGTCCCCTTAACCTTGCCATGTTAGTTATTGCAGTTTCTTAGAAACTGCAATAATTCCATTGCAGGGTTAACACCTGTGCAGACCACCTGGTACAACCGGGCTACATCATTGGAGGAGGTGGAGTGGCGTCCAGCGTCTAGGGACATTGGCATTGGAATCGGGAGAGTACAGTAAGTGGGTGCTGTAATCGGGGGAGTACAATAGGTGGATGGGAGGGGTGCAGAGAGAGCTATAGTGCCAGGAATATAACATTCTATAATATCCCTTAACTGCTTTCCCAATTCTGTTTAATGGTATCCAAACACAAATCTTACCTCTAAGACATACCCTAACCCTAATTCTCTCTAACGCAACCCCAAATGTTACCCTAATCCTCAAAGTAGATCGGTCATGTTTTTTTAAAATGTTATCATTTTCCAAATCTCAGCATTAGTTTGTCTTTCTTTATGTAAACAAAAAGCTTAAATTGAAAATCCTACAAAAGGGTAAATAAGGACGACTTTTTTCTTATGTAGAACTAGCAGGTTGGCAAAAGTTGATAAAGGGTGGAGCTTTAATCAAGCTCCACTGCCTTTGTCAACTTTGTCATTAACCCAGGATTTAAGTAATCACTTCCCCCCAGCACTATGTCGCGTCCTGTTGCAGCGCATCACTGCTCTTTAATGGTTGACTCTCACGCATGCCAAGCTATGGGCTATGACTGACATATCTGGGTGCAGCCATCTTAGAATATTAAAGATTGCAGTGCCTAGGAAGAAGAAGGCAACCAGTTAGTAATGGTAAGTAAAGCCTGTGTCCGGGATTCAAAATGTGTTGGGGACATCAAGGGGCACAGATGGATCCCTCGACATTCAGCTGATCTGCTTTAAGTTTATTCCAAAAATGCCAACATTATCTCAAACTTAAAAGGGTGCAGCAAGGCTAAACCATAAATCCACTGTTCTGTTACACTTCATTTTTTTTTTTTTTAACAGAGCTTCCTTTTTATGGCCGCAAACCGTGGTCGCCATGTTTTAATGACACTGCAGTCTGATAATCACAGTGTCATTAATGATTTGGTTTTTTAATGGTGCTCTTTTAAACTCATGCATAAATGTGCAACGTTCAAAATAGATTTAACATCCAATTTAACATTCAAACATGCAACTGTGACCCCAATTCTAAAGAAGCCCAACCTTGACCCTAACTCCCCATCCAACTACCGTCCTATCTCACTACTGCCTTTTGCATCCAAGATCCTTGAAAGAATTGTGTATGCGAGATTGACAGACTTCCTCAAGTGCAACTCTCTGCTAGATCCGCTTCAGTCTGGTTTCCGTGCTAAGCACTCTGTGGAAACGGCACTGATCAAAGTATCCAATGATCTACTCGCTGCAAAATCTCGTGGTCACTACTCTATCCTAATTCTCCTTGACCTTTCTGCGACTTTTGATACTGTTGATCATCAACAGCTTCTTCTCTTCCTCCGCAATATCAGTCTACAAGATATTGCTCTCTCCTGGTGCTCCGCCTACCTCTGCCAGCGCTCTTTCAGTGATTCTTTCTCTGGCTTTGCTTTTTCCCCCCAACTCCTCTCTGTTGATGTCCCCCAAGCTTCAGTCCTTGGTCCCCTACTGTTCTCCATCTATACTGCCTCCCCTGGTAAACTCATTCGCTTTTTTTGGCTTCCTATATCATTTCTACGCAGATGACACGCAAATCTACCTGTCCTCTCCTGATCTCTCCCCGTCCCTCTTGACTAGTGTCTTTGACTGCCTCTCTGCTATTTCTAACTGGATGGCTGCCCACTTCCTTAAACTAAACTTGACCAAAACTGAAATTCTGGTCTTTCCTCAATCAAGTGTTGTTACTCCTGTGTCTCCCTCCCTCCAAGTCAACGGTGCTACCATCAGCTCAACCACGCAGGTTTGCTGCCTAGGTGTTCTCTTTGACTCCGACCTCTCCTTAAAGCCTCACGTTCAGTCTATCACCAAATCCTGTCGTTTCCATCTCAAAAACATTGCATGCATCCGACCCTACTTAACGCCAGATGCGACTACGGTGCTGGTCTATTCCACTGTGCTTTCTCGCCTTGACTACTGTAATCCGCTTCTCAGTGGTCTTACGTGTTCCCAACTTGCGCCGTTACAGTCCATAATGAATGCGGCGGCAAGGCTCATCTTCCTGTCCGGCCACACCTCACACGCCTCACCCTTCTTTTAGACCCTACATTGGCTTCCTGTAAGATATAGGGCTCAATTTAAAATTCTGGTTCTTGCTTTCAAATCTCTACATAATGCTGCTCCCACTTATCTATCTTCCCTAATACACAAGTATGTCCCGTCTAGGCCCTTACGAACTGCTGAAGACATACGTCTATCTTCTGTCCGTACTCCCACCTCTGATGCTCGCCTTCAAGACTTCTCGAGGGCTGCACCGTTCCTGTGGAACTCACTTCCCTCCTCCGTTAGATGCTCACCCAGTCTCCACTCCTTCAAAAAAATCATTAAAAACCCACTTCTTCATAAAAGCGTATTAATTAAACTGTTCATAGCTCCCAACTGATTCCTCTCTTGCAACTGTCACTAGTCTAATACTGTCCTCACCTTTTGCGTCACTTTACCCCACTCCCTCTAGCATGTAAGCTCAGGGCCCTGAACCCCTCTGTTCCTGTGTGTCCAACTTGTCTGGTTACACCTACATGTCTGTTCGTCCACCAATTGTAAAGCGCTGCGGAATTTGATGGCGATAAATAAATAATATAATAATAACATAATAATAATGGGCTTTCCAAAGGCATTCAACCTTGTGCAGCAACGACATTCTGCGTTTATGCAATGCCAACTGATTCCGCATGGCTTTACAATATTATTAAAGGTTAGAATTTAACAAAAATGAGACAAACAATTACAAATTGTGACTTGAATAAAGGGGCTGATGAGGACCCTCATCTACTCACTAACCCAAAGACCCCCTCCCCTGCACTATAACATCTACTTTTAGCTGTAGTGGTTATAGTCATGAACGTGTCCCTTTAAAAGATCAAAAAGCAAATAATGTACAACTGAATCTTTATCCACATTCTTATTTTGGTGGTCAGTGATTTTTTTGAATTTTTTTCTAATCTGAAATATTTTCCAGATACCACAATATCTAAAAAGCTGTAAGCCTTGTGATCTTTTTTTATCTCCAATATGGTGTTAAATGACTCCTGCTCTCAAACTTGTTTATCTTAACATTCTTTGAGCTTGATATCTGATGTGTCTGTAGGTTTTCTACATACAATACACATCATTATCATCCTAGTCCTTTCCTCACATTATCAGTGTTGTCTGCTTCCTACGTTATCCGCACTCCACATGCTGTTGGATGATACTTTAGGGTCAAACATCATGGTATTAAATGTTTATTTCTATTTAAAGACTCTTTAATCTGAGATGTGTCTGAAACATCTCAAACATTAAATTGAAAGATCCTGAGTGTTTCCTGGCCCTTTGGTTGCAGGAGGGTTAAAACGAATCAGTGATTCCAGGATATTCCTGTCTATCTCTTTCCTCCCATATCCCCTGTATGTTTCTAGAATATTATCAGTAGTCTTGCAGGTTCCCTTTCCATCTTACCATCTCATGTTATCCTTAGTATCTGCTTCAAAGCACTCCGACACTGAGATTGCTCTCTTTGAAATTTTGTGATTAGGTAAACTGAAAAACTCTGAAACTGTTTCAGAAAAATGTGTCATGTTTCGATTGGTAGATTTTCTAGCGATCTCAAGAAATACAAGTTAAAACAATTAAATGTCTATTTGTAATGAAATAAATAAAAGGTTTGAAGGCTTATGATAATATGAGCAGATTATATATATTAATCTTTTTCTATTATTTTTTTTCCAAATATGAATTAGTTTTGACCTGTAAACTTGGTCTTTCGGCCTGTTCCTCCCAACTTGCACTGCTATCCTTTTTGCCTGGGGTAATTTACAAAATGTTTGTATTTCCTGCCCCTGCTCAAGGTAATCCCGTATATATTTCTATTTCCTGCCCTTGATCAGGATATATCTTTCTATTTCCTGCCCCTGCTCGGGGTAATCCAGTATATCTTTCTATTTCCTGTCCCTGCTCGGGATAATCCAGTATATATTTCTATTTCCTGCCCTTGCTCGGGGTAATCCAGTATATCTTTCTATTTCCTGCCCCTGCTCGGGGTAATCCAGTATATCTTTCTATTTCCTGTCTCTGCTCGGAGTAATCCCGTATATCTTTCTATTTCCTGCCCCTGCTCGGTGTAATCCAGCATATCTTTCTATGTCCTGCCCCTGCTCAGGGTAATCCAGTATATATTTTTATTTCCTGCCCTTGATCAGGGTAATCCAGTATATATTTCTATTTCCTGCCCTTGATCAGGGTATATCTTTCTGTTTCCTGCCCCTGCTTGGGGTAATCCAGTATATATTTATATTTCCTGCCCTTGATCAGGGTATATCTTTCTATTTCCTGCCCCTTCTTGGGGAAATCCAGCATATCTTTCTATGTCCTGCCCCTGCTCGGGGTAATCCAGTATATATTTCTATTTCCTGCCCTTGATCAGGGTAATCCAGTATATATTTCTATTTCCTGCCATTGATCAGGGTATATCTTTCTGTTTCCAACCCCTGCTTCGGGTAATCCAGTATATATTTATATTTCCTGCCCTTGATCAGGGTATATCTTTCTATTTCCTGCCCCTTCTTGGGGAAATCCAGTATATCTTTCTATTTCCTGCCCTTGCTCGGGGTAATCCAGTATATCTTTCTATTTCCTGTCCCTGCTCGGGATAATCCAGTATATAGTTCTATTTCCTGCCCCTGCTTGGGGTAATCCCATATATATTTCTATTTCCAGCCCCTGCTCGGGGTAATCCAGTATATCTTTCTATTACCTGCCCTTGCTCGAGGTAATCCAGTA
This sequence comes from Pelobates fuscus, assembly GCF_036172605.1. Lineage (NCBI taxonomy): Eukaryota > Metazoa > Chordata > Amphibia > Anura > Pelobatidae > Pelobates > Pelobates fuscus. The sequence continues at coordinate 353,914,301 of NC_086320.1, read as the reverse complement.
TATTTTTCTATTTCCTGCCCTTGATCAGGGTATATCTTACTATTTCCTGCCCCTGCTTGGGGCAATCCAGTATATCTTTCTATTACCTGCCCCTGCTCGGGGTAATCCAGTATATCTTTCTATTTCCTGCCTCTGCTCGGAGTAATCCTGTATATATTTCTATTTCCTGCCCCTGCTCGGTGTAATCCAGTATATATTTCTATTTCCTGCCCTTGATCAGGGTAATCCAGTATATATTTATATTTCCTGCCCTTGATCAGGGTATATCTTTCTGTTTCCTGCCCCTGCTTGGGGTAATCCAGTATATATTTATATTTCCTGCCCTTGATCACGGTATATCTTTCTATTTCCTGCCCCTGCTTGGGGTAATCCAGTATATCTTTCTATTTCCTGCCCCTGCTCGGGGTAATCAAGTATATCTTTCTATTTCCTGCCCCTGCTCGGAGTAATCCAGTATATCTTTCTATTACCTGCCCCTGCTCGGGGTAATCCAGTATATCTTTCTATTTCCTGCCCCTGCTCGGGGTAATCCCGTATATCTTTCTATTTCCTGCCCTTGATCAGGATAATCCAGTATATATTTCTATTTCCTGCCCTTGATCAGGGTATATCTTACTATTTCCTGCCCCTGCTTGGGGCAATCCAGTATATCTTTCTATTACCTGCCCCTGCTCGGGGTAATCCAGTATATCTTTCTATTTCCTGCCTCTGCTCGGAGTAATCCTGTATATATTTCTATTTCCTGCCCCTGCTCGGTGTAATCCAGTATATATTTCTATTTCCTGCCCTTGATCAGGGTAATCCAGTATATATTTATATTTCCTGCCCTTGATCAGGGTATATCTTTCTGTTTCCTTCCCCTGCTTGGGGTAATCCAGTATATATTTATATTTCCTGCCCTTGATCACGGTATATCTTTCTATTTCCTGCCCCTGCTTGGGGTAATCCAGTATATCTTTCTATTTCCTGCCCCTGCTCGGGGTAATCAAGTATATCTTTCTATTTCCTGCCCCTGCTCGGAGTAATCCAGTATATCTTTCTATTACCTGCCCCTGCTCGGGGTAATCCAGTATATCTTTCTATTTCCTGCCCCTGCTCGGGGTAATCCCGTATATCTTTCTATTTCCTGCCCTTGATCAGGATAATCCAGTATATATTTCTATTTCCTGCCCTTGATCAGGGTATATCTTACTATTTCCTGCCCCTGCTTGGGGCAATCCAGTATATTTTTCTATTACCTGCCCCTGCTCGGGGTAATCCAGTATATCTTTCTATTTCCTGCCTCTGCTCGGAGTAATCCTGTATATATTTCTATTTCCTGCCCCTGCTCGGTGTAATCCAGTATATATTTCTATTTCCTGCCCTTGATCAGGGTAATCCAGTATATATTTATATTTCCTGCCCTTGATCAGGGTATATCTTTCTGTTTCCTGCCCCTGCTTGGGGTAATCCAGTATATATTTATATTTCCTGCCCTTGATCACGGTATATCTTTCTATTTCCTGCCCCTGCTTGGGGTAATCCAGTATATCTTTCTATTTCCTGCCCCTGCTCGGGGTAATCAAGTATATCTTTCTATTTCCTGCCCCTGCTCGGAGTAATCCAGTATATCTTTCTATTACCTGCCCCTGCTCGGGGTAATCCAGTATATCTTTCTATTTCCTGCCCCTGCTCGGGGTAATCCCGTATATCTTTCTATTTCCTGCCCTTGATCAGGATAATCCCGTATATATTTCTATTTCCTGCCCTTGATCAGGATAATCCAGTATATATTTCTATTTCCTGCCCTTGATCAGGGTATATCTTTCTATTTCCTGCCCCTGCTTGGGGTAATCCAGTATATCTTTCTATCTCCTGCCCTTGCTCTGAGTAATCCAGTATATCTTTCTATTTCCTGCCCTTGATCAGGGTATAACCTTCTATTTCCTGCCCCTGCTCGGGGTAATCCAGTATATCTTTATATTTCCTGCCCCTGATCAGGGTAATCCAGAATATATTTCTATTTCCCGCTCTTGATCAGGGTAATCCAGTATATATTTCTATTTCCTGCCCTTGATCAGGGTATATCTTTCTATTTCCTGCCCCTGCTTGGGGTAATCCAGTATATCTTTCTATCTCTTGCCCTTGCTCTGAGTAATCCAGTATATCTTTCTATTTCCTGCCCTTGATCAGGGTATAACCTTCTATTTCCTGCCCCTGCTCGGGGTAATCCAGCATATCTTTATATTTCCTGCCCCTGATCAGGGTAATCCAGAATATATTTCTATTTCCCGCTCTTGATCAGGGTAATCAAGTATATATTTCTATTTCCTGCCCTTGATCAGGGTATATCTTTCTATTTCCTGCCCCTGCTTGGGGTAATCCAGTATATCTTTCTATTTCCTGCCCCTGCTCGGGGTTATCCAGTATATCTTTCTATTTCCTGCCCCTGCTCGGGGTAATCCGGTATATCTTTCTATTACCTGCCCCTGCTCGAGGTAATCAAGCATATCTTTCTATATCCTGCCCCTGCTCAGGGTAATCCAGTATATATTTCTATTTCCTGCCCTTGATCAGGGTATATCTTTCTATTTCCTACCCCTGCTTGGGGTAATCTAGTATATATTTCTATTTCCTGCCCTTGATCAGGGTATATCTTTCTATTTCCTGCCCCTGCTTGGGGCAATCCAGTATATCTTTCTATTTCCTGCCCTTGATCAGGGTAATCCAGTATATCTTTCTATTTCCTGCCCCTGCTCGGGGTAATCCCGTATATCTTTCTATTTCCTGCCCCTGCTTGGGGTAATCCAGTATATCTTTCTATGTCCTGCCCCTGCTCGGGGTAATCCTGTATATCTTTCTATTTCCTGCCCCTGCTCAGGGTAATCCAGTATATATTTCTATTTCCTGCCCTTGATCAGGGTATATCTTTCTATTTCCTGCCCCTGCTTGGGGTAATCTAGTATATATTTCTATTTCCTGCCCTTGATCAGGGTATATCTTTCTATTTCCTGCCCCTGCTTGGGGCAATCCAGTATATATTTCTATTTCCTGCCCTTGATCAGGGTAATCCAGTATATCTTTCTTTTTCCTGCCCCTGCTCTGGGTAATCCAGTATATCTTTCTATTTCCTTCCCCTGCTCGGAGTAATCCAGTATATATTTCTATTTCCTGCCCCTGATCCGGGTATATCTTTCTATTTTCTGCCCCTGCTCGGGGTAATCCAGTATATCTTTCTATGTCCTGCCCCTGCTTGGGGTAATCCCGTATATCTTTCTATTTCCTGCCGCTGCTCGGGGTTAACCAGTATATCTTTCTATTTCCTGCCCCTGCTCGGGGTAATCCAGTATATCTTTCTATTTCCTGCCCCTGCTTGGGGTAATCCAGTATATCTTTCTATGTCCTGCCCCTGCTCGGGGTAATCCTGTATATCTTTCTATTTCCTGCCCCTGCTCAGGGTAATCCAGTATATCTTTCTATTTCCTGCCCTTGATCAGGGTATAACCTTCTATTTCCTGCCCCTGCTCGGGGTAATCCAGTATATCTTTATATTTCCTGCCCCTGATCAGGGTAATCCAGAATATATTTCTATTTCCCGCTCTTGATCAGGGTAATCCAGTATATATTTCTATTTCCTGCCCTTGATCAGGGTATATCTTTCTATTTCCTGCCCCTGCTTGGGGTAATCCAGTATATCTTTCTATCTCTTGCCCTTGCTCTGAGTAATCCAGTATATCTTTCTATTTCCTGCCCTTGATCAGGGTATAACCTTCTATTTCCTGCCCCTGCTCGGGGTAATCCAGCATATCTTTATATTTCCTGCCCCTGATCAGGGTAATCCAGAATATATTTCTATTTCCCGCTCTTGATCAGGGTAATCAAGTATATATTTCTATTTCCTGCCCTTGATCAGGGTATATCTTTCTATTTCCTGCCCCTGCTTGGGGTAATCCAGTATATCTTTCTATTTCCTGCCCCTGCTCGGGGTTATCCAGTATATCTTTCTATTTCCTGCCCCTGCTCGGGGTAATCCGGTATATCTTTCTATTACCTGCCCCTGCTCGGGGTAATCAAGCATATCTTTCTATATCCTGCCCCTGCTCAGGGTAATCCAGTATATATTTCTATTTCCTGCCCTTGATCAGGGTATATCTTTCTATTTCCTACCCCTGCTTGGGGTAATCTAGTATATATTTCTATTTCCTGCCCTTGATCAGGGTATATCTTTCTATTTCCTGCCCCTGCTTGGGGCAATCCAGTATATCTTTCTATTTCCTGCCCTTGATCAGGGTAATCCAGTATATCTTTCTATTTCCTGCCCCTGCTCGGGGTAATCCCGTATATCTTTCTATTTCCTGCCCCTGCTTGGGGTAATCCAGTATATCTTTCTATGTCCTGCCCCTGCTCGGGGTAATCCTGTATATCTTTCTATTTCCTGCCCCTGCTCAGGGTAATCCAGTATATATTTCTATTTCCTGCCCTTGATCAGGGTATATCTTTCTATTTCCTGCCCCTGCTTGGGGTAATCTAGTATATATTTCTATTTCCTGCCCTTGATCAGGGTATATCTTTCTATTTCCTGCCCCTGCTTGGGGCAATCCAGTATATATTTCTATTTCCTGCCCTTGATCAGGGTAATCCAGTATATCTTTCTTTTTCCTGCCCCTGCTCTGGGTAATCCAGTATATCTTTCTATTTCCTTCCCCTGCTCGGAGTAATCCAGTATATATTTCTATTTCCTGCCCCTGATCCGGGTATATCTTTCTATTTTCTGCCCCTGCTCGGGGTAATCCAGTATATCTTTCTATGTCCTGCCCCTGCTTGGGGTAATCCCGTATATCTTTCTATTTCCTGCCGCTGCTCGGGGTTAACCAGTATATCTTTCTATTTCCTGCCCCTGCTCGGGGTAATCCAGTATATCTTTCTATTTCCTGCCCCTGCTTGGGGTAATCCAGTATATCTTTCTATGTCCTGCCCCTGCTCGGGGTAATCCTGTATATCTTTCTATTTCCTGCCCCTGCTCAGGGTAATCCAGTATATATTTCTATTTCCTGCCCTTGATCAGGGTATATCTTTCTATTTCCTGCCCCTGCTTGGGGTAATCTAGTATATATTTCTATTTCCTGCCCTTGATCAGGGTATATCTTTCTATTTCCTGCCCCTGCTTGGGACAATCCAGTATATATTTCTATTTCCTGCCCTTGATCAGGGTAATCCAGTATATCTTTCTTTTTCCTGCCCCTGCTCTGGGTAATCCAGTATATCTTTCTATTTCCATCCCCTGCTCGGAGTAATCCAGTATATATTTCTATTTCCTGCCCCTGATCCGGGTATATCTTTCTATTTTCTGCCCCTGCTCGGGGTAATCCAGTATATCTTTCTATGTCCTGCCCCTGCTTGGGGTAATCCCGTATATCTTTCTATTTCCTGCCGCTGCTCGGGGTTAACCAGTATATCTTTCTATTTCCTGCCCCTGCTCGGGGTAATCCAGTATATCTTTCTATTTCCTGCCCCTGCTTGGGGTAATCCAGTATATCTTTCTATATACTGGATTGCCCAGCTTGGGGCAATCCAGTATATATTTCTATTTCCTGCCCTTGATCAGGGTAATCCAGTATATCTTTCTTTTTCCTGCCCCTGCTCTGGGTAATCCAGTATATCTTTCTATTTCCATCCCCTGCTCGGAGTAATCCAGTATATATTTCTATTTCCTGCCCCTGATCCGGGTATATCTTTCTATTTTCTGCCCCTGCTCGGGGTAATCCAGTATATCTTTCTATGTCCTGCCCCTGCTTGGGGTAATCCCGTATATCTTTCTATTTCCTGCCGCTGCTCGGGGTTAACCAGTATATCTTTCTATTTCCTGCCCCTGCTCGGGGTAATCCAGTATATCTTTCTATTTCCTGCCCCTGCTTGGGATAATTCAGTTTCCCATTCTAGTTTACTGCAATTTACCATTGCAATAATTTAATTTACTGCCCCTTCCTGTTTCAATTATAGTCCCGGAACATGAAAAATTAGCTTTTTAGATTATTTATTGCCCCTCAACAGGGCATTTCAGATAAATGGGTTATTTACTGCCCCTGTGTAATTAATTTCCCTGTCTTATTAATTGATACCTTGTTTACTGCCCCTGTCCAGAGTAATACATTTTATTTAATTTACTTATCCTGGCTGGGGTTTTTAGGCTAGTCAATCTAATTATTGCCCCCGCCCAGAGTAACCCACCTTTTCATTACTCGGGTAATCCACCTTCTCTTTCTTTTTACTGTTCTCGTCTGGAGTAATTTATCTTCTCTATTTATTGCCCTGAATATCCATTTACTGCCCTCGTTGGGGTATGCCAGGTTCTCGTTGTATGTGTTGCCCATGCCCAGGGTTATTCACCTAGTAATTCTAATTACTGCCCTTCCCTGGGGTAGTTCAGCTTTTCATTCTTTATATAGCCATAGACTAGGGTTCCGAATCCTCACCGAGTGATTCCATTTACTGCCCTATTTCAGGGTAAATCAGATTCTCATCTAACATTTTGCCCCTCCCAGAGTTACTCAGCATCTCACATAAAGGTTATTTATAAATGTTTTATTTGTTTATAAAACAATCTGATTGTCAAGGTAACTGATAAACCCTTTTTCATTACATTCATGCTTAAATATCTCTCTAGATTCCTCCTGAATGCATAGTAGTATATCTGTTTGTGTCTGTTCATATAATTACAAAGTGTATCAACAAACAGAACTTTAAAGACACATTACCCTTGCCGCTGGTATGCAAAGGTAAAAGGTTTAATCATAGACTTTCTACTTGCTGCAATGTTTGACAGCAGCACAAAGGTTGGTGACTTGCCTGAGGGATTAAAATGTGCTTTGAAAGCCAAAAAGACAGGGCAGTGCTCTTAAGTGAGGAGTCAGACTGACCGTCAGATAGATGGCTCTGGAGCCAGACTGATGGAGATTGATGTGCACTGGCTGAACATGTACTCTAATGCTTTGCCATTAAATATAAAGAGACAAGACAGGGCCAGGGAGGACAGAAACAATGTGGAGAGGCAATGCTTATATACAAACAGTGGATAGCTTCTTAGTAATTAAAGTCAGATCTATCTATTTCTCAATCTGTCTGTTCATTATCTATTTGTCCATCTCCCCTGGTAGAAAGATAGATAGATAGACAGATAGATAGATACATAGATAGATAGACAGACAGACAGACAGACAGATCCCTTGAAACCACGTTAACAAACTTCCTCTCAAAGTATATCCTCACATTCTTTTGTATCCAGTATGGGGGGTTTGTCGTGTGTTTTTGTTGTGTGTTTTTGTTGTAGTTGTTGTTGTGTTTGTTGTTATTTGTACAATGTACAGTGTGATATTTTAGCTTGGTGCTTGGAAATGCCCCCTCCGGCAAAAGAATAAAACAGTCCCTTTTCACTTTGTGTTGGATTTCCGATCTCCAGGTTTTCAGTGAAAAACATGTAAAATAGTAAAAAAAAAAAAAATGTTTTATAATTGTCGTCTCAAACGTTTGCATGCCTTTTTTTCACCAAAATGTTTTCAGTACAGGAACGCAAACCCTCAGGCAGCAAAAAAGGTGCTTGTTTTCCCCATCTGCTGCTTTATATGCAAAATATTGAATGACATGATTCTGTTATACATTTTAATATTATTTAATTGTCCATGTGGCTTTTTATTCATGTTTTTGAGTTTGCTTTTTTTGGGGGGGGGGGGGAGTTTGTTTTTGTTTGTTGTTTTTTTTTACTCTGTTTTTCTTTTGTTTGTTTGTTTGTTTGTTGTTGTGCTGTTTCTTTTTACTGTGCATATAGTTTGTTTTCAGTAGCTGGCAGCATTTCTTGGCTAAGCCCGGACTTAATAACACAGAGACCTGGACCAGTTAATTATCTGTTGAAAACTGTGACCCATTGCACATAAATCTCTAGAAAATGATGAAAGAGTAACACAGGTAGAACTAAACAAATTGACCATTTCAAAGCAATATTTTTTGATACTAAGTCCCATTAACATGTAAATACAAACAATGCACCACCTACTGCTAAACAAGTCACTTGAGCCTGTTAAGTATTTTAGTGCATCCCTTATCAGTGTCACTAGTCGGTCTGACTGGGTCATTTACTTCCAGATTCCTCTGTTAAGTGACAGGAAGGGCTCTCCCCTCTTGCTATTTGAGGCAAACAATCCCCAAAACTAACATTCACTAAATAAACTAGCAAACACACTGAACACATTAGTTGTCCAAACTGAGGCTGTGTTACAGGTCTAATGATGATCCCCTGGGACCGAAAGGGCTTTAATGACCCTTGGGCAGCCTAAAGCAGTGTTTCGGAGGCAGTCACATTTATTTTAGACATCCTTTCTCCTAGCACCTCAGCAGAACTGCAATGAAATTCATTCATATAATATTATTAAAGAAAGGAAAAAAAAAAAAAAGACAACTTAGCCTGCATTACTAATTGCAAAAGAAAATAAGAGCAGAAAAATGTAGACTAAGACTATTTTTCAGTTCATCACAGGAATAGTTTGGACTCGTTATTTCGTTTTCTGTTATATTTGTCTCATGAATGTTCCATGATCCTCTGGTGTAGGTATATTAGGTCCTATGCATATTTTATTATTATGATTAATATTATTATTTATAAAGAGCAAATGAATTCTGCAGCGCTGTCCAGTAGGTGGACTAACAGACAAGTATTTGTAACAAGAATAGTTTGACGCACAAGAACAGAGGGTGTTGAGGGCCCTGCTCAAAATATTGTGTTTGTATGTCTGCTGGAGTAAATTTTATTGGTACCAAAGTATTATGGGAACAATATTATACAATGTATGAATCCCCTGTCTGCTCTCTTCCAAAGGATGTCGAGGTGTTTTATTTAATGATAATAGAGTATTTTGCTAAATTATTCCCAGTTTTGACCAGGTCTGTCGTAGAAATGAAATACAATTGTTACTTGTGGTCAGAAAGGAAAATATTTGTGGTGTTTCGCTGAAACAAGAAAGAGTAAAAACAAAACACTACATAACTTGCGAAAAATAACAATGATAAAATCAAATCAATAAATAGAAATAACAAAAATAAATATTTGATGACAAAAAAAGGTAAATAATAATAATAATAATAATAATAATAATAATAAACAATGAATGAATCACTATGTTTTTCATGACAATTCTATTTACAGCCATAAAAATGTATAGGCTTTACAATGAAGACATGGGGTGATCCCGAAGAGTAGTGATGGGTCAAAACAGATATTTCAGAACTATATTTTGAAACAATAGCAAAAACAGATGTGAGGAAGGCTGAACTTGATGGATGCAAGTCTCTTTTCAGCTATGTAACTATGTAATTTCCCCTGACGCTTAACCAACCTTAGTGGGAAATTATAGGGTAAAATTACTCCTTACTTTTTTTTTTTTTTTATAAAATATATAGATATTAAATGGCTTTTTTTTTTTTTTTTTTTTTTTTTTTTTTTAGCAAAACCATGTATGCAAAGTATATTGTCTTGGACACATTGTTTGTAAAGTTATTACGGCAGTTTTGCAATGTTCCAAAGATAAAAGGTTTATATTTGGTCATATTCAGACCTGTCCAACATTAGGTCCTTGCTGGCTTTTCACAGTGATTAAAGAAGCAGGGAACAAAAGATGCAGCTGAAAGACAAACAACAAAAAAAGACAATGTTTGTTTATTTTGACAAACAGAAAATGCTGTGTGAGCAAACACTAGATTGGGTCTTCTTTTTGTCTGCATGGGGTTTGTGTAAAGAGAGAGCAGATTATAATGACGGGGAATTTTCAGTAAATTTGTTGTTCAGTTTAGTAGTTACCAATGTCCCCACACATTATTTAAATGTCTGAAAATCCACATTAGCTCATCACTGGATATGGATAGAAGTATTGAAGTGTAGAATGCCTGGCTATAGATATATATTGCAATGTTGTTATTGTGTTTCATTATAAAAAAGTATATATATATATTGTTATTATTGCATCATTGTTTTGTGTTTTTATTAAAATTAGCAATACATGCTGAGCCTGGAAATTAAGCTGAAGATAAAATAAATAAAAAAATAAAATAAAAAATAAAATAAAAAAGTTCAGAGGGGTTTTGGCATATTTAATGTGATATCTAAAATCTTTAGACAAGCATGGGGGTGTCATCTCAAGCCTTCAAGTGGACACTAAAAGCACCATAACTGCTACAAAAATCAAATGACTTGCTCGAAGGCAGAGCACTGGATAGGGGGCTTTTAAATAAGTAATGACAGATTACTATCCACCCCGTCCCCACCCATGGCCATGTGGATGGAGATATGTTATAAAATAAAAGAAGAGCTTCACACTGACCATGGATGAAGGCTACCAAAATACTTGTGGGGAGGTCCTTATGCCCTTTTTTTCTGGGTGTCTCGTTCTGGAGATCTGGAATGGCTGAACTTGATGGACTGCGCAAGTTGATGTTACTGCACTAGCAGTTTTAGCTATCATAATGCTTACTTGGCATTGTGATTGGGGGTTCACTTTAATAAGATATTGTATCTTCCTCCTTCCAATCTAAAATAGCAGAATTGAGACTCAGTTCCAGCGCCAACGCCAAGTTTTCTTGGCAGCCCTCTCACGGGAAGGGGGGGGGATGTCAGCAAGGACATGCTGAGGGGCAGACAGAAGCGTCATGGAGGAGAGGCTGAAGACACCAACTATGCACAGAATTGACATTAGCCAGCCTGGAATTATTATTCCAGTTGGCTGACACCTTCAACAGCAAACGAGTCAAACTCTGTTTCTGTTCACAATGAAAATCTGTACGTGCAGACTCCAAGCACCATGACCACTTCAAATAACCACCAGCCAAGGAGGCGGGGCCGGCGACAGGGAGAGAGCACTGCGGCAATAGAGAAAAGATAAGTAAACTAACTATTCACATCACGGGTGGGGGGGTTGTATAGCACTCTAAACATTTAGCTTTAGTAATACATGATTGTATCCCTAATCGTTAGTAATTCATTTTTAACTACCCAACTGGAAGAAGTTTATTTAATTAACTTCATAAATGCGGATCCAAAATGAGCTTATAAATCCCAAAATTGCCTTTATGGGTCAAATGTTGCTATTATTTCCAAATGTTGAAATTCAGATGTACATTTGTATGTCACCCTTGCAGATATAATTCTAATTACACAAGATAGAATGACAATTAGAAAGGAATAGCTACACAAATTGTTTCCTGGACTCTTAAAAATTGCTTTGTTTTTACTTCTTTCAAATTTACAACTAGAGTGACACCTACTTAAAAGATCACCTTGTTTTATAGCCACCGAGGCACAATACATCCTTTAATGATTTCTTTCCTGGATAACAGCACCGAGCAAAAGATGTTTGAATGGCTACTTTTTATGACTAAATATGCAGAAAATGTAAAATAGCTCACATGGTAAAAACAAAAAAGTGTACCATAATTTGTATACTTGCACCCTATATTGGTATAAAATATTATATATTATACATATTGGAAATTGGATAAAATGGTAAACACTGTACATGATATATTTTTATTTATGCAAACACACATTCTCTTGTCCTCTCTCCCTTTATGGCGTCGTGTTGGCTGAGGTTAAAGGACCACTAAAGGCACCCAGACCACTGCAGCTTAATGAAGTGGTCTGGGTGCCAGGTCCCTCTAGGTTTAACCCTTTTTGCAGTAAACATAGCAGTTTCAGAGAAACTGCTATGTTTACCAATTGGTTAATCCAGCCTCTAGTGGCTGTCTCATTGACAGCCGCTAGAGGCGCTTCCGCGTTTCTCACTGTGATTTTCACAGTGAGAAGACGCCAGTGTCCATAGGAAAGCAGTTTCCTATGAGACTGGCTGAATGCGTGCGCGGCTCTTGCCTCGCATGCGCATTCAGCCGATGACGGAAGAAGAGTGAGGAAAGTCCCAGCACCAAGGGAGCCTGGCGCTGGAAAAAAGGTAAGGGATTTACCCCTTCATCCCCCTTCAGCGCCATGGGAGTGGGACCCTGAGGGTGGGGGCACCCTCAGGGCACTATAGTGCCAGGAAAACGAGTATGTTTTCCTGGCACTATAGTGGTCCTTTAACAAGAGTTGCAGTGCAAGAACAACCAAAAATGTTAACAGGCAAATATTTCTAAGCATACTTCTACGTTAAGGGAGAAACGTCGGGTTTAAATCCTAACATTCCAACATATAGCGGACATTGAAATAAATCGGATTACAATAATGATTGGTCCACATATCCTAAAAATCCTGATATAAAACTATTGTTTCCCTGATTCTTTAGAAAATAGGATTTCCTTCTTTGCTAAAACTACAGCTACCAGGCCCCTGCAGTGTTGCTTTTCAGAGGTGGAAGAGGTTTGCCTGACCAGCCCCCTATATGCATTGATTGCAGATCCTTTAAACCTCTGGGATCAACCTCTAATCACCAGCTATTGAAACCAGATTTACAGACTCTTTACATAGGAGAGTTTAGCCATTTCAAAAGCAGACATTTGGTATGTTAAAGCAAGGTCAGAACCCCTGTGGTCTTGTGTTTAAATAGAAGAAGTTCAGATGGCTTTCAGGAGTCTTGTTAAAAAGTTACACCAAGGAATACAGTTTGTTTCTAAGTTCAGAATCAGACAAACCTTGTTGAACACTGTTGCAAAATTACTGTTTCCTTCACAAAAAAGAAGAAAAAACCCTCTATTCATGTCAATGTGATATGAACTGGGATAAACTGCATCCAGTGTTCTAGACTAGAGAATACCGCAAGCCCATTTCCTTATCTGAAACTTGCATTTCAATATGCATACGAGCATTTCTCTATTACCTTGTCCCATTGTCCCATTATTGTATGTTGGTAAACACATTCACAACGAATACATTAAATACTATCCGCACATTATTAACATTTGATATGCTTTATTGGAACGTGGGATGCATATATATCAAACTAATACATGATAGCTTTTCTGTGTAGAGATTGTAATTCCAGGAAAAAATATAATGTTCATTTGTCAGCACTTTTATTTTGACCATTTACCCATTGTATGAATAATGGGGGTAAGATAATAAAGTATTCGAGAATTAAAGATTATATTGAGTATTCTAAAATACAAGAGGCTCAAATACCAGTTTTGTAACGGCCAGCATTAAAATAGAACGATTATTCAGGCTAATGTGTATTTCTGCAAAAAACAGCAGAATACTGTTATTATTGTTATTATTCTTTTAACTTAAAGGAACACTATAGTCACCAGAACATCTAGAACTTATTGCATTTGTTTTGGTGAGTAGAATCAGTCTTTTTGCTGTAAACACTGTTTTTTTCAGAGAAAATGCAGTGTTTACATTACAGCCTAGAGATACCTCCACAGGCCACTCCTCAGATGACTGCTAGAGGTGCTTCCTGGGGCGGTGCTGCACACTGTGCAGCATTGACATTCAATGTCTCCATCCTCTGCATGGAGACACTGAACTTTCTACATAGACATGCATTGATTCAATTCATCTCTATAAGGAGATGCCGATTGGTCAGGGCTGCGTTTGACTTGTGCTGGCTCTTCCCCAGATCTGCCTCCTTGACAGTCTCAGCCAATCCGATAGGAAAGCATTGTGATTGGCTCAGACCACCCCTTCTGATGATGTCAGCAGACAGCAGGCAGTTTCAGAGAAAGACAGGGGCAGAGCCAGCAGCTGCATACTTGAATACAAGTAAGATTTTATTATATTAAGAGAGGCAAGAGGGGTTCAGGGGGGCTAGATAGTGGTTTTAACACTATAGGGTCAGGAATACATGTTTGTGTTCCTGACCCTATAGTGTTACTTTGACTCTTATACTACCATAGCACTTGCATTAAAACTGATTCCCGGACATAGATTAGAGGGATTCTCTGCTCTGGAACTTCTAAAGTGAGTTAACATCTGATTGCAAATGAAACCACTTTTTTCATGCAGGTTGTGTCAATCACAGCCGGGGAGGTGTGGCTAGGGCTGCAGAAACAGAAATAAAAGTGATTTAACATATAAATGGCAGATTATTTAGCAGTGAAACTTCAGAGACATGATCTATACACAAAAACTGCTTCATTAAGCTACAATTGTTTTGGTGACTATAGTGTCCCTTCAAAAAAGAATTAGGGAGAAGGTACACAACTGGAGTTAGGGGCAAGGGAGACAGGCGTGGCTGATAGTGGGGGTTTAATTAACAGAAGCACAAGTGGAAAGTATGGGGGAGAAAGCACAAGCAGGAATTCTGGAGAAGGAATACAAGTGTGTGTTAATGGACAAAAACACAGATTGAGAATGATGGAGAGACAATCAAGTGGGTTTATAATCCCATAAACAGAGATTAACACCTCAATAAGAAAAAAAAGTTAATATAAAAATGGTATGATGATGGAGGGTGGGAATACCGCTCAGGGGCACATTACACGGTTTCTGCCCTCAGACACTTCCTGTGAGGGCAATTTAGGGCCAAAGAGCTAGAATTGGAACTTGCTGTGAAGTGAGGAGATTGACAGGTAGTAGGAAGCTGGTCACAAAATAACATGACAGCTGACCAACACTTAGAGTACTCACACTTACTGGATTGGTAACCCAGAGACAGAGAGCAAGTACAATCTGCTGGCAATTTATATTTCACAAAAATAAAAAAATAAATCAGAGTTTAAAATACAATAGAGAATTTGACTGAAATGTAAACTGCAAAGTCATTTGAAAATCAAGGTGGGCCTCACAGTATTAAAGGGTCCCATGCAGGGTCTGGGATTGGACCATGGACCTGAACACAAATGGGCTTTCATGTTCTGATGGAGGCCCTGGATATACCGTGAAACGGACACATACACACACAGTCCAGGGAGCCGCTGGGGTTCCGTATGATAAGGTTACACACAATCAAGTCAAAATGTATTAGCGGACCCCAGAGTTTGGAGAAAAGAGCACCCCCTACTGGCATTCCCCCATTTATGTTTTTCATTTCAATTTGATTTTAATTAATTGTTTTTGCATCGTTTTTAACTCATTAGAATGTAAGCTCATTTGAGCACGGTCCTCAGCACCTTCTGTACCTGTACGTTTAACTTGTGCTATTTAAAGGAACACTATAGTCACCTAAACAACTTTAGCTTAATGTAGCAGTTTTAGTGTATAAATCATGCTTCTCATGTTTCACTGCCATTTAGGAGTTAAATCGCTTTGTTTCTATTTATGCAGCCCTAGTCACACCTCCCCTGACTCTGATTGACAGAGCCTGCTTGAAATAAAAGAAATTGGTTTCACTTTCAATCAGATGTAATTCACCTTAAACAATTGTATCTCTTTCTCTGTAAATTGAACTTTAATCACATACAAGAGGCTCTTGCAGGGTCTAGCAAGCTATTAACATAGCAGGGGATAAGACAATCTAAATTAAACAATAAAGGAAGGTTAAACTTTATATGACTCTTTACAGGAAGTGTTTAGGAAGGCTGTGCAAGTCACATGCAGGGAGGTGTGACTAGTGTTCATAAACAAAGGGATTTAACTCCTAAATGGCAGAGGATTGAGCAGTGAGGCTGCAGGGGCATGTTCTATACACCAAAACTGCTTCATTAAGCTAAAGTTGTTCAGGTGACTATAGTGTCCCTTTAAATTACTTGTTTGTTATTCCATCTGTTGTACAATGCTGTCGAATTTGTTTACACATAGTTAATAAAAATAATAATACATTATCTGCACAACGCATAAAAGTGAGGGTCACTTTCAACCTTATCTGCCCATTTAAAAGAACAGTCCTAGCAAAAATTAGTATGATTAATTTATTTTATTTTTTTACTTCCACTCTGTCCTTCCTATTGTGTTTTTTTTTTTTTTTTAATTATTATTCTTTATTTTTGTAGTGCATAATATAACAATATAAGTTTGTGTGGATATTTCACAGGTTTAGACATGACTATAATAAAATCCGAAGGTAACATGTAATGTTAAAAAATTACTGCACTTTTTATATTATGTGAAGAGGCTTCAGAAACAGGCTAAATAATGATCCAGATATAAATAGAAATAGATGCGTATAAAGACAGTGGGCTGCCACCGTATGGTAAGGAGAAATGGTGATAGCCTATCTATGAAATGAGTAAGATAGAGAACGAAAAACAGAAAAATATAACATGCTAAACTATAATATATAACGAGATAGCTTTGATACCACTAGACCCGAAACCCTCCAGAAAAGTGTGGTACTCATAGGCTTTTTACCCCTGCCATAAAGACAGTAACATCACTGTAGGAGTTCATCCAATACCTCAGGTTGGTTGCCAAAGGTTGAGACTCCTTATCCTCTGGTAAATGTCTTTGAAGGGGTGAGCCAAAGCCTGCTCTGAGCCCCAGGCCGGTACTGAGGCCTGCATCACATAGCCATGGAGTTGGGGGCTCATAGAGTTCAGGTCCACCCCATTGTGGGGAAGGCAGACGACCTTGGTGTTTAAACGCCGCTGGTGGCAGGTGATCCTTCGCCTGCATTGTAGATGCTTTGGGGTTGATTCCTTGATGGCCCTCAGCCCAGGTGGGGAAGCCTTAGGTGCAACCAGTGCTTGAAGGAACAGCTACGCCCAGGGTGGCCCTGGGCTCCCCTCGTCCGATGTCCCCATAGACTACTTCAGAAATCAGGGTTGTTGTTTGTCTCGCAGCCAGGTTGTCCCAAAATAGCTGGAAAATTGCTTCCAATTTCTGCAGGGACCGCTCAACAGCTCAGTGAGAGACTTGCACAAACTGCTTGGGAGTAGGCCTGTGGTTATATGGCACATCCGCCATTTTGACCAGAGTCACTGCGGCGAGCCGTGTGCAGCTGTAAGATGTAGTTTGGGTGAGTACAGGTCAGTGGAAACCGGGATGACCCCCACCGGTCCAACGGGGCAGCTTTAGCCCACTGAGTTGGAGTTTCATCTCGTGGTTTGGGAGATTGGCTGCCTCCCCTGACCGCTGAGAGTACAAGGCCTTAAAAGTACCTCAGAGTGATATAACTGAAGATCCTCTGTGGAAAGCCCTGAAGGACTCTGCTCTGCTGCACGCATCCGTCGGACACGAGAGAATGCAGATCAGCGTGATGGGAGTGAGGTATATTGGCTAAAAGTTCAAACTGTAGCAGGAGCTCTCCCACAACACGTCTGTCCACCATGCGGTTCAGGCCCCGCCCCCGCCTCTTGTTGTGCTTTTATGAGTAGGGTCCTCATCAATGTATTGTTCCTGTAACATTTTATAATTGGTTCATTTATTGTTACATTTCCTCCTTTATAATATTGGAAAGAGCTGCGGAACAAGCTGGCACTATGTCAATACCAATAATAATAATGCTGAGGTCTGCAACATTCCATGGAGAATGGTGAGACACATTAAGTAACGGTTTTTATGTGCAGAGATGTATAGAAATCATGCTATTTGCAGTGGTCTCCCTAATGCTGAAATAAATGTTGTGCAGATCTTCATTGGATATTTACTCACAGTAAAATCAACCAGAGGACCTTATTCTGGTTTCTGAAAACATCACTTCAGAAGCTGCAGATCAATGCAATTTACTGCAAACAATGGACATTCTGAAGCCAGTTTTTTTTTTTTTTTTTATGTGCAATATTCTAACTGCATTTTATTAATTAATTACTTTATAATGCATTTTTTTTAAAATGCTTTAACGATGGTTTGGCATATAACGTAGAGTTTAGTGTTAGATGAATCCTGGGTTTCAGCTGCCGGCTGCCTATCTGTGACCTGACTCAATGCAGAAGGTTGTCAATGGCCTTTAAACAGTCTAACAACAAAAAGACCCCCCCTGCCCCCATACTTATAGTGTCAGTATTAATTAGGAGGGGATATTCCAGTCTTGTAGAAAGGAAGCTCATAAGAGAACACATGAGAAGTCAGGCCGGGAGCAGGCGCCAAGCTGCAGCTATGCCGCATCGGCCTCATTTGCTTACAAATGGCTAGTATAAATAGACCCCACTGTATTCTTAGCAAAGCGGGCAAAAGAAGTAATTACACCATGTGACATTTAAAATTGCCATTAAATGGGTCAGGAAAGGGAAGACAATTGCAGCTTGTGTCAGGAAAGAAACGAGAGTTTGCTGTATTGTTCTCACAATGAGAATTTAACTATTTATTGTGCGTGGCTCTTACGATGAACGTATAGAAATGGCATCCTCGAGGTTTATTTACTAAACAGCAAATTGAGAGAACTGAAAAGCTGCAAAACAAACATAGGTCAAACTAATTACGGTGAATGAAGAAAAAAGCAAAACATTGGAGAATTCTTCATTTCAGCCTTTTTGGCCTTTATATTGCAATACGTTTATTCAATTTAACACAGTAGGCTGGTTAGAGAGTAAACCATTGTTTTTGACTGATTTCAGGCCCAAATACCGAAGTAAAATCATAACTGAGTTTGGAGGATTATTTTTATAATGTGACTTTTTTGGTCTAACATTGACTCTGCCTTGTTAATTGTGAACAATTCCTAGTTTAGTGAATCGTCGTCCAGGGTTTGAAATGTGCTCTACTAAGCCACATCATTCACCAAACTGTATCTTTAGCAGGATTATTTATTCCTTTAAGGGCCAGTAAAGTCGTCCATTCGGTGTTATTTTTTCATACTTTTATTTCACTCAATGGAATACGTTTTTATTTCCTGATATAATTTGTGTCTGCAGACTGGCTGTACAAAATAATGTTAAATTAGGTCATTCATTTTCACTGTGTACAGCAGCAGTGTGCTCCAAATTAGCTATTTTTTACAGATTTATTTTAATTGTCCCGGCTATTGCTGTCTGCTTAAAAACTGGACACTTTTGACAGATTTTACATTTCGCTGTAACTCAGATTTTACATTTCACCATGAAAATACATTAACCCTTTTACCAACAAAAAATAAATAAAACAAAAAAATCTCTTTATAATAACAAAAAGTAAATTTGAATATTAATTTTTATTTTATTTGCACATCATTACAATAATATTGAGGAGTGAGTTATTTCTTCCCTTGCAATATTTCAGACAGTTTCTGACATGCCCAGGAGTGATCCAAGGGTCAATGATCCCTGAGTACAAGGTTATGTTTTGCCACCCACATGTGAATGCTGAATGAGCATTATGGGAAATGCAGTCAACAGACATATTGGGAATTGTAGTCGCTATAACTGATGATTAACTATAGCACAGCAGGTATTTGTGAACCGCATTTCCCGCATACCTCCCAAGTGTCCCTATTTAGCAGGGACAGTCCCCGATTTAGGCCCAAATATCTTTGTCCCTATCTTTTATCCTTATGGCCCTCTTTTCTAGGAGCTTCATATTGTTGGTGTGCTTTTTCACAAATATACTAGGTGTGACAAAAATAGATAAATAACAATTGTCAAATACCTTGCTTACAGAGATTTGTAATAATCCTGAAGGCATTATTACTAGTAGTACATCTTAATAAAATTGTCAATAGAATGTAAAATAAATGCCTGCACTTGAGAATAATACACACATACACTACATACACAAAGACCATTAAATCATATATTTCTAAAATAACGGTATTTAGATTTTCTATAGCAATCATTATCACTCTCTGAAATGCTAATGTAATGCTAGCAGTGAAGTGAGTCCACCTTCCCTTGCCCTCTCCCCAACTGTAGCAATGATATGACCCATTGAAGCTTTCTTTACTGATTGGAAGCTGGAGGTGAGATGACATTTTCAGTAAACGTGCAGGCATTAAATCAGTGACTAGTGGCTTCTGGCAAACAAATCCCTTTCTCTACAGGCTGGCAAGCTTTCCTAAAGTATAAATGAGTGTGAGTGAAGATTCATGAACTAAATTCCATTCTGTAAAGTACATGAAAGTAAAAACATACTTAATTCTGGTAGTGAAGCGGTTAACGTACCCAGGCTCACTCTTACTCCATTACTCCATGACTTATCATACTCAATCCGCATCCACTTCTATTCCATTTCTGGGCATCCACATAATGGTCGACCCCACAAAACATTATGAGGATAACTATGCCCCCACACTTGGTAAACTCTGGGGTCTCCCAAGTCCATTATCCTAGTACTACACTGTACTATTAGTTCAAATTCAGTGCTGGCCCACTCCTATAGTTCAGAAATTGGTTGATTTGGAGTTACATTTACTGACACCTGATCTCCACACTATTTTATTTGGTTACCCTATACTTACTGCCCCCTCATTAGAATGAAACGCCCTGTCGTCCTTTATTAGTATTCACATTTCAGTCCCCTTTTCCTCTCTTCTAAGAAGCACAGCCTCCCCCAAATATGAATCACTCCTATTTTGTTGATCTGGAGGATTCCAATCTGGATAAATACTGTCACATGTGTAAGGATGGTTCCCTTATTGATTACAAACAACTTACCCCTAGAATCTCACCCAACAGAGATTTTCTTTGCTTCTTACAGTTGAGAATTTTTGTTCAACAGCTCCACATTAATGCTGCTGGAATTAGCTGCACTGAAATTCTTTGAAAAGCTACGCATTCAAGAATTTTCTGTCAAAGGTTTAATCTTTATTATACATATTACACTTTGACTTCTACTTTAGATTAGATTCGTTGGGAGGTAAACCTAGGGGAACCCTTTCGTTTCGTTGGGAGGTAAACCTAGGGGAACCCTTTCTATTCAGTTCATTAGTAGGACATATGCGAATGTGCTAACAAGCCATTTGTGTGTCACACATTACACATGTCACATGACACACATTACACGTGTCAATTTAAAATACCAGAACTTCCACTTTCACTGGTCCGACAGAGCAATCAAATACCTGGGGACTTGGATATCCCAAGACCTCACCCAACTATACCAACTCAACTTCACTCCGATGCTCAACAACTTCAAGAAAAACCTAGAAGAATGGAAGCTGTCTCACTTGTCCTGGCTTGGATGTATTGCTGTAAATAAAGAGCACAGAGCCATATACATACACACATATACATACATAGAGACACACACATACATTCAGACACACATACATACAGAGACACATAGACGACAGGGGGAAGACACGGGAGATGGGGAAGTTAGCACTCAAAAACAGAACCAGACTTAGATAGAGGTCTCGGTTTGCTGGTCCAATGGAGCTGGTGACCTCCACCCCTCCACCTTAGCTTGTTGCTCTTACCTGAACCATTTTATAGAAAGAGTAGGAGAGGGAGGATGGGAACTCGGACCTACATAGGAACTAACCAGAAAACAACTCTCAGAGCCACCTGGTTTACCATTTCACCAGGAGGCACGCTTACTGCAGGGAATCAGGAACTGGGGGCCACAACGCTATAACACGTTAAAATGACCCCCGCTCTCTGTACACTAACACAAAGCTCTACAGAATACACATCAAAACAACCTGAACAAATGTTAATATTTCTATTTGTAGTTACTTAACTTTTCATCATACTTGTGATATATACGAACGACTATTACTCAACTGCGTGACTTGTTTATCGCAGCCCTTTGTGGTTAGAATGTTGAAAGTACATTTTTCTGTCTAGGACCTGTGAGTCCTACCTCTATGCTGCACTCTAATTGTGACATGAAAAACTCAAAGAAAAAAGCCAATAAAATTCTATTTACAAAATATATATATATATTAAAACTTTTGAGAGGTTCTACACAATCCCAGTGAAGCATTTAAAAATGGGGAAACCCCCACATGGAGGCTTTGTGGTCTTTAGGACACGTATTTCCTTATGTGCTGGATCTGTGCTGCCATAAATACATTTTGGCAGCAGATCTCTGAGGAAGTGCCATGTAAGGCATGAATCGTTAGCATTGCCCTTCTTTGTGCCTACTCTCCCCTTTCAATGTTTGGTAAATGTGCAAACCCTATATTGTATGCAGGATTTACAGGCAAAAAATATATATTTATATTAAGCCAAACATCAAATTGTCTTCTTTCAGTTGAAATTATTAAATTGTGACTGAATTTGCCTTTAGTAAATATGAAGATGGCAAATCTGCTTAAAATACAGTTATTTTTTACCAGTAGTTGTTATACCGTAAGAGCTTCCAAGAGAATGCTCTGTTTGATGCAATTCTAATAATAGTAAATTATATTCTTCTATTACATTATTTATTTATTTTGCAACGGGTCCACAAAGATACGGGATTTAAAGAAGTAACTCTGTTTTGTATTTAAGATTCCAGGATGTGTTTTCACGGTTTATTAGGGTGCCCGTAATCTCATCTGGAATTTTTTTAGCCCAATAATGGAGTAAAACTCAAGTCCCGGTGATTTAACAAGTTCCAACAAATTCCATACTTTCGTACTGTCTGTTCATTCAAACAAACTCTTTCTGAAAAGTTAATTATGAAAGAAATAATCTTTGAAATACTCCTCAATCCAATAAGGAACTGTGAGACACGATAGTGGATTGATACCATCGTGGAATGTGGAACATTCAATATTATAAGTCCTCGTGAATTTCTCTGCAACTCCGCAGAGGGTTAAAAGTTTTACTATCAATTATATGATTCATAGAGTTGGAATATATTTCATTAAAAAATACTTTTTTTTTTGTTTTGTTTTTAATTAACAAATCTACTGTATAATGCATTAAGTTAGTATATAGGTGTAGTGTCAAACTACAACATAAATATAAATAAAACATTACTTCGCTGACAATATTAAGAAGCCAAATTATATATTGGACAGCCAAGAATAAAAGAACAGAATTAAGTTAAAAATATATTAATAATAATAAAATATATATATATATATATATATTCAGCTTTGAAATTGTGTTTTTCTTTCCATTTAAATGGCATTAATGCTTTTGCCAATGACTAATTTGTTTTCCAATATTACAAAGGCCATTTTATTATAAATTGCTCAATATTTGAAATGGGGGAGGGTTAGGGTGCTATTTAGGAGCACTGTCAGTAGCTGAATTACTTCACTGCCTCGAGGGGCTATAACCCATAGACTGGTTTATATTTGCAGTCTCAATAATTAAATCCATGATTCTACGAGCTTTTCATCTACGTCAATCAGCACAAGGTCTGCTCGTTTGGTGTTTTAAAGCTGATCTCGGACAGAAAGGCCTGTAATTCAGAAGTCCTCAAAAATAATTACAAACCAAACGTTTCTGGCAGCTTTTACCTAAATCTGACAGCATTATGCAAATTATAATAAGAATATAGTTTACACTATATTACAGGATTAGAGATTGCTTGTCCTTTATTTAGTCAGACAAAAAACATACAACTTTAGACGTAGAACTTATAATCGAAGGGGGTTATTCACAAAGTGATAAAAAAAAAAAAAAAAAAAGATTTGAAATTTTAGGCCGAAATAAAAATTTAACTGGCTCAAAGAAACTTTTATATTCAGCAATTTTTTAACTAAACTTTAAAATGTTCTCTAATTGATATATCTTTCAGTGTCACCTTACTACGGCAGCTCGGTCTAACATAAATATTGAGCTTTAGAACATTCAGTGTAGTTAAAGAGTTAAAACGTTTTACAATAAATAAGTATATATATACACATTTCTAAACCTAAAGCAGGCAGAAACCCATTAGATATCTTTGTAGAAAAGCAGGAGGACTGATAAAGAAGTGTTTACAGAGCTTCCCCCCACTCTGAACTGAAACAGTCTTATCTAACACCAAAAGCTTTTGCCCTTGATAGGGGTGTAGCTGAAATAAGCCATACGATTACACTGGCATTTCTCCAATATCAACAAGAACTCATTAGTTTAGGAGAGAGAACAGCCATGACAGGAGATTACCCCTCCCCAACCAAGGTCTACATGGATTTCGAAAATGTCAACATCTAGTTGGTTTTTCAGAACTAGGGTCGCTGGATCTGCCATGCCTTCTGAATCCACTCCGTGCTGATGGGCAGAGCATGAAAAGGGCTGCGTATTAATATATTTATAGATTTATTTATTTAGACTGCAGGAGGGGAATCAATTAATAGATTAAAGCAGTTTTTCCCCTGGGGACATACTTTGATTGTTTGATTTTTTTTTCCCCTGAAGCTTAGATATGCTACAGGGCAGCACTCTTCATGCACTGCACATCCACATGAATAAATAGAGTCCATGTAATCATGATAGCACTGGCAACTCTGTTTTATGTTAAAGTAGGTTTATCCAAATAAAAGGGTTACTCCTACCAAAACAAAAAACAAAAAAGAAAGTTTTATTCAAACATTGTTCTTGGTTAGGGTAATCATTACTGGCATTCTCCCACCCCCAAAATAATAGGGGAGACTCACCAAGTTCTTCTGTCAGCCCAACCCTCCTCCAGTGACGTCTGGGGACACCATGGAGGATGGACTAATGAGGGGAAGTCTTGGACGGTGCCATGGTGGGGAGGACAAGCTGTGCGTGCTGATAACAGATGTCCAATATGCAATGTGAATTGCCACATGTCTAATATGCAATATGAATTGCCACATGTCTAATATGCAATATGAATTGCCACATGTCTAATATGCAATATGAATTGCCACATGTCTAATATGCAATATGAATTGACCTTAGCCAGTCCAGAACTCTTGTTTTAGGCCGACTAATGATTTCCATTGTAAAACATTGCACATACAGACTCCAAGCACCATGATCACTTCAAATCACTGAAACGAACATGATTATTGGAGTAATCCTTTCAGTATAGAGCAGAGCAATGACAACCACTGGAATGCAGAGAGTTATCTAGGGTCCTCCCAAGGCTTGCGCGATCCATTGTATCTTTCCTGGACACATTTCATTTATGCTTGCTGATGACTAGCACATGAAAAGTTCTGCCCAGAATTACATAGAAGTTCAATGCAAGAAATCAATTCACTGAACAAGGATGAATGTGAATGCTGCATATCGCTGGGCACAACTTTTCATGAATTGATCCAACACCTAAAAATGTCTTAAAAAGCATTCAAGGTCGCAAAACACTTATCTGTAATGTGTAGGTAAGATTCAAGAAAATGTGTTGTTTTGATTTATTAAATGCCTGCTTTTATTTTGTGTTGTTTTAGCCCGCCACTACTTCCCTTCTCTCGAACAATGTTTCCCAGTTTGCTACAATAACACAGCAGTATGCAATCTGATCACATGTAGTGTTACTCACTATACTCCAGATAATAGTGAACTAATATCCAAATTGCAAAAAAATCGGCAAGTTATGATTAGAGAGAACTTTTCCAGATCCGTCATTTCTGCCTACCTTTTTCCTTTCGTATTTCAATTTGCTACTAGCCTGCATTTACTAAATAAACTGAAAATTGTTCTACTGTAAGTGTTCCACAGCACAAAGTTGACGACTGGACTGCAACTCCTAAAACACTGAGCTGTAGCCATAAAGCACTGTTGTGCAAGGATTCAATGGATAAGATTAAAACCGCCCACCGAAGAAAATGAAGGGAGTTATCATGATAGGCTTAGCAACTTCCTGATCTGGGCCAGGCTCACAGCAGAAGATACAAAGAATGGGGATTTCCAGCAAATGCACGAACTTTGAATCTGACCATTGTGTATATATTTAGTATCTATATAATCTCTATAATTATCTATATAATCCCTGTAACCATGAAAAGGTCATCGCTAGTCTGTAGAGTCCCTTTAATCTTACTCTGCACGTGTTTAGTGCTAGTGTAGAGTACTAAACAAGGTTTACGAGGATTGACAGTAGGCTACCTGTAGTTTTATAGCTGTAGCTAAGCTTACATTTCAAGACTCTAGTAAGTGGATGGGAATTCTAGGAGTTGTTCAGATGCTTCATTTTGTCCACCCCTTATCTGGATTACACAGTTCATCTCCAAATGATGCAGCCTCCATATTCTCCACCCGATAATGGAGCATAATTGACTAAACCAACAAGCACAAGACTCCCTCCCAATTCAAATGCTCCACTTTGGGTCTTTCAGTTACAAGGGTGGGGCAATTACAAAACAATCACAAAGAGACAAGCAGAATCACAATGGAGGGTGTGTAAATGGGACTTAAATAGAGCACCTTTGAAGCACCGCATAGAATAGAGATCTAAATAAAATGCAACATTTTGTCTTCAGCTGAATTTTAAATATTTGGTATTCAGTTTAGCATGTAGTTAATAAATCCCTATGCTATCACAAGATAACTTCATATTTTAGCCCAAAATTGTCAAATTGGATAGAAAGCAGAGGTGAAGAATTTATTTGTATTCAACCATTTTGGCACAAACTTCCAAACTTCCCCTGTGAATTCACAGTTTGAAGCAGGCTTCCCCAAACTGCGGCCCTCCAGATGTAGCTGAACTACAACTCCCATGATTCTCAGCCTATTTCATTCATTGAATCATGGGAGTTGTAGTTCAGCAACATCTGGAAGCCTAGAGTTTGGGAAAGCTTGGTTTAGAGAATAACCTAGAAACATTTTGGTTTATTCACTAAAGCATGAAGTACAGACAAATTAAATTTAAATTCCCAAAATTTAGGCCAAAATAAGTCAAGTTTCGAGGATATTTGCCCACATTTTACTATTCAGAGTTGTATGATTAAATCTGATAGTATTTTGCCTCCTGTGTGCTTGCTTTCATAATTTGTGTATAAAGCTATTTTATTATATTTTTTTTTTATATAAACCTGACAAAGTTGTGTGATATTGATGAAAGTGAACTCTTTAAAGTCTCCCCTGTTACCTGCTGAAGATCAACAGACAAAGAGATATTTGCTCTAGTGACTTAAAGGGACACTATGGACACCATAAAAACGTCATCACATTGATGTTGTTATGGTGTCTGGAGGTCCTGGGGTCTCAACGGTGCCCATCCTGCTGACCTCTCTGCCTCTTCCTTCAGCCATGTCTTAAATGAAGAAAAATGTTTTCTGGAGACAGGGGGCCACTTTCCAAGCGGAAAAAAATAAATTTCAAATATGCAAACAATTAACCTCTTTAGTGGAAAATGATGTATTTGTAACTTTTCTGAAAGGACACAAATAAAGACATTCCAGACAAAATATATATATTTTAAAAAATATTTTACATTAAACATATATAGGAACTTGTACATTGTGTACAATTTCATTTCTCCCTAAGTCAGAAAACTTCAGTGACAGTGTGTATAACCCTCAGGGTCTTGCCTTTTTGCAAAGCTAAGTGTGTCATGGTCTATTAAAAGTCCTGGTCTGTGCAAAAAGCATCTTTGGGAATCACAGAAAACATTAGATATTCACTGTGCAAAAGACCCCATACTTCCCCATTTCGAGGGGTAAGTTTTTTTGTTTTGTTTTTGTTTGTCTGTTTTGTTATATTAACAATAAAGTGCTTCTTTTCAATAGAAACAAGAGTCTCTAGTCTGCTTCTTGACTGTAACTTCCAAAACGATCATACAAATTCCAGCTTCCCATGACCACTGTACATCCCCCAGTGAACCAGTGAGATGATCTTATCGTTGCCAAGGTCTGTATGCCTCATTTTATCGCAGGATAGGCAGCAGTTCTCGTGACCGGTCACCGGTACCATACACTCCAAGTCTAATTTGGCTACTTGCCCCTTTTTTGAATGGTGTCCGTGAAAACTGTAGTGCAAGCGTGAAAGCATTTGTTGCCTCTGGTCTTGCAGTCTTTTGTTTTCGTTGCGCAGCATTCGAAGCGCAAGCATGATTAAGAGAACCAAGATTAATCCACCGGCTATAGGTACGGCAATGACGGCCGCCTTGAACCAGACGTCCTTTGAAAAAGTCAGTTCTTGTACCTTTGTGATAAGGTTTCTTGTGTTATCATGTTGGTATTTGCTACCAGCTCCTGTTTAGGGTAAAAAAAAATAAAGTGTTTAGAACTGTTGAACAATAGGTATGGCGGAGTTACATATGGACAATACTGATTTATCTAGAGAAAGTATTTACTATAGGAGGGCTATTAACTAAAATGTGAATTGATTGGAAACGTTTCAAATTTTAGCTGAACTTTTTAAAAAAAAAAATCAAAATACCCAAACTGGAAAAGTTCCAATTTGGCTATTTATGTCTAAAATTTTACATTTACTTTGAATTCCCATCAATTTGCGATTTAGTAAATAACACTGTACGAGTATCAGTGATTGGGCTATATACAGATTTGCTATGCAATAGGTTTCCTGTGGCCCTGGCGTTTAAATAGTTAACTGGCGGCAATGCAACATTTCCACTGCAAATGAGCAACCCGGCAACCACTGGAATAAATGTTTGCAGTGGGCACTAAATGCCAGACAGGAGCCAAGGACTCCAGACAGACATCAAAGCTAACCGAAGAGAAATACATCTTTTAACTCTAGTCATGCTTTTTCCCTACTGGTATCTCTAATTACATTAACAACAAAATCAATACCAGACACACGGTGTCTTCGCAGCCAGCGGTGCCCTGTAGATCAAGGAAAGGCACCGAAGTTTAAAATGGTTTCCTATAGATTGGAATCGTCTAGATTGTAAGCTCTTTAGAGCAGGGTCCTCATCAGCCTATTGCTCAAGTAACATTTTGTAATTGTCTCATTTATTGTTGAATTTCCCCCTTTATAATATTGTAATGCGCTGCGGAATAGGTTGGTGCCATATAAATGGCAATAATAATATACCTGCTGTATCACTCCGAGGATGAGAAAGGACATCGTGTAGACCTCTGTAGTTGCACATATCGGCATGACAGCACTCCAGCCTCAGTACCACTGTTCCAGTCTGGTTATCCTCTTTTTTCTGTTTGCAGATGTCAGCTGTACTAGCCAGAGAGTCCAGGCAGCCATGTGTGAGTGGTGAATTGGGGTTCTGTGGGTCAAGTAGCCTTGAAAAGCAGGCATTCAGTTCAGATTTGCACATATACCCAGTTGAAACACAGTGTGGTGCATCACAGTAGCATCTAATTTCACCTATAAGAAAAAATAAATACATATATTAAAATTAATATTAAAATTATTGGGAGATATGTTAAGCATCCAAATAGCCGTTTCTTGCTTTACCGCTCGAATTTGTAATGTAACACCATTTTCATAAATACTTTTTGTGCTTGTAACATCGACCCATATGTCGGTGAAACTGTGAA
This sequence comes from Pelobates fuscus, assembly GCF_036172605.1. Classification (NCBI taxonomy): domain Eukaryota; kingdom Metazoa; phylum Chordata; class Amphibia; order Anura; family Pelobatidae; genus Pelobates; species Pelobates fuscus. The sequence continues at coordinate 353,885,277 of NC_086320.1, read as the reverse complement.
ATCAAGGCACTCGGGCTTATTCGATAAACTGGAAATTGTTGGATATATGAGGGAAAGTGTAAATGGTAGGCCCAATAGTCAAATTGAAAATATTCGCCAAGACAGCTAAGTTTTCTGCTCAACTATTTTTGCCTTAAATTTGTAATCCTCTGGTGAATTCTTTGCAATTAACTATTTAGTGAAAAATCCCTAAAGTATATGAAATAAACAGTGAAATGCGTTGACTTTAACCAATCATCAAAATGTAGAATCAAATAGTCACATTGAAAGAAGAAAAAAAAACAAAACCTTCCAATAAGCTTTATTTGAATAGCTTTTTTCAGTTCCAACACTTGGGATGGAAGCTTGCATATTCTTTGTGACACACTAAGCTCAAGAAAGCTGAGAATTGGCATGGTTATTTTTCAAATTCTGTGATTTTTAGGTCAAAACATTTAAGCTAAAAAAGTAAATGCTTTGAATAATGTTTTCAAATGTTGCTATTTTAACTTAGAATCTGCAATTCCCTGATCAATTTTGTACTCTGCTGTCCCATCACTACAACTCACTGTTTGTTGAATAAACTCCAAGATAAACTGTTGTATACAGTTTGACAGATACGGGTCAAACAAATATCTTGACATTGTGTAGATTGGGGGGTGGCAAATGTCAATAACTGTTAATCTGAATGAAATCACTTACAAATAAATAATGCTCGTACGTGATTTTGAAAGCACAGCAAAGAGTACATTATTATTATTATTTTATTATTTATATAGCGCCATCAGATTCTGTAGCGCTGTACAATGGAGTATATGCAACTAAAGGAAAATTAAAAAGGCCTTTTTTGCATTTCATGGCCTTACCAGGACAAAGGGCGTCAAAGCACCCATGTACGGCCACAGAAGGGGCATTTGTTCCATAAAGTCCTCTTTAATGAACATTATAAAGCAGGAATCGTGTAGCTTATGATTACTGGTGTGTTTGCCAAAGTCAATTCCTTTAAGCTGAAATGGAAAGCCATAAAATAGTCAGAACTGCAAGACTACTGTCTCTTCCCCCTTGCTTGCACGCGATCTACAGTGGTCAAAAGGGGAAACATATAAACTTTAAAAAAAAAATCCAATACTACAACACTTAAGGAGAAAAAAAAAATCTTCCAGGAAACCTCAGAAGAAAAATAAAATCTATCCAAAAGGAAACGATAAAAAGGTTCCCTTCATAAAAAAAAAAAAATATTCCCTGCCCTGGGCCCCTTCAATCTGATGTGAACAAAAATGTATGCTCCAGTCATCTACCAGTAAAAGCCTTTAATTAACATAACTTCTACACTGTAAGAATGCACATTTCAAAGGGAATGTGTGTACTATGTGCAGACTGAGGAGGGTGGGAGATAAGAGACGTTTAGTGGTTAATATGTACATGTCAGTGTTGATGTTGATTACATTTTTCTATAAACAGGGATTTTCAACTCTGGGTAAAAAAAAAAAAACCTAAAAAAAATTATAAAGAACATAAGAATGTATACAATAGCACATATTATATATATATATATATATATATATATATATATATATATATATATATATATATATATATATATATATATATGCTATTGTATGCAATCTTATCTTTTTTAATGTATAGATCAAAGGATAAACCTGATTAACCATTTGCGTACCACAGTACTCGGACTGAAGAACATGTTGAAATATTAAAGAGATATTTAATAAAATGTAATAATGAACACACCTATGATTTAAGGAGTTGTACAGCACTACGGAATTTGCTGGCGCTATAGAAATAATAAAATAATAGTATATAAAAGCTAACTCGGTCTCAGCTTATGTTAAACTGAGTACTTCCCACCCATCCATCCTGGAATACGGGGATTTAGTGTATGAGTGTGATCTAGGTAGAATAGAACACATACAATAGACTGGGAGGTTTGGATGTTGTTACAGTGCAGCCCACCTTGAGATCATATTACACCTTTATGCTCTGGCCTGGGCTACCCTCCTCTAATAGTCTAGTTAATGGAATCCAAATGACAGAGAATTGCCTGTGTAACAGGAGGCATTGCATTAGCACTGACCAGATCTCCCTCAGGCTTTAAAAGGCCAAAGTGCTCCTGGGGAGCTTACCTTTTTATTCCAGTCATTAAAGAAGAGTGCAAATCTAGTATTATTTAACCACTGCAGTGCCAATCTATCTGCAGGGAAAAACTCTTGCAGAATGACACATCCCATTGGTTTCTATGGCAACTGCACCAGTTTTAGAACTATGCCACCAGTATAGTTTTTTTTTTGTTTTTTTTTATGTTTTGGTTGTTTTATAATATATGGCCTGTGCCCTCTACATATAATCTAAATCTATGAGAGCTACAAGCTGTTTATGGGCTATATGTCACATGAAGCTCAGCCAGCACGTTCTTTCAGATGCTGTATCAATACCCATGTAAAGTTCGAACTTTGTATTCAAAATGTTGATACATAACTATTAAACAATGGCTCTCCTGTTGCGTTGGACTTTTCGACCAATTCTATGAAAAAAAAAAAAAAAAAAAAATATTGACCTCACAAATTTAGCAATAATTATTCTAGGAGCCCTAAAATCTTGTTTACATGAAAAACAGACTTATCTACAGTGATGTTGATCCTCTGGGTTAATAGGGAACATATTCCCCTGAGTTAATGTTTTGTTGTGCACAGCTCCATTAAAAATATATTTTGGCCCCTCTTTTGTATAAAGTTTCTCGTAATGTTTTGCAAAGGGCCAAGAGGATATGGGTAGTTTGGATTTATGAACAATGAGCTCTCTGTTCTCCAAGTCCTCTCTGTACACTGTATGAAGCTATTACCAAAAAATGCCTGTTTCTAGTCAAGATGGCTACAGGAGACTAAAAGTTTTTTTTTTTTTTTTCAAAAGCTTTTGATGTCAATGGCAGTAAGTATGCAAGCCTCTAATTATATCATTATCAGGCGCATAGTTTCAGTATCTCAGGCCTCACATCAGTCTCTCTCACTTACTCCCTGGTCTACTTCCCTTTGATAGAGCCAGGAGGTATCACTCAGAGACAGCTAAAGTTGCTTTTTTGGGTCTAATTACATCCCCCACTCCCTTTGCCTTACCTTGGGTAAATAAACAAAGCATTATCTTTTTTCTACTAGTTCCTTAGCTACCTTTCCAAAAAGTATCACTTTAATTCATAGAGAATCTGTCCCTTAATTTGTATTTAATATTCTGTTCTACTTTGAAAAATAGGGTTTTAAAAGTCAGGGTTGAACAACGACTCTGTCGTTTCAAGTTAGTTGTATGTATGGCCAGCAGAAAATAAGCACCATGTTAATAGAATTAATGAAGCACAGATTTATTTTTTACAAAATGTAAAATTCTTGACATTTTAAAATAATTATTTTGTTTATGAAAAAAAAAAAAGTACATAAAAATCACTTATTTTGGAGACCATTTTAAGTGTGTACTGCAACGTTCGAAAACTGATCTCTTTGTTTAATAAACAGTAAATAAGTGCAGGTTTTAATAGTTACTATCTGTGCAATGAGCTGTATGTACTCCACTTGTGAATCAGATCCCTGCACCCTGAAGTTTAAATAAGGGACACTCTTACTTTAAGTACAATGATTGATGATCATAAAGAGGTGGCTTTCATCCCAGCTACCCTCAAACATACATAGGGTAAAAAATAAAAGATGTATTGAAAGATTAAAAGGTTTGATCAGTGAAATCGACTCTAAGAATGCCAAGTGAATGGCCAACGGTTTTAAAATTTAAAGGTCACTTGACTCCAGTCAAAAAAACTAATGTGGGACTTGAACCATAAAACCAAATATTAATTAAAGTTGTGACAGAGCCCCCTGGTGCCCACTATTACTGGATCATGAATGGGGGTCACAGACTCATGAACACACTTCTAAAGGAGAGATAAAGGCAGGCCATTAGGACATTCACTATTAACACTCAGTGTTTGAGATATTAAAAGACACTACTTATACTGTCTGTAAAACAACCAGAACACATTCACTGTTCACACTCAGTGACACAGACCACACTCAGTATTCATAGTGATTCCAACATATTACAGGGCACTCACTATTAGAGACAGAAAACTGTTAGTGAGATAAAACACATGCACTGTTCACATCCCAGGAAACAGTACACACTCAGTGACACATTAATACACTCACGTTTCACATCCAGTGACATTAATACACACTCACTGTTTGCATTCATTGAAACAAACCATTCACACTATTCACTCACAGGTTATTTCACTAGTGTGATAATTCAAGGTGAATTTAAAATCTAAATATTTCTTTAAATCAACAAAAGCTTCCAATTTGGCAATAAGGGCCTAACATGTGAAATTGACTTCGAAATTTCATTTTAGTAAATAATGCTGTCAGTCAGCCATTAGAAAGCTGTCACTATACATACAGAGTTATGGGATATAGGGGCACACTTATTCACACTCAGTTATGGGATATGAGCACATATTCATTGTTAACACCCAGTTACTGAGCTATGGACACACTACTAACTACTAGGACACACTACTAACACTGCCACAGAACATTAGAACACACTCATTGTATTTTAAATTGAGATATTAGAACACACTATTCACAGCCAGTGATATATAATAACACTCACCAATCACAGCCAGTAATATATAACAACACACTCACCATTCACAGCCAGTGGTATATAATAACAATATTTCCAATCACAACCAGTGATACATAATAACGCACTCACCATTCACAGCCAGTGATATATAATAACAATTTCTATTCTCAGCCAGTGATGTATAATAAACACTCTCGCCATTCACAGCCAGCGATATATAATAACACTCTCTATTCACAGCCAGTGATATATAATAACACTCTCTATTCACAGCCAGTGATATATAATAACACTCTCTCCATTCACAGCCAGTGATATATAATAACACTCTCTCCATTCACAGCCAGTGGTATATAATAATAACACTCTCTCCATTCACAGCCAGTGATATATAATAATAACACTCTCTCCATTCACAGCCAGTGGTATATAATAACACTCTCTCCATTCACAGCCAGTGATATCTAATAACACACTTTCCATTCACAGCCAGTGATGTATAACACCCTCTATTCTCAGCCAGTGATATATAATAAACACACTTTCCATTCACAGCCAGTGATATATAATAACACTCACCATTCTCAGCCAGTGATATATAATAACACTCTCTCCATTTACAGCCAGTGATGTATAATAACACACTCTCCATTCACAGCCAGTGATATATAATAACACAGTCACTAATCAGAATTAATGGTACACTATCCACATTCCCTGTTGTAGCTCTGTATATTACACCAGCATTTTACGCATGAAGTTATTAGAGCTTTGTGCTGATCACTATCAGTAAAATATCTGACCCCATGTCGGCCCCACTCTGCCCCCCATTGCCATACCCTGGTTCTCACCTTTTGTCAGCAGGATGGCCATGGCACAGAGCTCCAGTTGCAGCCAGATAGAGATCAGGCTGGAGTGGCGATCCATTTAAAAGCCCTGCTCGCCCAGGGACAGCTCTGCACTTCTTCAGAGAGGGTAAGAGGGAGGTGTCACCATCCAGCACAGTTGGCATGAAGGTCCCCCCCCCAGGGTAAACTCACACCGGGAGCCCACTCCAACCCTGCCGAGGGACAAACCAAACTTAAAGGAAGTCGCTAGCTGCTAGCAGTCCAGGTTCCACTCCAATGTCTTCCTCAGCAGCTTCAGCAAAAACCAAGGGGACTTGTAAGAAAACTCGGTAACAACCAATCACCGGCAAACGGAGCGATTCGACCCAATAATCCTTCTCCAGCCAGGTCCATAGAGCACTGAGTGCCCCCAGAGCTGAGCACTGAGCATTTAGAACGCTGACCCAGAGCCTCTACCGCTAGTCCCGCCTCTCCTGCGCTGCCATTGGCTGGGGCGTTCACCAACAACGCCCCTCAGGCAAAAAAGCCAGCCTTACTGGATGTCAGATGTCTCTGTACCTTTGAAGGGGATAGGTAGGGGGCAGCCTGTGCCTACTAGTCCTTCATTAAATATTCCAAAGGCTGCATTCATGGACTGACATAGGTTACAGGGCTTCCTATCCAGTCATGCTCAATTAACCCTTTAAAAGCCCAGAGCTGTATATCAAAAGAGCTCAGATTCACTCATCTGTGTCTCAGTTAGTTCATTTTCTTTAAGTGCATTAATTCAAAACTCAAATCCCTAGCTTGGAAATGCAAATTATTCTAACTCACCATGCACAGCCCCAGTGTAATATAATACATATTAAAATACATATTTTGCACACACACACACATATATATATAGATATACCTCACTAACCAGACAGACAGCACAATCACCCTAAAATAACATTTATAGTAAATTAACATTATGTTATGGATTATCATTCGAAAATACGATGCTATTATTGGTACTACTACTACAATAGAAATAAAATATAAATGACTGACTATTTTTCCCTGCTAGAGCTGTAAATGATGTTTGGAATTAAAAAAAACAACATTTAAGAATAATATTGTCCATAGTACAGGGAACATAGTAAATAAACCACATTAACGCAACAACAAGGGTGCCTGTGTATGGAAAACATATATGTACATGATTTTGGCAGTGTAAGTGTTAACCCATTGGTTAATTCAAATGAATCTTTTAATTACTGATTTCTAACTCCCTTAAACTACCCCTCATGTCGTCTTAGAGGTAATTATTATTCTATAGTTCTAAAAAAAATAATAATAATAATAATAATAATAATGCATGGGGCTGTGTAATCAGCCTGCCTTAAATTAAAAGCTTTGGATACACCAAATGTAAGCAACGTTTGTGTGGCATCACAGATTGTCTATAATGATCGTGCAATATAAGATTTCTGCCTTTTAGTAAATTACAGGACAGTTAATGGGTCTACATTACACAATAATTACAAAATCCCATCTAAACAGCAACAATAGTTATCAAAGACACAGAGTGACATATATACAGAAGTAGAGCCTTTAGTGGTTAAAATAGCGTCAGAACACACGTTTTGCACTTTGATACATATGTTGCAAATATTTGACACAAGTCTCTCACTTTAGAGATATACATTTAGAATCCCCACTTTATAGTTATACGGAAACATTTTATACAGAAATGTTACACTTTTAATATAAATGAAAACTTTTCCACATTGCTATTGCTAAAATTCGTGTTTTAGATCTCTTACACAAATATTTGTCACTTTAAATAAATATGTTGCAATTCTTTTACACATATCTGTATGATCTAACAGAAGCCATGTGGAGTTTTAAAGCTATGAGGTATGGGTAGGGTAATATAGTCCATATAAATATCATATTTAATAGGTGAGGTTACCAGGGAGCCCTAACCTCCCCCCTTCCAGTCCTTGCCTGACAGTGTGCTCTGGGTCCCAGCAGTATGGTTTCTGGTTTGTTTCTCGTCACCAGTACAAGCTAATCAGATGCCTGATCTGAAGTCAGAGCATGTAGCTGGACTGGATGGGGCAGTCTTTTAGTAAAATTAGCAATCCGAAAAGTACAAGGCGCCACTGAGACGACACAGACACAGACTGACACTCAATTATCCCTCAACAATAGCAGCAAACACACAGCCTAGTCTGATCAATATCAGAGCAGAGATGATCCCTGGGTAGATATGCTAATTCATGGCCAGTGAGCAGTCTGATGCCTTCAAAGCACAGTCCCTTTTCCTCTTTGGGGAAAAAAAAAAAGTCAAACACTGGTAGGGATTTTATAATGTAAAATGATAAAGGGCTGGACAAAAAACTACAAGTCTGACTGTCTCAGATTGAAAGATGTCCCAGTCTCCCCCTCCTCCCACCCCTAGCCACCATCAGTAGTGTTCTTTGTCACCTGGGTGTCTGTGACAATGAGGTGCTACCCAGATCTTGTCTTGTATGGCGACAGCAAGGCTTGCTATGTAAATACAAGTAAATACAAATAAGCAAATTAACACCTGAATGGAAATGACCCTTTCTTTAGTAGGGTTGGAGAGGAAGGGTAGTTTTGGTACAAGTTTTAGGATTTTTGTTTTGTTTTTCTGTGTTTATTTTTTTTCTTTCGATGGACAAACCTGCTAGCAAAATGATCAAATGCTGATTATTTAATATAGTAAACATCTTATAAATATAGTGTTAATTCAACATTGTATGTCCCAAGGGTTCTGAGACTAAATTCCAAGTTAGGTTATGGTCATTTAACTGTAGAAAGCCATTTAATTACAGGAGGTTATGTATAAAGACAAGTATGGGACAAACTTGTACAAATGAAGAATTTTCCATTGTTTTCTATGGTGATTGTCTCACATTTGGATGGACTTTTTATGCATATGTAGTTTGTATGACGAGAACTGGAGATTCAATGTATTTACTTAAAATTGCAGGTGTCCATTCAGGCATTAATGCATTTTATTTAGATCTTGGTATATTAACAGTTTTTTTTTTAAATTTCTGCTGATTTCAAATTAAAAATAAATCTGGAAAAAAAATAAATCTCACAAAACATCAAAATCCCTTCACAGAGACTCGACATCATTGTACTGCATGTTATAATTAAGTTAATTTTCATAATATGTCCTGTCTGGTACCTTGTACCTTTGTCAGTCTAAATATCCATATCTATAATATAATTAGCTGTGAACATAAAACAACACAATAGTTAGCTACTTGTATATGCGGGGTTAAAAAATAAGTTTGTCATGGTCTTCCTCCCCCTCCCTCTTTAGAACTCCTCCTCTTCCCTGACTTAATTTGTATAAGTTCAAACTACATTCAGGCACAATATTACTGTACTACCGAATGATTGCTTGTTTGTTTATTTGTTTGTTTGGTTTGTTTTTTTGTTTTGTTCTATTTTTGTCCTGTCCTCACTAAAGTCTGAAAACAATATTGAATGTGGTAGGGCCCCTTTAAGAGAAAATGCAAGCCTGCTGACAACTTTTAACACAAAACCCTTTGGAGTCGGAGGTCATACAGTCAAATGTTGCTAGTGATCATCTATCCATTGATAGCTAACCTCTGCCTCTCCAGCTGTTGCTTATTCCAAACTCCAAAGTTGGGATATGCAGTCCAAGACAGATGGAGTACCATAAGCTGGTTAATGGTAAGTTTCCTATAGTAATAACGGTACAAAGGATCCAGCATTGCACAGGGAGATGATTTTTTATAGGGTTACTCCAAACACCATGACCACTTCAGTGATTTGAAGTGGTCATGGTGATAGGAATCTGCTTGGAACGATGCACACATGAGTTTGAAAGCCGGGAAATCTATACCAGACTGCCTAATGTCAATTCTGTGCATAAAACACATGGATGTCCCCTTCTTCCTCCACCAAGTTGTGCCCTCCCTATCAGCTCAATAATGCACGTTTTTGGTTTTATTGAGCCTATTTCCCACACCGCCCCTCAATTTCCTTCCACCCCCTCCCTCCCCACAGTCTGCGCACAGTAAGCAAGCAAAACTGTCCAGTCAAAGGCTTTTCTATGAGGAGACTGAGTTTGGACAGTGCACGGCACATTGGTGACGTCAGATGGAGGCGAAGAAGACAGCTATGGGAGCTTTAACCGGAACAGGATTCCAGGTTAGACAAAAACCTTTTCTGAAGGTTTACTGCAAAATGTAGAGGGATGGATCTAATTAAAAGTGCCAGTTACAGCATTTTAAATAGAAAAATGTGCAAAAAGGTTGAAGTAACCCTTTAAAGAAAAAATCCAAACACCTAAAGTATTTTAGCTTGTTTAAGTGTTTTATGTGTAAATAGTGTGTACTCTTTTTTTTTTTTTTTTTTTTCAAAAAGCTCAGGCAGATGTGTATCAATGGGTTGCCCAAGGACACTCACAGGTGGAGGTATTTACAAAAGTAAGAATTCTAAGTGAATTTCCAATTTAAGACCAGAGAAGCTGAATGGAAAGTGTAGGCAACTTGGAGATTTTTTTTCTGTTTCAGCTATTGTGACCTTAAATTTAAAATTCACTTTGAATTTACATTTTAGTGAATAACTCTGTACGTCAGTAAGGCTTTAGTTTATCAATTCTGATCTTAAAGGGAGACTGTAAACATTTAAAGTGCACCCAAGGTGCAGGTTTCTCTACAAATTAGCACATTGGTAATTTAACCTGGCTACACCCGCTGGCTGTCAGTCGGACAGATGGTTCTGTTACTTCCTGGTTTGGTTCGCTCAGTGGAGCTAAACTCAAGAGGCAGAAACTTGCCCAGAGAACCTGCCTTGCAAAGACATCTCATTGAGCTGCATTGGGAAGTCTGTGATTGGACAGCTACAGAAAGTCTGGGCGGGGCTAGAAGGGGACGGCTTGCAAAGGCTTCAGACAAGAGACCTGCAGCTTTTGCATGTTGTTTTTAGGTATATCCCTAAATAAAATAATGCATAATTTCATTGGAGTTTTATTTACTAAATAGTTATTTAATTTGGGCAGTCTTGTGTCCTTTTAAAGTAGCACTGTCTTATAGATAGTGGGAGGGTTGGGCAGACCTACTGTCTGCTATTACCAAACTCCTCACCTGTTCGCACCAAAAAACAATATATATTGTTTGTATAACTTCTAGGTTAGTCAGGTGTAATAATAAGTATATAGGACCAGTTTAAATAGCTGTAATCATTTGCAATTCATGGTTCTGTCTAATGTTATGTGTTTGTCACCTCCATCACATAAACAAAATTGTTAATTAAAAAAGTTGCAGCAGCTCTCTCAGTTTTCATATTTCACAAAGATAGAATCTTTCGGAAAAGCTCTTTTTGACTGTGTTGGAATTATTTGGAACTGTAAAGCAATTAATAGATATTCACTACTTGTGTCAAAGTATGGGGATACTTTGTTTCCTGTAACTGCCAAATTTAGACCATGTATGGTTTCCACCACCATTTCTACCAGTTGTTGGTTGATAGGATCATCTCACAGTATGCAGACATATTTGGCATATTAACCAGAGAAATAAGGCAGTAATAAGATGGCATCGATGAGAAATGCCAGCTTAAGGAAATGTATCTCCCTATCTGCTCCCCCGTAGGCCACCATCATGCAAGCAGACGTGTCAACTTGTGGAAACTTTGCAAAGAATTCACTGACCCCACAAGGGGCAGTGCCCCTTTAACATTGCCAAAAATATCCTCTTTCAACCCAGACATTGCATACATCCGTCATAAAATACACATTCTTCCTTTAGGTTTTAATGGGAAGGATGTGCATTTCCCACAATCCTCTGCTTAAATAAATATGGCAGTCTTTTTTATTACTTGAAAAAAATTATTGAGAACAACTTGCTCAGGTTTTCACGTTTTTTAGGCTATTTTTTTTAGCAAACGAGAAGAAGTGGCTTTGTTGTACATTCATCCATATATCAGGGCTTACAAGTTGCATGCACTCACTAGCCATTTAAAAGTTCATTACTGGCAAGTGGATATTCACCCCTGATAAGTGTGCCCTATACTCTCAAGGCTTGCAGTGGTAAGTAGATTTTTGCCTGGCTATGAGCAGAGGACCTGTGAGCCCTGCACGTCATTAAAGGGCACCTATGCCCCAAACCTCGACTTGCCAAGACTAACACAGAAAGTCCCTCTGTCCTTACCTTTTTGGTGTCTCAAAACCTACTTGTGATGTAGGGGAAGTGGTGCTGGAGTTATTGTGTAAAATGCTTTGCATTATTTAAAAAAAACATTTTTACAAAAAAATCAGATATGTTCTTGTATTTTGATGCCGGCAGTGTTGCCTTAAGATATCTTTTTAAAGAATTCATTAGTGAGATATTAATATTCTTCTTAGTGTCTGCTTTTAGGTTTCTAGGTATGCAGCAGTAATTTAATGAATTATAAACACTTTAAACTCGTTTGTGGAAAAATAAAATGCTTTATTGTAACAAAAAATATTATTTCAATAATGCAATGTTTTCAGTTTAGAAATAAAAGTAAAATCGTGGTTCAGTGAAATGGCCGAACATGTTGTAAATATGTACATAGAAAATTACGCGGATCGCTAATTCACAGCATCTAGGATGTCAAATTAATTACAATGCACACCCACACATACACACACTGACTCACACACTCACACACCCCCACATACACACACACACATACACACACACACACATATATACACCCACACACATACAAACATACAAATATGGAGATATGCACACATACATACATACATGCACACATACATACATACATACATATTCACACCCACACACATACAAAAATACAAATATACAGATATGCACATACACACCCATGCATACACACACATACACACCCACATATATGATGCACACATCCAGATATACAGATATGCACATACACACCCACATATACACACACATACACACCCACATATATGATGCATGCATACAGATATGCACATACATACCCACACATACACACATACACACCCTCACACATATAGTCTCTGTCTTTCAGCCTCATTAAAAATAATAGAATGTCTAGGCCTGACTAGCCACTGTCAGCTACTCCTTAGCATTTTGCAGAGATGGCTGAAGCAAGCTATAGATCTGATCACAGGTGGTCTTGTTATATTTTAAATTTATTTCTCTTTAAATCTCAACTTCATTACTTTATATTTAATGCAATAATAATAAAATGCCTTTTATTACATTATACCGTGCAATGTCCGATGAAAAATAGTGCGCAATACACTTAGCATGTTGTGGAGGATATAACCGTTATACTTTGGTTTTCTCCAGGAAAGCAATGGTTTTATGAAGTGAGCAGCTCCCTGTTAACCTTGTGTCGGTGTGGTGAGCAATGCACTGCCTAGACAAGGGATTCTCACACGGTTAAACACATGGTAACAGCTGCCAGACAAACAGCACAATGCACTGTACAGGAGGCTTTAGTGGCAATTATATTAAATATTTATGCATTTCGAGTACACTTTTCTTGTATTATTTAATAAAGTCTACTAAACAGTAGTATGTCTACATTTCTATCTGTCCGTCTGACTCTCTCTCTCTTTCTCAAATTTAAAGGGACACTACCGACATCCAGACCGCTTCATCTCAATGCCTAGAAATGCATCTAGTGGCTGTAACTCTTTCCATTAGGAAAGCATTAGAATAGCAGATATCGTCAATCTCAATAATCTCAGCCATGGAGATCCGCCCTGCAAGGGATAACAGATACGTAATCTACCTTTTATTCTCCATGCAGGTTGAGGTCGGTCACTTAGACAGTCACAAGGGCACTAGAGAGTTAGGAAATACATTTGTATTCCGAATGCTATGGTATTTCATTAGAAATAAAATGGGATGATGTATAAGCTCTATGGTGTGAACGTCTATACCTTTAATTAAGCCACATCACCAGTGGATGAAGTTGATTTACTGTGATCAACGCTTTCATACTTATAACAAATAGAGTTCCATCCAGACAATATCGGACCTGAATTATTTTAGTTTTAGTCAACTAAATCTCCAGCTACTTTGCGTCTCTTTGTGTCCTCCCAGCCCCTATAGGTGTCTCTCTCCCAAACCCTGGTCTGTCTCTTTTTCCCCTTCCACCGCCCCTCTGTGCAGTGTTAATTTTGGCGGCAAATTTCAATTTCGTTTTAGCCATAGTCTTCTACATGAAAAAAGTCATTTTAGTTTTAGTCGTATTTTAGTCCTCTGAATAGTTTTTTTTTTTTTTTTGTAATTCTTTATTTAATTGTGCGAAAGTGGTACCAATTGTACCTATCCTGCCACAACAGCGGGAATAGGTATTTGATCAGGCATGCATTTGTGTGACATAGAAAAATAACAGGTTTTAATCAGCACTTTTTTGGATATCTACTGCGTTTGATAAGGCATGTCAAAGATTGGCTCTGTATCTGTCAGGTTAAATAGGACATGCCAGTACTCAAGAAAGAGAGATTTAAGCGTTGGCTTGTGGGTCTGAGATCATGAAGGTGTCTATGCTAGTGTTGGGTGTAGGTTCAGTGCGTTGTAGGCTCAGGCCCTAGTTTTTAAGGGACAATACCATGCTAGATCCCAGGATAGGAGTGCCGCCAGTGAGGGTGTTGTAGTCTACGTTTGTAAGTCATGAGGCGATTTTGCTGTCCCACTGACTGCTCTCTTTATGGAAGTCCTGTAAAAGTATTTGCAGGTCGTGTTTCGTCGCTGGAGGTGATCCCTCCGGGGGTGCTGGTATCATGGTGCAGAGGTCATTCCTCTCTGCTTGATCAGGCTGAGTGTTTTGATTAGTGGTAGGCTGGGTTTCCTCTGGGGTCAGTTTGGGCCTTGCAGGCCGCTGGAGCATGGCCCCAATGTCTCTTCCTTCTGTCTGTATACCGACTTTCTGGGAGCGTCGCCCCATGGCTGGCATGTGGACCCCGGGGTTGGAGAGGGGTTCAGTGGCAGGGGTGCTCGTGTTTCCCTGATAGATTCCGCCGAGGAGCGCCTCCAAGGTAAGTGGTGCGAGCGTGGAGTAGGCCCCGGGCTTGCTTTTCCTTTTTGGTGCCGTCTTTTTCATAAAGAATGGCATCTATCGGTGCAGTTCGGGTTCCCGGGTCGGGGTATATGTTTGGAGCGGTAGGATCAGGCTGGATTCTCAAGATTGAGGCAAAATATTAGGGTGAGTGTCGGAGCTGTCAGAAATGGCGTCCGATCAGCTCGGTAGTTGGCTCCGCCCCCCCTGTTTTAGTTTTAGTCGACTAGATATAAACAATTTTAGTTTTCCCTGTCCAAAAACCTTAAGGTTTCAAGGTATTGAAATTCCAACACAATCTATACATATTAAACAGCGTAGAAAAATACTGTGTAAAATGTCAAAAAAGGCAAAACAATAAAAAAAAGTGGAATATTAATGAACTTTTGGCTGCCAGGTGGCAGGTGATGGAAAAAAAAAAGATTACAGAGGCCCCACAAGAGTCTAAGCACCACAACCACATCAGTGATTTGAAGTGGCTAGCATATGTGCGGCGTAGGAAAGCATTGTGTTTAGGTTTACTTGGTCAGTGCCGTGGAAGCACAGCCACTAGAGGTGGCATTGAGGTTGTGGTTTCTAAAACAAACTACATGTTTTGCATTGCAGGGTTAGAAGGACAGGACCCACTGACCACAGATCACATTGCGATGACGTGGCCTGGGTGACTTTAGTATATCTATAAGGACGCTTTAGGGTTATTTACAAAAGTGAGAATTGTCTTGAATTCAGACTGAATTAAAAATTCATTTAAATTTTACGGCCAATTTAGTGGAATTGGAAACATTTTCAAAGTCCGCTATGTATCCAGTTTGACTGCTTTGGCACTTTAGTAAGTAGCCGTGATTGAATTGCCTGCTGTAACAGCATTAGTTCAGAGAATGAACCAGTAACAAGACAGAGTAAATGCATAGGTGCATACGTTAGCACAAGAGCACGTACATGCATTACACGCCCCCATGAATTCTTCGTCAGCTCATTGCCTCTGCTAGCTGGGTTTGGCTTAGTCCTGAGCAAATAAAATAAGATAAATATTAGAGCAATTTCCTGATTTATGCATTCCTGACAAAAGTACAAAAAAGAAGTCACTGTTCCTTTAAATCAGAATTCTCTAACTGTTTGCTGGAACGTTGTATATTTTGCTGTTACCTGTGCAAAGGGCTCTGACCTGGAGAGCTTTGCTCATATGCCAGGACTTAGCTTGATTTAGTGATTGTGGCAGAGCAGCAACATGTAGATCAGCAAATATGTGTTGACATTCACTGATTTCAGATTCAGCTTTCTGAACACTGTACAATGTGCATACAGGGACAATGAAACACAGCTGGCCTCTGATCAGAAATACAGCAGCAAATAATAATTAAAAAACACTATATAAAAATGTGCTCTGAGCTTAAAGGAACACTCCAGGCACCCAGACCACTTCTGCCCATTGAAGTGGTCTGGGTGCCAACTCCCACTATTCTTAACTCTGCCTGCAAGTGTAATTATTTTAAGTTTTTTATAAACTGCAATATTTACCTTGCAGGGTTAACTCCACCTCTAGTGGCTGTCTACTAGACAGCCACTAGAGGGCACTTCCGCTATGTGAGGACCTATGTGAGGACCTCCAGCGTCCCTCATTTCCCTATAGGAAAGCATTGAAAAGCATTTTCAATGCTTTCCTATGGGGAGCTCTAATGCGTGGCATTACCGCACATGCGCATTAGGTCTCCCCGACCGGTGGGCGGGATCAGTCTCGCCCACCGGATGACGCAATCACAGGGAGGAGCGGCGCCGGAGGAAGAAGCAGCGACGTGGGACATGTCGCTGCCTCTGCTAAGTTACTGAAGGGGTTTTCACCCCCTCAGCAACCCGGGGATTGGGGGGTAGGAGGGAGAGGAATCCTGCAGTCTATACCTCATACCAAAGTAACTGTAGTACTCAAAAATACAATACCTTCTTCATTAATAAAAAGGTTTAACAGCCCGATAATGCATAGACAAATTCAACAACACAACCCATAGCCTCTAATCCAAATAAAATATCTATCCCATAAAACCATATACCTTTGCGATAACTGTAACAAACTATCATACAGTTAATACATCTAGTGCTAAGTACCCAATCCTTAGCAATATATCATTATCATGTGGGAAAAAAAGAGAGAAACCATCTATCACATGCACAAAACACAATCTGCTACACACTAACCAGGGCAGTCACAAATTCAAGGCATTCTCCGACTTTTGGTCTTTGTTGTCCTGCTTCTGTAGTGTAAACATCAGCAGTGTAAACATCAGCAGTGTAAGCTTCAGTAGTGTAAACATCAGCAGGTTAAACATCAGTAGAGTAAACGGCATTAGAAGACTTTATTGTATATGAACAGCAACATCTAGACCTCAGAAGCAAATATGTGTTGCAGTTAAGCTTCTGAGGAGACCATAGACCATGCCCCAGAATCAGGGCTCATGTTTCTGCAGACACTCAGGGGGTGGCAAAAAATGAGGGGGGGGGCCTTATGGCTACCTGATGGACCCCCCTGGTGGGTGCTTGTCTCCATGTCAGACACAGCAAGGGAGCTGTGTCCTCTCTGCTCTCTCTCGCCGCCGCCGTTTGCTGATGCTGGGAGTAGACTGTAGACTGCCCGCACGGCAAGAGGGAGCAGAAAGAACACAGCTCTCTCGCCACGTCTGATATGGAGACAGGCACCCACCGCACTGGACCCAAGGGACAGGTCCATGCCAGCTCTCCAGGTAGGGAGGCTTGGTGGATGTTTTTTAATTTAATAATAATTTGTGAGTGTATGTGTGTGTGTGTCTGTGAGTATATGTGTGTGTGTCTGTGAGTGTATGTGTGAGTGTATGTGTGTGTGTGAGTGTGTGTGTGTATGTGTGTATGTCTGTGAGTGCGTGTGTGTGTGTCTGTGTCTGTGAGTGTATGTGTGTGTGTGTGAGTGTGTATGTGTGTCTGTGAGTGTGTGTGTATGTGTCTGTGTGTGTGAGTGTGTTTGTGTGTCTGTGAGTGTCTGTGAGTGTGTGTGTGTGTGTGTCTGTGAGTGTGTGTGTGAGTATATGTGTGTGTGTCTGTGAGTGTGTGAGGGGCAAGCTCAGAACAGAGGAGGTATGTAATATTTATTTAAAAAAATCACAAAAAGTACAAATTACTCATGATAATATTAAATATATGCTTACTAATGCAAGGAGCCTAAATAACAAAGTGTGGGAACTAGAGACAATAGCATATACTAAACAATATAATATAATATGCATAACAAAAACATGGTGGGATGAGACACATGAATGGGCAGTTAACGTTAATGGGTACCCATTATTTAGGAAGGATAGAAAAAACAAGAAGGGTGGTGGGGTGTGTTTGTATGTCAACCATGAGTTGAAGTCAAATCTTAGGCATGTGGAGTGTGACGAGGAAAATGGGAAGCTTTAGGGGTAGATATCTGCTTGAGGCAAATTAAGGAAAATCAATTATTGGTTGGGATATGTTATAAACCACCTAATGTAAATATCAATGAGAAAGAACAGCTGTTAGAGCAAACTGAGAAAGCTGCAAATCTGGGTAAATGGCACTAGTAGAAGTGCAGAGACGAGCTACAAAATTGATAAAGGAATGGAGCTTTTTTGTTACGAAGAAAGGTTAAAAAATGTAAATCTCTTTAGTTTGGAAAAAAACGGCACCTCAGAGGGGATATGATAACATTATACAAATATATTCGGGCCAGTACAAACCATTATCTGGAAATCTATTCATAAACAGGGCTATACATAGGACACAAGGTCACGCATTTAGACTGGAAGAAAGGAGATTTCATCTAAGGCAAAGAAAAGGTTTTTGTTACAGTAAGAACTACAATGATATGGAATTCTCTGCCTGAAGAGGTGGTTTTATCAGAGTCCATATAGATGTTTAAACAGCTATTGGATAAATACTTCCAAAAACATAACATACAGGGATATAATTTCCAATTAGTGGGGTAATAGCTGCTTGATCCAAGGAGATATCTGACTGCCATTTTGGGGTCAAGAAGGAATTTGTTCCTAGCTCGTTGCAAAATTGGAAGCGCTTCAGACTGGGTTTTTTGCCTTCTTTTGGATCAACAGGAAAAACATATGTGAGGAAGGCTGAACTTGATTGACGCAAGTCTCTTTTCAGCTCTGTAACTATGTAACTATGTGTAATATGTCATTCCCTAGTGGTTGAAACATTTAGAATCCCAACAAATGGACTACTAATCCCACTGCGCTTATTGCTGGCTAAGAATTGTAGGAGTCATAGTACAGAGCAGCTGAAGTGTAAAAGGTTGTTCATCAATGGTATTTTAAACTTTCACAACAAGACAAAGAGAAGATTGAAACCCCAAAACTCTTGGAGTTATACAAATAGCAAGGCTATTTTTACAATTAGGCTATTAATCTTGGTTGCCACTTTGCCATATTTTATTGTTTAGTGAATAAACCACAAAATGTAAACTACTGCTCTTTGATTGCATTAGGTCTAATGCAAATATTGTTAGTCTGGATCATAAGAACTACAAATCACTGTTTAAGCACATTAGTGAATGCAGCTATTGTTTAAAATGAACGTTTGTTTATCTCTATAAACTCAAAGTAAAGTTTACGCTGATTGGAATTGTAAAGACTCCCCATTCAAATGTCCACAATGATATAATCAGTAGGACCTCTGGTAGAAGGGCTCATGGCTCCTGGCAGTGGTTGACATAAAATGAAATAGATAAAAGAATGATGGGAAGCAGCGCTTTCAGCTGAAGTCCTTAGCTCCAATGGAGCAATCTAACAAATAGAAGGGGAAAAAACAAATATGGAGTAGTATTTTAGGGGACAAACCCCAAATATGGTGTAGTATTTTAGGGGACAAACCGCAAATATGGTGTAGTATTTAGGGGACAAACCCCAAATATGGTGTAGTATTTAGGGGACAAAACCCAAATATGGTGTAGTATTTTTCAGTATTTTATGAAAGGAAATAGAATTATCACACATAAAAGAATAAAAGCTATGCTAAAAATGTAAAAAAGCTGCTGAATTTGTTCTACTTAGTTTAATAATTTGAACAAAATTGTGCTTTCACTGGGAACAAGGATCTCCTTGTATTTATTAATGGGCTTTATTAATAACATGCAAATGCTTACTTTAAGTATATTAATAAATCAAAATATTAATGTCATCAGAATCATTAGACTTGAAGATTAATCTCCAGCAAGCTACATATCTTCTGAATTTGGGCTGAGCAGGTGATTGGTCGAATTCCATAACTACGAGCCAAAATGTACACGAATATACCAGGCAAGTGAGTATAACGTGGCAATCGAAAAAAAGTAAGCAATACAAACCTTTCAAACCCTCACAGATGGTAAGGAGGGTGGAGTGAACACTATAGCATTAGGAATATTTGTTTGTATTACAAACGATATAGTGTTCCTTTAATGCTGTTTGTGAAAAGGGAACAACTATTTTTAAAAATAATCCCACCACAGGGGGCGCGGCCATGACTTGAATGGCGCCAGTCGCAGATTAAGTGAGCTACGACGGTGACAGCAATAAATAGGGTGTTTCCACACAATAAAATACAGGGAAAGCTTACCCGGCACAACACCACTGGCACCATCGTGATGGCAAGCAAAGCACCTCGTAAAATGAGGCAGACACCCACTACCATTCAAGTTTCGGCCCTGTCTCCTCCGAGCAGGTGACCACAAGATGGCAACGGGACGGCACTCTCACCAACCTTGAGCTCAGGACACAGCAACGTAACCTCCATCCCTCTAAGCACTGCAGTTCCATCTGCAGAATCTAACACTAAAAAGCTACTAAAGGATCTCTAAACTACGCTGCGGGCTGATTTCCAGAAGCTAACCAGTGATATGAAAAGAGACCTCCGAGCTATTGGAGAGCGTACAGCGCACCTGGAGGACAATGCCGAGGAAATTATAGAGGCCCATAATACCTTGGCAGACGTATATACTGAATTTACAGCAAAGCTGCAGCAACTTAACACCAAGGTGGTTGATCTTGAGGACAGAGCCCGCAGAAATAACATCAGGCTGCGAGGCATCTCTGAGAAAGTCAAGAACCCGGATCTGAGAGAATACATCAAAGCTTGTTACCTGAGGCATCGGATCAAGAGTTCAAGCTAGACAGGGCACATAGGAAGGCTGAACTGAAAAATCTCCCAGCTGCAATACCACGGGACGTCATAGTGAGAGTTCACTTCTATGGAGCTAAGGAAAAGATTATGCAAGTAGCACGAGACCCCAGCCGGCTGACAGGCGAGTTTGCAGGAGTACAACTATTTGTGGATCTGTCTCCAGCTACGTTAGCAAAAAGGAAAGCCTTTGGCCCGATCACAAGAGCTTTGAGAGCTGCTCAAATTCCCTACAAATCGGGGTTCCCGACTTGCCTCATAATACACAAAAATGGAACGGACAGTACAGCAACATCACCCAGAGAAGGCCACAAGCTGCTTGCCCAGTGGAACATACACATATCACAGGAGGAACTTACTGCAAGTGGTCCAGTGGCATCACTGCCGCGACTCATCGGAGACTGGTCAATGTGGCAAAATAACAACAAAAGGAACACTGCTAACTTGCTCACACTACCCATATTTATGGGTTAATCAATGTCTTTAAGATGCGGTATGACAGTCTTCATACTTTCCCAGGAGAGGTATCAATGCGGATATATCATGTTGTGAATTGTACTCTGTTGTCTCTCCTCTCTTCCCTTCCTATGTGTTCTCCCACTAGATTCATGTTCCCTTTTTTCACCTTCTCCTGTGGTTGAGCCATGATTTTGAGAATGATATACAGGGATGCAATATCTTTGGGGGGAGGGGAGGGAGGGAGGAGGGACAGAGAATAGCCAGCAACAAACAAAAAAACAAAAAAAAAAGACCAATTACAATTGAAAAATTAATTAATTTAAAAAAAAGAAAGAAAGAAAAAAAGTTGAGTTTGGCTTGATAGCATGGGCAGATTCATTAGCCTGACATAACATACTCAGAGGGACTCTCCAGAACCCAGTTCCCTTCACAATAATATGTTGGCTGTCAATGGGGTGCGGGGGGGACCTTGGTTAATTGATTTACCAACCCCATAGTTACACCCCCATAGGCTCTTTAACGAGCTGATGTGGTGCACTTAGAAGCACCGTAACTGTAATTTACTGTCCTTACCCTGACAGACCCTACTGCTGTCTGGATCTCTCTGGCAAATGTATATAGTTCCTGCTTTGTTAAATGTGATATCTTTTTTTGTATTGTTTTTTTGGAAATGTTGATACAGCGACGGTACAGAAAACATCTATGTGATGAGGTAGAGAATACTGTATGCAGCACAGGTCGGGCTCTTGTCGCCTCTCTTCTTAGGTTAGCATGGCATGGGCGAGTAGATGTGGGGAGCAAAGACTGGGTTGAAGCAAACACACACTGCTCTGCAATTTCTCCTCACGTTAAAACATGGGGTTAAAAATATTCTCCATGCATGTTACAGGCCTCAATTCTCCACATAAACGGAGGCTTGCTTTAACCACTTAAGGACACATGACATGTGTAACATGTCATGATTCCCTTTTATTCCAGAAGTTTGGTCCTTAAGGGGTTAAAGGAAGCTAAGCAATCCCAAGCCCAAATTATATTTTTCCAAGAAACTCATTTCACAAGGAATGGCAGACCTAAATTGAACTCTCCCTCCTTTCCAGTAGATTTCTACTCTTGTTTCTCAAAAAAGAAGAGAGGAGTCTCCATAATCATAGGCAAAGACATAGCTTTCTCGCTGATATCTAAGCATGTAGATAAAAATGGCAGATTTCTTATACTACAATGCCATATTAATAATGCACCATACACACTGGTCAATATATATGGATCACACTCAGATCAACCCAGTTTTCTCAACCATATCTTTTAAAGAGTGGATAAATGGAGGTTCGGTGACGTGGTAATAGAAGGGGACACAAACTTTATACTGGATCATTAATTGGATACCTCGTCCCAACTGGGGGTTACGGGCTCTACGACACAGCATAGGCAACATGTCTCTAAGCGATTGAATCAAATTCTCCTAGCACAAACATATATAGATCCTTGGAGGGTCACCGCCCCCTAGAGAAAGATTATTCATTCCACTAGGGGGCACACAACTCATACTCCTGGATAGACTGTTCCTTGATCCATGGCTCACTCATCACTAGGGTCATAGACAGCAAAATAGGTTTGATCACGTGGTCTGACCATGCACCGATAACTTTGACACTGGAAGACCAATATCCCTCAAAAGGTAAAGGCTCCTGGAGGCTAAATTAACACCTTCTGAAGGCTCCACAGATCCGTCACAATATTACCCAAGAGCTATATCAATACTTCCAAAACAATAAGGTGCAGGAAACTGGTATAGCCTTGGTGTGGTTAGCACATAAGGCCTTCATCAGAGGCATATTTATTAAACACGCAAGCCAAGCCAAAGCCAGAAGGTTGAAGACATACTTAGACCTCACAAAATGACTCACTGAAGCTTCTTTATTAAATAAACCATCCCCCTCTACACAATGCTTACAAGATATCAAGGATATTAACAACAAGCTTATGGAAATGGAAACAGCCCAAACCAACTTTCTGCTACGTAGGCTCAAACAACGATATTTTGAGCAGGGCAACAGAGCAGGGGCGCTTTTGGCCTCCCAGTTGAAGAAAAAGACTTTGGCCACCAGAATAGCGTACATTAACTCATCCCAGGGCCCCAAAAATATGAATCCTGACAACATAGTGCAAGAATTTGCTAACTACTACGGCTCTCTGTACAACCTAGACAAAGACAGATTTACTAATGTTCCCTCAAAACAACACATTGGCTCCTTCTTGAAGGCTTCCCTTCTTCCCTGTTTGCCAGACTCTGCAGTATCGGAGCTGTTAGCACCTATCACTGACTCAGACATACTTAAACATATTAAAGCTTTACCAGTAGCCAAAAGTCCGGTGCCGGATGGTTTATCAGTCATATATTATAAGACATTCCAAAACCAACTGGCCCCGTATCTGACTACGCTTTTTAATGACAGTTTCAATGGAACTCTCCCAACCGACATGCTCTGGGCACAAATAGCTACCTTGCCCAAACCAGGTAACAAAAAACAACCATATGTGCCAATTTTAGACCAATCTCTCTCCTAAACACTGACAAAAAAAGTATACGCAAAATTTTAGCGGACAGGATGGCTCCATTTCTACCCTCACTGATACATTATAACCAAACTGGCTTTATTCGGTCGCCAAGGATCGGATAATTCAAGAAACCTACTGAACATAATTCATTATCTTGATAATACGGCCTCGGAGGGCCTTCTACTCGTGCTGGACATGGAGAAGGCCTTTGATAAGCTAAATTGACAATATATAAGGGAGGTATTGACAAGGTTTGGTTTCCCAGTGGCCTTCATGGAGGCAATCATGGCTTTATACTCCTGCCCCACGACTTGTGTCTCCAATGTAGGATTTGTTTCCGCCCCCTTTCTCATAACCAACGGAACCAGGCATGGTTGCCCACTATCCCCACTGTTGTTCATCCTTTGCTTAGAGCCGCTGGCTCAGCTTATATGAGAAAATCCCAACATCCATGGTGTGACAATAGGTGAACATAATCACAAACTTTCCTTGTTTGCTGATGACATAATACTAACACTCACCCAGCCTTGTAGATGCCTACCGGCTCTCTTGGATCTCCTAGAGAAATTTGGAGCCATCAAATATTATAAACTAAATACCAGGAAATCTCAAGCCCCTCCCAATCAACATACCCCACCATAAGAGAAAACCTCCAGCGGAGCTTTCAGCTTGACTGGAGAGAGGAACATGTGGTCTATCTGCGAGTCTAAATCACCAAAACAATTCAAACCCTGTTTCAGCATGATCGTATGAGAATATTCCATTCACAAAGGCAGGAGCTGGAGACTTGGAGAGACGTGAAGCTCTCATGGCAGGGCGAATAAATGTTGTTAAGATGATGTCACTGCCTAAACTATTGTACCTATTCAGGATGCTACCCATTCAGGTACCCAAAAGCTAGTGTCTAAAAGAGCAAAAGTTTTTTTTTGCCTTTATCTGGGCGAAAAAGAAGGCTAGAATAGCAGGCGGGAGTTTGCAAAGACCCTTGGAGGCGGGAGGTATGGAGATCCCCCATGTCTGGGCTTATCATAGAGCAGCGCTTCTAGCACATGCCATCAACATGCTCCCAGGGAAATGCCTAATGGATAGACATGGAACGGTAACAAATGCCAGACGAAAAGTTGAGAGCACACATGTGGACTCCCTCATCACTCCGATTCACACACCCACTATTGTTTCCCACCACAATAGCATCAATCTCTGCATGGGATGCACTGTTCCAAACTCGGAATAAAATCCCCAAATATCACAATCAAGCCCCATTGAGGCACTGTCCGCGGTCTCTCCATGGCTCTCCCTAAAACAATGGGAAAAAGATGGTATTACCAAGTTGTCTCAATTCTTACCAGGCGGCTTTGTGATACCATTTGCAGACCTTCAACAGACCTATGACCTGCCTTCCAAATTCACATTTCTATACCTACAAATTAAAAGTGTCCTTGTGGACCATATAGATTACACTATAAAAAACAAAACACGGGGGCGGGGCCTGACCGCCATGCTGACTGGTCGCAGGCTGGAGAGGCTCCTGATAAATCAGATCAAATATGGCTAAAAACTTAAGCAATTTCTGCATATTGACCGACCTGAAGATATATACAGTGTCCGGGCTGAGGCTGGAGCCACCGCGGGCCCTGAGATCGGGAGTACCAGAGCCCCCTGTGGGTGAAAGGGACTTCGGGGTCTGCGGCCTATGCGGGTGGAGAGCGGGACGGACGGACGCCGTCCTGTTTGCGAACCTGGCTGCCACTCATCAGACTTGTGATACACCTCACAGGCCTCGCCCCCCCCCCCACATGGACCGGGGGGGTTATCCCGGTCCCCACCGGAGGGAATCCTCGCCCTACAAAGCCCAACATCGGACCTGCCCGACGGCGCACACCATGAGCCGAGCCTCTAGAATGGCGGCAATGCAGCCTGTACTAAAACGCACAACTTTATATGACTGCATGCAAAAACGACCCACTGAGCTTAATCCTCACTAGAGAAAAGCCTGCATATAATCTTGCCTTCTGCCTGCATGGGAAATGAGATGGGGTAAGAGGTGGAGGACACACGTGGCGAACGCAGCCCTCGGAAGCACCACTCACCAGATATCCCTGACATTGGGCCTGAAAAAAGGCCGACTGAAGCAACCCACACGTGGCACCTCTGGTAAGCCCGAGCCGGCATCAAAGCAAGGAAGCCCGTCCACAACGCTCATCATTCGCCCACACTATGAGACCCTCATGCTCGAGCCTCCACACCTCTTCACCCAACGAAGATTGCTGACCCCAGCCTCGGACTTGCCGACCATGCAGAGCCCCCTATGCTACCTCATAACACTGATGGAATAAACAGCACTCTGGGGACAGTAACAGGCAGAGGGACAGGTCCATCGCCGGTGGTTTTACTTTTTACTTTTTATTTTTTTTATTCTATTTATTTATATATATTTTTTTGTTACACCCTTTTTATTTTACTTTTTATTTTTTCTGAATGGCTCGACTGCGAGATCCTTTGTGTAGGTGACAGACTGCCACCATACCCCCCATGGAGAGACCCGGTACTGACTGTAACAGGCATGGCTCGCACTGGGCTCCCAAGTCCACCGCAACCACAGCGGACTACCCTATGCTGCATACACCAACCTAAGAAGTCCAGACCAGCCGGGGTGGAATGCTGCTGTGGCCCCACTACTCGCAGGATATCAGTGGTTAACAAAGTGTTTAAAGTTTAAACCATTCAGCATAGTATATTGTCTACCAAATATATAGGCTTGATGTCGTTCAGTTAACTCATCCGTGTACCTAGCAAGACAGCTAATTTTATAGAGGATAGGTGTAAGACTAATCAGCCCAGATGTCTATGTATGGAAAGCATGCCCCTCTCTTAAGCACAGACAAGCGTAGTTCAGCATGATCATATTAATAATACTTACTTTAAGCTACTGAGGCAAATGTGTTTCTTAAACGTTTACGCTACTCGAGCACCTAAACGATTGTTAAACTGTTACTTTAATTAAAAATGTGCCTGACAATCATTTACCACAACCTGCAATGCAAATGTTCAATATTGTTCCCTGATATCGCTGTTATGGCGCACCAAAGCTTGTAATTACTCTTGTGCACACCAAAAATAAAGAATAAAAAAAAACACAAGAGGTGACAGGAATCAATAACTTAATAGCCAAAAGCTTGAACAATCCCTTAAAACCCAAACTCTTGTCTCTTTGCAACAAATCGCATTTTGAAGGCCTAAATGTAACTCAACCAAAATTTATAGCCCAATGGGAAAGAGAAACTGGGGATACAATTTAGAAGAACCAATGGAATAGAAGACTGAACGCCCTCAGTGACATGACTAGATATTTCTCCCACCTAGAAGCCTTTAGAAAACTGATATATCGTTGGTATTTAACCGCGGATAGACTCAGTCACATTTATATAAATGTGCCAAACACCTGTTGGAGTGTTCCATATCTGGTGGCGATGTAAAAAAATCAAGCCACTATGAACGACGGTGCATATTTTTTTTTTTTTAAATTCTTTATTTTTGTAGTGCACGCATAAATTACAGACAGGCTTGAGGTACCCCGAAGGCAATCCTCAGGCTTTTCCCACGCGAGCATGTGGGGTGTATTCTTAACTGGCGCAATTTTTATTTTATCAGGCTTAAAAAACATAGCATTAAGGTATCGCTTTACATGGGTATAGGTATATAAGTTATGCAAACATGTTTGGTTCATGCGTTAACTGTGGTAATTAGTAACATGCTAGAACTGGATATGGTATTTCCATGTAAGAGGTACGATTTTAGTGTATATGCTAGCAAACTGGGCTCATGCTGTAGAGACAGGCATATTACAGGTAATGATAGAGACCTCGCTTAATGTGTATGAGCACGGAGACAGATTTGCTATACAAGGTAAATATTATTGAGACGTATACTTAGCGTATTAATTTTTGTTAGTTATCTTAGCTGAAATATTAACTTAATATTGGTCATGACTAACTTTCATGTTTTCACCAAAGACAACTCTTGTTAGGGAATGTTGTAATACAGTAACCAGGGGTTAAACGACTTAAAACATATTATAATATAAATTTAACATAAGAATCCCTGGTAGCTTTGCTTATCTGCATGAGAAAGAGTCCTTGGCAGTCCAGGGTTATGCACATCAGCCGTGCAGGTGATGGCGACCGTCGTCCCTGTGAGGTGTGAAGCAGGAGTCGGTAAAAATCAGTGGATTGGGAATTCGTGTTGCAGCACAGGAAACCTTCCCCCTTGCTCATATGGGGTACGTAGGTCTTAGTCCCCAGGGTGGTCTGTAATCAGCCGACACCCGCTCTGTGAGGCCGTTGCAGCTGTGTGGGTTGCCGCAGTCCCTGTGCCCCTGCTGATTCTCTGTGTGTTGCTAGGAGGGTGAGTTTTGGTAGCCTCCCGGATAATGTGGTGGGCAGTGACGTCTTCTGTTCCCTCTCGACTGGTCCTTTCCAATGCCCATGTGGTGTGTTCGCTGCCCCGATTGCTCCCATATTCCCAAGCATGAGCCTGGGAGGTGGCGAGTTCTACCTGATGGTCGGTGGTTTCAGACACCGTAGGGTGGTGAGCGAGGTGGGTGGTCCCTCATTGGTGTGTGCTCGAGCAGGTGCTGGTGCCTGGGGGTATATCGATTTCGTCTGCCAACCGGGTTTTCTATTTCTCCTCTGTCGGGAGACTGCCCTGGGAGCTGTGGGCGTGTGTCTGCAAAGTTGGCGTCGGATTATAGGGCGAATCCATGACGCTGCTTGTTTCAACGCTTGCTTAAAGATCCGGCCTTTGGTATGGAGTTCTGTCCAGAGGCTTGCGCCAACCCGGTCAAAGAACTCTAGAGTGTGTGTTGGTGGCTTGATGTGGGTTCTCCCCTTCGCGGGCTGCATCCCAGCTGCCATCTTGGTTAGGCCCTGGCATTTCTGCCTGTCTGTGGGCTTTGCCACTTGATTGGGGTTTATCGTCCCCAGCGAGGACCGGGATAACCCCTGCCGGTCCAGGGGGGGAGGGGGAAAGAGGGCATTGTGTGCTTCTCGTTCGTGAGCGGGTCCCTTGCTGGGAGATCGTCCGCCTCCCCCAGGCTGCAGGCTCCGCTTCGTTTTAGGCCGCATGGCCAGTTCAGGCTCTTGTACTGCGGATCGGCGCGGGACAGGTATCATTCTGTTCCCTGCTAGGTCCTATGTCACCTTCCAAGCTCCTTAAGTTTCTGGCTTCTGTTGTCTGGACAGGATTAGTGGGATTGTGTCTGCTGGTGCTGGAGCTTTCAAAAATCACGTCCGGCCATCTTGGCTATCAGGCCCCGCCCCCCGACGGTGCATAATTTAACTAAAGAATTAAAATTGAAACACCTTTAAATTACGGAGCCTTCCTTTGGCTGGAGTTCCCTACCCATTTCACCATTTACAATAGAGCGCTGCTGTCCCATAATGCATTGGTAGCCAGAGCCCTTATAGCCTTAAATTGGAAATCGGCAGTGTGCCCAACTAAGGAAATGCTGATTGATAAGATACAACTCAACTTTACATATGAGCGTATGTCCGCAACCTTTTCAACGCAGCAAATAAAGGTTACAAAAATTTGGGAGAGCTGGCAAATTCGCTTTCCACCTTAGGGAATGAATGAATTCACTGGGTGGAACTTGTGCCACCTTGGATCTGGAGGGTCCATAGCATAGGGAAGAGTCCTCCTATTGGCCTAATGACTTGCTATAGTACCAATGTATTCTCGATGTGCTCAGGAATGTACCTTATTTTCATGTTCTTTTTCTTTTCTTTGCCTTATGTTAAAGGTAGTTTTCTTTTTCTTTTAGGGGATGTAACTCATTAACTCGGAATCAGGGAATAATCGCACAGTATATGGTTAACTTGTAAACGAAGTATTGTGGAATGCCTCTGCTGTAAGCACAATGAAATAATTTGTAATGTGCATATGTACAATATAGAATGGTGATTGTACGCTGTCGTGTATCTCACGATATATTGTCTCGAACCACGGTTGTTATGTTTATTATATGCAAAATACCAATAAACTTCAATGAACAAAAAAATAATCCCACCACAGAGCCCAAGAAGTGTGGAGTGAGATGATTAAAGGTCATTGGGCCCTGCCCCAATACTGGACCTATCCGTGCAAAATTTGGGTGTGCATTGGACATCTGTAAAATCTTGGGATTTATTAGCTCAATGATGAGCTACTCTGAAACAAAGGCTAAGAAAGAGTAAAGTTTTAATTCAGTAGAAACAAAGTCTTGAAAGGTGTTTTCATAAAATTTGCAATTAAGATTTCTACTTACAACATTCGCTGTTTTCTAAATAATATGCAAGATATCTAGCGATTGGTTTTCTGTGATGATAAATTCCCATCATTGTGGGGACACTTGCGAACTGTCTCCAGCATGAAGAAACTACTTGTAAGAAATAAAATGTTTCATTACAAATCTTATCTACTGAAGAGACCAATTGTTTCCATTCGTGTGTTTTCTATACAATGTGACACTGTTGGATGGTGAATGCGTAAAGATCTCCTGTGTGTACAAGGTCACAGATGTCCTGTTTTCACGGACAGACACACTATTTTACTTACAATACAAAGTATTCACCCGTAATAATTATGTGGAACAAGACACACAGACAGTATTTATAATTAAATACCTAAATGATTCTCAGCTGTAGAAAAATAGGACTCCTCCCAGTCCTCACTGTACAATATATAAAAACAAAATCTACAGAAAAGAGAATAAAAACTCATAGAGTAGTATAGCCAATATACATATATACGCCAATATTACAGGTTACACTCACAAAAATAGCTTGATAGTAGGCGTATCTCAATAGTGTAAGATGATATGAGGTCCCCAACACGAGAGCATGGGCATGTAGGAGGAAAAATAAAAAGAAACCACAAATAAGTGCAGATGGTAAAAAACTTTTTCTCTTGCGCTGTTATAAATTGCACTTACAGAAATTTAGTGATATATAGGCATATCACAAAATGTATTCCTCAACCATCCTCCTTCAATTGTATCAATGAGAAGATGAAGAATATAGGAAATATGTTTTTAAGCTTGAAATCTATTTATTAAAGCCAAAAAAACAAACAGTAAAAAAGTAAAATAAATACACTCTCACTACAACAGCCCAACCCTACGCGTTTCGTCCGTCTCAACCGGCCTTCCTCAGGGGTAATCACTTCAGGAATCTCCCGTGCAGTGTGACCCTTCCTTCCTCCAGCGTCGTTTTAAATCACCGGGTGAGGCTCCCGCCTTCCCCAAACGCCTATCGCCAGCGGGGGAGTCAGCTGTATTTCATCCATGTAACAAGCGTTCCAAGCCTCGTTTTCATGTGCCGTCCTTCCTTCTGCGCATGTGCACAGAACGGCATATTATTTTCATCACCGGGAGATTAAACATGAAGCTAAGTGCACCGTGTAGAGTCCTCATATCACATTTTGTAATGTCCCAACGTAGTAGATCCAAAGAAACAGAACACACATAAATAGAAAAAATATGTGTTACACATATTGAATAGCTACTAGCACGAAAAGCATATCGTACTTCCACTGTCCCAAATAAATAATGTCTGAAACAAACACCCAAGTGACTTCAAAGAAATAAATAAATTAATTAGTACACAACTTCATATCACATAATGAATATCAGAACTCATACAAATATAATTCAAATGTATTCTAAAGGACCACCCAAAAGTCTTGGTTAAAATCTTAAAGGAGACCTCAGCAAATTGATCTGAAGTGGTATACTCCAAAAAAACTTCTTTATAAAAAGAGACCCTAAAAACGTCACAAAATATATAAGAGAATAAAAAAGAATAAAATATAATATAATATATAAAGCCTACAAAAAACTATTTCAAGAAACACACCAAATCAAAGTCCACGTTCAAACCTCGAGGCTGCATGGTCTTTAACTTATGTATCCAGAAGCCTTCTCTTTTTCTTAATTTCAGCACAAGATCACCTCCTCTCTCGTCTAAATGTACTTGCTCAATTGCTACAAAGTTTATATTATTTCTGAAGAAGGGGCATTTATTACAATGTTCTGGAACTGAATGTGTGACAACTTTTTTGCGTATGTTGTTATAGTGTTCAAGGCACCTCACTTTAGCTTTTCTTCCGGTCCTGCCCACATATTGTGCACCACAGCCACAAGTGATAAGGTACACAACATGTGTGGAGGAACACGAAATTCTACCTTTAATCTTAAACACTTCCCCGGTCTGGGTACTCTTAAATTCACCAACAGATGTACAAGTATGCCTACACGCTTTACAATTCCCACAGGTATAGAAACCTGTGCGGAATTTATTATTCTCCATCGTCTTGCGAAAAGTACTCGGAGCCAAGATATTTTTGAGATTGTTCCCTCTCTTAAAAATCATTTTGGGATTAGTGGGGATTTTCATCTTGAGAAAATCATCCTTTAAGAGTAAAGACCAATGTTTTTTTACAATTCTTTGAATGTCAAAGGCTTTGGAATTATATTGTGTGTTGAAAGCAAATTCATAACCTGCATTACTTCTAATGCAGTTATTCTCTTTCAAAAGGCTTTCTCTCTCCTTTTGTCCAATTCTGTCAATCTCTCCATCCAGGAAATCTTTGGAATAACCCTTTTCTAAAAATCTATCTTTAAGTATTCCACTTTGAACAAAAAACATCTCCTTATCTGTGCAGTTCCTCCGAATACGATTAAACTGACTCTTGGGCACTCCCGTCAGCCATTTCGGGTGATGGCTACTATTTCTCTCTATGTAGCTATTTGTGTCTGTTTTTTTAAAAAAAGTTTTAGTTTTAATTAAGTTATTTTCCACATAGAGAGTAAGATCAAGAAAATCAATTTGATGTTTATTAAAACTAGGGGTAAATTTAAGAGATAGATCATTGTTATTAATAAAACTAAAAAAATTAAACAGAGTTGCCTCAGGACCTTTCCAAATAATTAAAATATCATCAATGTACCTGGAAGAGGTACATTGATGATATTTTAATTATTTGGAAAGGTCCTGAGGCAACTCTGTTTAATTTTTTTAGTTTTATTAATAACAATGATCTATCTCTTAAATTTACCCCTAGTTTTAATAAACATCAAATTGATTTTCTTGATCTTACTCTCTATGTGGAAAATAACTTAATTAAAACTAAAACTTTTTTTAAAAAAACAGACACAAATAGCTACATAGAGAGAAATAGTAGCCATCACCCGAAATGGCTGACGGGAGTGCCCAAGAGTCAGTTTAATCGTATTCGGAGGAACTGCACAGATAAGGAGATGTTTTTTGTTCAAAGTGGAATACTTAAAGATAGATTTTTAGAAAAGGGTTATTCCAAAGATTTCCTGGATGGAGAGATTGACAGAATTGGACAAAAGGAGAGAGAAAGCCTTTTGAAAGAGAATAACTGCATTAGAAGTAATGCAGGTTATGAATTTGCTTTCAACACACAATATAATTCCAAAGCCTTTGACATTCAAAGAATTGTAAAAAAACATTGGTCTTTACTCTTAGAGGATGATTTTCTCAAGATGAAAATCCCCACTAATCCCAAAATGATTTTTAAGAGAGGGAACAATCTCAAAAATATCTTGGCTCCGAGTACTTTTCGCAAGACGATGGAGAATAATAAATTCCGCACAGGTTTCTATACCTGTGGGAATTGTAAAGCGTGTAGGCATACTTGTACATCTGTTGGTGAATTTAAGAGTACCCAGACCGGGGAAGTGTTTAAGATTAAAGGTAGAATTTCGTGTTCCTCCACACATGTTGTGTACCTTATCACTTGTGGCTGTGGTGCACAATATGTGGGCAGGACCGGAAGAAAAGCTAAAGTGAGGTGCCTTGAACACTATAACAACATACGCAAAAAAGTTGTCACACATTCAGTTCCAGAACATTGTAATAAATGCCCCTTCTTCAGAAATTATATAAACTTTGTAGCAATTGAGCAAGTACATTTAGACGAGAGAGGAGGTGATCTTGTGCTGAAATTAAGAAAAAGAGAAGGCTTCTGGATACATAAGTTAAAGACCATGCAGCCTCGAGGTTTGAACGTGGACTTTGATTTGGTGTGTTTCTTGAAATAGTTTTTTGTAGGCTTTATATATTATATTATATTTTATCTATATATTTATCTATATATTTTTTTTATTCTCTTATATATTTTGTGACGTTTTTAGGGTCTCTTTTTATAAAGAAGTTTTTTTGGAGTATACCGCTTCAGATCAATTTGCTGAGGTCTCCTTTAAGATTTTAACCAAGACTTTTGGGTGGTCCTTTAGAATACATTTGAATTATATTTGTATGAGTTCTGATATTCATTATGTGATATGAAGTTGTGTACTAATTAATTTATTTATTTCTTTGAAGTCACTTGGGTGTTTGTTTCAGACATTATTTATTTGGGACAGTGGAAGTACGATATGCTTTTCGTGCTAGTAGCTATTCAATATGTGTAACACATATTTTTTCTATTTATGTGTGTTCTGTTTCTTTGGATCTACTACGTTGGGACATTACAAAATGTGATATGAGGACTCTACACTGTGCACTTAGCTTCATGTTTAATCTCCCGGTGATGAAAATAATATGCCGTTCTGTGCACATGCGCAGAAGGAAGGACGGCACATGAAAACGAGGCTTGGAACGCTTGTTACATGGATGAAATACAGCTGACTCCCCCGCTGGCGATAGGCGTTTGGGGAAGGCGGGAGCCTCACCCGGTGATTTAAAACGACGCTGGAGGAAGGAAGGGTCACACTGCACGGGAGATTCCTGAAGTGATTACCCCTGAGGAAGTCCGGTTGAGACGGACGAAACGCGTAGGGTTGGGCTGTTGTAGTGAGAGTGTATTTATTTTACTTTTTTACTGTTTGTTTTTTTGGCTTTAATAAATAGATTTCAAGCTTAAAAACATATTTCCTATATTCTTCATCTTCTCATTGATACAATTGAAGGAGGATGGTTGAGGAATACATTTTGTGATATGCCTATATATCACTAAATTTCTGTAAGTGCAATTTATAACAGCGCAAGAGAAAAAGTTTTTTACCATCTGCACTATTTTACTTACCATGTCCTGTGTACCATTAACATAACACAGAAAGTCTGCTATGTACTATCATGTTGTGCATATAGTTTATTGGCTTATGAGTACAGGACGATTGTAAGGGATCCTGTTGGGAAGTCGATGCCTTTGTTAATTATGTGATAATGTCATCGAGGGCTTGGTAAGGTTGGTCCCAAATATATTTAAGAAATACATTTCCCAGCATTTGCAATCTCTCTGGATTTCGAAAAGCCATTCTGTTAGCAGTAAACCTCTCTTCACCACTTCCTGGTTGGTTAGACAGCAGTTTTAGACTAATGCTTCTTAAAGGTCTATTTACCAAAGTTCAGATGACTAAATTTAACCCTAGGCCATAAAACATTTGTCAATGTAAGAATTTTGTAATACAGTCCTTGCTGCCCAGTCACTAATGTTTTAATAATAATTCTTTGTAAATTTGTGAATCTAAAATAAAGTTGTTTTGTACTTTTAGAAATACTTAGTAACTTTTTCAAATTAAATAAATAGAGGTAATCAACTAATCTAACTTTAGACTTGTGTATGTATCAGACTGTTCAAATCAATTTGTCCGGAAAAAAAAATTAGTTTCAGGTGATTCAGGTTTCGCCAATGTTATCATTTCAGTAAAAATTATTCAGACAAACCAAAATGGTGCAAAAAATACACCTATTAATGTACAGCAAAATACATACAAAATAAAAATAAAAACATAATAAAAAATAAAATAATAAAATGTATGTATTTTGTAGCACACAGATGCAATATCATGCCATTTGGTTCACAGATCAAGTGAGAAGAAGTAACCAATAGAGGGACAAAAGGAAGATCGGTAAAAATATATTTAATATAGATATTTTTTTTTCCTTTCTTGGTCACTTCTCCCTTGATCTGTGAATAGAATCAACATTAAGAGGCTGCCGACTAACCACTAATCATCACTAATCACCTCAAACTATATTGCCGAATATTTGGCTCTCAGAATTCGTAAACGACTAGCCAGAAGACTAGCCAGAAGAAGTTGAGGGCTGAATGCCTTAGACCAACTGTTTCATCCCTGAGGTGGACCCTCAAATTGTGCAGATTTTAGGTAAGACAGGTTGGAAGCCCAAAGAGGGGTTTGGGTATTGCCTGCGCAAGTGGCTGGATAAATTATCGGATATCTTGGGTGCCTTCGAAAAAATTTTTTCTAAAGGCTGAGGAGGAGAGAACATCTCACCAGATGCTGGATCCTGAGGTGGTCATTGAATGTGCTGTCTGCCTTATAGGTAATGCTAATAAGACCCTCGCAACCAAGCGCCGTAAAGCCATTTTGCTCAAAATAGAATCAAAATTAGTGAGTCTAGCCCTCAAAGAACCTGAGACTTCTGCTTAAAGTTTACTATTTGGAGACTTTTTGTAAAATAGTTAGACACCTATATGGCCCTGGGGTGGGTGGCAGGCTCTTACATTTTCACCTGTGTAACTTTCTCCTCCCCAATTGATTATTTGGTTGGTCCTAGATAGAGATCTAGTGTCCAATTAGATTTCAGAGCTCATAGTTACATAGTTACATAGGCTGAAAAGAGACATGTATCAAACAAGTTCAGCCTTCCTGCATTCTCGAAGAGAAGGAAGCTATCCAACACATTCCAAACAATGCACTAGGATTTGTAAGCAATATTTTCCTTGTTCAGAAGAAGGGCTGTGAGGTTCGCCCAGTAATTAAAGTCAAGCCCCTAAAGGCTTATTAATCTCAAACCTCTAATGTTTTTGATGAAGGGAAGGCGATTGACCCCATTTCCAGAGACTCCTTTAAACTCCGCTCACTTAGGGCGCAAATTGACTTTGAAAATTAAGAATCAGTAATAATGTAGCTAGAGGGATTTACTATACTGTAGACACAAGCAAAATTAGGATACACAAAGAATTAGAATTTAAGAATGAAAATTTTCTTTTTTTTATATTTTTTTCTTTCATCATTTACCTGAAGATAATAGTTTGGCACAAAGTTGGTCCACGTAAACTTTTTTGATTGCATAAGCACTAGAATTAAAGGCTTTCTGCTACTGAACTGTAAAGAGACAGACCGGGAGATGAAGCCTAGGGGATATAAATATCCCTGAGTTAATAAGTTATAAAAAAAAAAAAAAAAAAAGCACGCGTTTTAAGAGGTTGGAAGGATTAATTAAGCTTAACACTGAGAAACTTGAACACTGAGCACTTATAGATATAGCTTGAGAATTGTAAGGCGCTATACAAGAAACGGGTGTAATTTGAAAAATTATAGTTAGAAGAACGGAAGGATGCATATAGATAAATGAATGTAAATAACTAGAATTAATTAAGGTTAGATTGACACTGGTGGATATGACATATTAATTCTTGATAAGGGGCCGCTTAAAACACCAAGGGACAAAAGGAACTCTATAATAACATATACTTAATAGAGTGCAAAGGAGGAAGATGGTCCAGAACGATGTTAAAGAGCTAGGCGGAGAGATGCAGTGGAGGGGGGGGGGGAAGGTAGAGGATAAAGATGGCCTTAATGGAGATAGGGTTTGTTTTTGTTTTTTTGTTTTTTTTTCTCCCTTTTGATAAGCTTGAAAATGCATAAGTCCGGGGGGTAAATGAAACATCTGGCCAAATGCTCTCAAAGAGGGGCAGCTTAGCATCACAATATTGATCCTGTATTGGATCTGATTGGAGGTTCTGCGGAAGAGGGCATACCGCAGGCCCATCCATACTTCCTTGAAGGGATGATTTTTGTAAATGTGTTTGTGAGTGTAAATGTTGTGAGGGATGGTGAACGGTATAAGTTGACTATGAAAGATAGAATTCAATTTCAGAAAACAGTAACTAAAGATATCTTTCCTGCTGGGAACATAACCTTGAGTAAGTGGATGGAAAAAGAGAAAGGGAGACAAGGAGAAAAGTAGGCTAAAAAAATCACATGCTAAATGTTGTTTCAATCAATGCGCAGGGTTTGAACTCCCCACAGAAAAGAAGACTCCTATTTGATCAAATTAGAAGCGAAAAGGCGCAAGTCGTAGGCATTCAAGAGACCCACTGGCGCAGAACAGACGAAGGGAAATTTACTTGTAAAGATTTCCCCAACTCAGTGTGTTCTTCTCTTAAAGATAAAAAAAAGCGGGGAGTAGCCATTTTTTTTTCATCGACATTAAATGTCGTGATTAAACATGTAAAAACTGATGCGCTGGGTAGATGGATTATTCTAGTTTGTATAATAGAAGATAAACTTTATACAATTGCTAATATATATGCCCCGAATACCTCGCAGATTCAGTTTTTATATAAATTCTTTACACAACTAAATAAAATCAAACAAGGCCATACTTTAGTTATGGGGGATTTTAATCTGGTAACAGATCCCAATATAGATAGAAAATCCGAAAAAGTCAAAATTCCGTCAAGGAATGTTTTTAATTTGGCAAAAAAAATTCGGAATATAATACAAAGAGAAGCCCTCCTCGATTGCTGGAGGACCTTCCATCCAACAGAGGTGGATTTCACTTGCTTCAGTAAGACTCATTGTTCTTACTCAAGAATAGATTTTATATTTGGTGATCGAAATTTAATAGAAAATGTGAAATCTACAAAAATAATTACGGTAACATGGTCAGATCATAATATGGTGAAAATACAACTAAAGAGTAACCGCTTAAAACATAGGACAGACTGGAAACTGAATGATAAGCTATTAATCTCCAAACCTAATAGAGAACAGATCGCAAAGGCGATAGACATGTACTGGTTGGACAATGACAATAACGAAGTCTCCTCAATTACAAAGTGGTGTGCATTCAAAAGCGTCATAAGGGGACAACTTATTAGTTTAGAAGCACAGGTTAGGAAAAACCGACAGGAATCTCTTTCCAGTTTATATATTGAACTAAACGATTGTTATAAAAAAAATACCACGACACCGTCAAGAATGACCTCGAATCAAATTAGGATAATAGAAAATAAAATAAATGAAATACTGATAACTAAAATAAACAAGAATCTCCAGTATATGAAAACAAATTATTATTATAGGGGAAATAAGGCGGATAAATTACTTACTAATAAAGTTAAAAATATACAAAAAACTAAACTAATTACAAAAATAAAACAGGGAAATGAAATTCTATTAGAACCCAAAAAAATTGGAGAAGCATTTAGAAATTATTACTATAAACTTTATAATTTGTCGGCCACATCTTCCCAAGAGGAGATAGATTGCTATTTTTCAAATATTCATCTCCCTAGGCTAGATGATTCTCAATTAGAACAACTGAATACAGAGATTTCACTTCAAGAAGTTCATGACGCAATTCTCGCCATGAAAAAAAATAAAGCACCGGGCCCAGATGGGTTTACAGATTTTTTTTTCAAAACATATAAGGACAAGCTGATTCAGAGACTGGTAGACTGCTATAACTTAGCTATGAATACAGGTAAACTACCCAAAGAGATGCTGGCTGCAAATATTCTACCTATTTTAAAAAATAATAAAAATTCGGAGGAAATTAGCAATTACCGACCAATAGCACTCTTAAATAATGACTATAAAATGTATGCCTCTATCATCGCTAAAAGGATAAAGAGTATAATCTCCTCCCTGATCTCAGAAGACCAGGTAGGATTTATACCAGGAAGGATGTCCTCCAACCACATTAGGAAGATATTAAATATACTTACAAAGATCCATAGGAACAAAATCCCCTTTCTAACGATGGCCTTAGATGGAGAAAAGGCATTCGACAGAGTCGGATGGAATTTCATGCAAGCAACTCTGAAGGCTTTTGGGTTGTCTGGGCGCATTATCCCGGCAATTATGGCCTGTTACTCTTCGCCATCTAGTAGGATTGTTGGAGGGGGGATCAAGTCTGACTGGTTTATTGTATCAAACGGCACCCGCCAAGGATGCCCTTTATCCCCATTATTATACATCTTAACAGCTGAACCCTTGGCATATGAAATACGTAAAAATCCGGCAATAACAGGGCTAAAAAAAGAGACAAACATTTCAAGATATGCCAATATGCGGATGATACATTGTTAATGCTAACCAACCCTCTCAAATCTGTACCAGCTGCTATGCAGGCAATTGAAAATTACAGCCGCCTGTCAAACTACAAACTTAACGTACAAAAAACGAAGGTTCTACCCTTCTATATGCAAGAGGAAGAGTATCAGTATTTATCCGAACATTTTGCCTTTAGGTGGGAAAAAAAGGGATTTGTTTACCTCGGGATCAATATAGTGAAAAACCCCGCAAATATAATGACAGCTAATGTAACCCCCCTGATTGAAGAATGTATCCAATCTTTAAAACACTGCAACTCTATGCAGCTATCCTGGTGGGGGAGGGTCAACTTCATTAAGGCATACATTTTTCCCAGGTTTATTTACCTTTTGAGGATGATTCCGATTCAGATACAGCCTCAACAACTTAAACTTATAAATAAGATTTTTAGAGATTATGTATGGCTACAGAAAAAACCCAGACTGGGTCAGGATCTCCTGTATATGAAATACAAACAAGGTGGCATTGGCTTTCCAAATATTTTTATATATCACCAAGCGGCTCAGCTAATGCATACCCTGCCATTAATCAAACAGGATAAAATTTCACAAAACTGGTTTGAAATAGAAGGGGAAGATATCACTACCCCTTACAATAGTGTAGATCTAATGTGGCCTACAAGGAAAAAAAGTCGAAATAAAAACACAGGATGCACTACAGATAACATGATAACAAAACCCCTTGTAAAATTTTGGACTCAATTCAAAAATCAATTAGATCTAAAAAACAAAATATTACCCGCTGTGCCCTTTAAAAGTTTAGAAGTCTGGATAGAAAATCTGGACACATCAGAATGGATTGGAAAGGGGATTAAAAAAGTAGCAGATATATTAGAGGACGGGAGGATTATACCTTTCTCCGAGTTACAGAGAATTTATGGTCTCTCGAATGCACAGACTTTTAACTTTATTAGGATCAGGAGCTTTCTGTTAAGCTCCCTTAGTAGTAAACTGAAGTCTCCTTTAGTAGTCAAATTAAACGAATTAATTGACACAGAGAAGGACATAAAACTACTAACTAGATGTGCTGAGATCATGAAAAATATAAAAGGATATGTTCAGCCCCTAGCAAAGTGTAAATGGGAAAGAGATCTACTGATAGAAATTAACATAAGGGATTGGAATAGGGCTCTTCAAACAGTATACTCTACGACACACTGTTTAAACATTAGGGAAGCCCATTACAAACTTTTAAATCGATGGTACCTGACCCCAAAGAAGATTCAGAAGTTTTCGAAGGGAGAGACCTCTAGCTGCTGGCGATGTGGTGGTGAGGGGGCTAACGAACTCCATATATGGTGGGATTGTCCTCCAATTAAAGCAGCATGGGCTCAATTTATGGGACACATTAACATTCTTTTAGATATTACGCATAGCTGGACTCCTGATACTTTGCTCCTCCATATAAACCTACCGCAATTAACAAAGGAGAAGAAGTGCTTGTTGATCCACGCTTTGATGGCATTTAAATTAGCCATAGCAAAAAATTGGAAAAAAACAAGTATTGAATCCTGGCCACACATCAAGGCGATTATCTTAACCCAATGTAAAATGGAAAGGGGTATAGCATCACATTTAAATATTAATACTCGTCTATTTGAGATATGGGATGAATGGATAAGGGTGCTTGAAAACCATACCGAGGATAGCTTCCTTAACTAGGAGAGGTATAATTTACTAAATGACTGATAGAGAAAAGAAATGTCAACTTTACTGTTTGTATGTCTGTATATGTATGGGTTCAGGCACAGTATGGTTTGCAGAGTAAGAAGATAGGGGCGGAGGGCTCTACAATCTTGGCACTCCTCCCTCTACCAAAGCTTACTGGTTAGAAGCATGTTGGGAAGAATAGAGAACTGCTCAAACACTCTTATAGGGCAATACGACTTGTATTAGTGAGCATATGCTTCTATAACCTTATTTATATACACATTGTACTGTACCTGTTTGATGAATGTGTTACTTGTTTGTCTTTTATATTGTTAAAAAAAAAATACCAATAAAAAGAAATTAAAAAAAAAAAAAAAAAAAAATCTCAAACCTCTAAACGCTTTTTTTGCTTACCATCTTTTCAAGACAGAAGGTGTCTTCGAGACTTACTTCTGCTGGTGGGTTGGATGGTTAAACTAGATTTTAAAGACACCTATCTGACAGTGCCCCTAGCGGAGGATCATTAGGACTCGTAAGTTCTCATTGCAGAATCAGTTCCGCTGCCTCCCTTTTAGTCTGTCGTCTGCCCCATGGTGCTTCACAAAGCTCATGAAACCGGTGGTCACTTTTCTTAGAAGCGGGGGTGTTCATCTTATAATCTAACTCAATGACTGATACTTTCTCATTCTGTTCCAATACTATGCTGTCACCTATCGTGGACTATTCACCTAGGTTTCTCAATCAATTGGGAGAAATCCGTGCTGATTCCATTACAAAGGATTGAGTTCTTAGGCTTTGCGGTCGATCCCATTCAACAGACGTTACATTTGCCACTAAGCAAACTCAAGACTATCAAGAAGGAAATCCACTGACTTTTAAGTCGAGGCGATCTGACTCTCAAACATCTGGCACAGATGATTGATCTGTTATCATCTTCCAATCAGGTGATCAGTCCTCTCAATTACCAAGTACTTCAACACTTGAAACCAACATTCTTGCGCCACGGTCTCTCCAACGAGACACAAATATTGTTGGATGCAGATGCTAAGGAGGAACTGCTCTGGTGGATCCAACATATGACCGCCTGGAATGGGTGTACCATTTTCTGGATGCTCATCATAGAGTCCAATGCCAGCTAGTATGGGAGTGCACATTGTTGGAGGCAGATGGTCCAAGGTGGAACTTTCACTTTATATCAACTGTCTGGAACTGATCGCCGGGTCTTTTGCCGTGCACAGCCTGTCCCCCGAAGGACATCAGATGTTCCATTCTGCTAAGAATGGGCAATGTTTCTGCAGTAACGTACATCAATCACCTAGGAGGTGCCTGGACCAAAATTTTTGCAAATCTAGCCAAGGACTTCTGCCACTACTGCCTCCAGAATAACATCGAGAGAGTAGCAGAACATATTCTGAGACTGGCTAATATGGAGGGTGGATTGGCACTCCAGACACCTTTCCGTTTCCGGGGATTGGTGTGAGAGGTATTTCTAGACATTGCCTACTTATGGGGCCCTTTTGACTTAGATCTGATTGCCTCCCAGGTTTTTCATCTAGCAACCAGATCCAGATGCTATGGCGACGGATGTATTCTTCCAAGTGTGGCCTACTCATCGATTTGCCTTGTCTTCTGAAAACCTGACTCTCTCGATCGACCTGAATGGGAACCCTCACTTATTGGTCTGTCAGGGTCTTCTACAGTTGGGAGCATGTCTGATTTCAAGGGACCCCGGATCCTCAAGGGCATTCCACACTCAAGTCTCCAGGTTACTTTGGGAGTCAAGAAAGAGGATGTGATGTCAGAGGTTTAACCTTTTATGCCTTGTGCTGTAACCTGATTTGTGGCTCTTGTTTCTAGGTCACATTATTTTTTTAACCTGTTTTGTTCATTATATTGTGTTTTTTTCCAAAATGTTTTCTCTGCTGCTGAGGAAATTAAAGAAATAGTGCAGCCTAATACTAGCCTCATACGTCATAACTTTGTGTCATGTAATTAGTAAAACCTGGTAATTATTTTCAATAATTCCTAGTACAGTATAAAGCAAGTTAATCAGATTTACATGTTTTTCCTACACATTTTGCTGTTTTATCCAAGAACGCCTATCAAATATAGCTATGTTCTGATTCTTCTACTGTCTGGCGCCCCTACAATACGAGTGGCTATAATTTAAACTGAACATATAATGCTGCTGAATAGATAATTCCACAAGAAAAGCATCCCTGGAGTGTAGTTAATGTCTTTGGCACACTGGTAATGCCATAAGTAAGCTGTTAAAAAAAAAAACAATTCCAGGAACGCATTTTGGCAGTGCAAAAGCATGTATGAATTCTGGGCAAAATAGAAATATATTTCAAAATATGGAAAACTCAACTAGACATGACTTGTAACTTGAATTGTGGTAGAGATGCAGTAATGTTGACCTTTTGTGGCCCTGGTATTATACATCTGCATACCCCCAGTGTCTAGGTCATATAGATAGTAAAGACAATATTAATGTCAATATACTTTTTTTTGTGCACAATAACTTTAACTTTTATAAATGCCCATACACGCATGCACTCAGACACATACTGGCACTTATACACAAATGCACACTAACACTTACACACATACACATACATTAAATTAAATTCCAAACACCATAAGCACAATTCCTAACATGCTTGGAATGTTCAAACTATTACTTGACAGTCAGTCAAGTCCTCTATTTAGAGTGGAAGAAGCCCTCTGCATTGACAGGGCCTAGGTACTCTCTGCATTGAGCAGCGGTGAGAGGTTTAGCTTAAAGGGATCTTATAGTGCCAGGAAAACAAACCCGTTTTCCTGGCACTATAGGCTCTTGGAGTGCCCCCCTCCCTTGGCGCTGAAGGGCTTCAAACCCCTGGCAATACTGTCAGGTGACAAAACCCCTTCAGCTACTTACCTTAATCCAGCGCCAGGCTCCCTCGGCGCTGGTGACCTCTCCTCCCCCGCCAACGTCAACTCAGAAGTGGAGCCGAATGCGCATGCTAACCTATAGGGATCTTATCTGACGCTGGAATCCGTGAGGACATCCAGCCTCGGATAAGTTCGATTTACTCAACGTAAATCGCGGAAGCGGCCTCTAGTGGCTGTCAGGGAGACAGCCGCTAGAGGCGGGATTAACCCTGCAGTGTAAACTGCTATGTTTTCAGCTGCAGGGTTAAAACTAGGGGGACCTGGCACCTAGACCACTTTATTGAGCTGAAGTGGTCGGGGTGCCTATAGTGGTCCTTTAATGTCTGAGTGCACTCAGCTCACACTCTCAGCCATTGAGCCTTCAACAGCAG
Organism: Pelobates fuscus; assembly: GCF_036172605.1. Taxonomy (NCBI): domain Eukaryota; kingdom Metazoa; phylum Chordata; class Amphibia; order Anura; family Pelobatidae; genus Pelobates; species Pelobates fuscus. The sequence continues at coordinate 353,840,480 of NC_086320.1, read as the reverse complement.
GGTATAGTTCAGCAGAGCTAGCAAATGCAACTAGCAGGAGTTTCTAACTCCCCAGATTATTTGCCACACTCTTTGAAAAGGGTTTCACTGCACACATAGCACCATAACCACTACAGTGTGCTCTTACTCAGCTTTCAAAGTGGGGAAAGTCTTTAGAAAGACCTTTCCCGCCCAAAACGCACATTATGCATGGAGTCGCCCAACTATTCAAACTGGAGGGTAAAGCACATTTCTTCTTTAGTCACTTTTTACAAATTGGGTAATAATATTATGCGTAGATGCCTCAGGACATTTTGAATTTTTTTGTGGCAATTTTTTAGCTCAAGTAATGTCCCCTTGACATTAAGCTGTTTAACTGGAAGTACACATATTATACCCTAAGCACCTTATATATTGTGCACTTGTGCATGAGTACTAATAGGCTTGCAATCTCCTGTACAACACTGCGTAAACAGACACCCTGCTGAGACAGGGGAACTTAGTGTAACTGGGAAAGAGACATTTAATTGGCAACTGAGTACTGAGAGATCAGAAGGAAACATAGTTATTTAAATATTACATTTTGCATTGCAAACAAAACCTAGCCCCATAAGGTCGCTTGCTAGGAAGAGGGTTAAATAATGAGTTACTCCATGGTTGAATTAAGAATGTGGGTTATACACGGTGGAAAAATTAGTTTTAGACAAATCCCTTTTGTCAAAAAATATGCCGCCAAAGTTTCGCCATATGTCAGTTCAGTTTCGCCTGAATTTTGTTAATGAAGAAAGATTCAGGGAAAGGAATGAGATGAATGAAATGGCGTGAAAATGATAAATGTTGTGTATATATTTTACAGCACATTAAAGGGTGCATTTTCCCACCTTTTGGTTCACAGGTCAAGTAAAAAATTAAATATAGGTAAAAAGGAGAAGTAAAAAAAAATAATAAAAAATCTATATTTATTTATTATACATCGATTAAACATATAATATAAAAATATAGATTTTGTTTGTTTACTAACCCTCCTTTTTTACCTCTATTAGTCACTTCCCCCTTGATTTGTGAATAAAAAATATATACTTATCAAATTCCTTTTTGACAAAATACACTGGAATAACATCTAGAAGACAAACAGAGTATAGTGTATATTAGACATGTGCAATTCGTTTCAGTCTGAATTTAAATTCGGATGAATTTCAGCAATTCGGATGCCTTTTAAAACAGCATATTTTGGCACGTTATAGTTAATGAAAACTCTGCATGTGTTTTCCACTTACTAATGCTTTTTTAAAGGACATCAGAAAAAAATATGCTTTCTTGCACACTTTTTTCTTTTGTTTTAGTTAGTGACTGTCCCCTAGCCATCAATCATCTTTATTTCCCATTAGTGATGTCCTGAACTGTTCGCTGGCGAATGGTTCCTGGCGAACATCGCTTGTTCGCGTTCACCACGGACGGCGAACACATGCGCTGTTCGGTCCGCCCCCTATTCATCATCATTGAGTAAACTTTGACCCTGCCTGTACCTCACAGTCAGCAGACACATTCCAGCCAATCAGCAGCAGACCCTCCCTCCCAGACCCTCCCACATCCTGGACAGCATCCATTTTACATTCATTGTGAAGCTGCATTCTTAGTGAGAGTAGGGACAGTGTAGCTGCTGCTGATTTGATAGGGAAATTGATAGCTAGGCTAGTGTATTCAGTGTCCACTACAGTCCTGAAGGACTCATCTGTACCACCACTCACTCACTGGTGTCCCAATAGCTTGCTTTTAAAAAAAACTAAACTTTTTTGACTGTAATATAATAGCAGTCAGTTTCCTTCACTAGTGTGCGTTTCAGGGCCTGCCCAGTGCCACCACTTACTCATATCTGGTGTCACAATAGCTTGCATTTAAAAACAACAAAACTTTTTGGACTGTAATATAATAGCAGTCAGTTTCCTTCACGAGTGTGCGTTTCAGGGCCTGCCAGGGCACAGTGTCACACCAGTGCAACTCATATCTGGTGTAACAGTAGTGTACATTTAAAAAAAAAAAAATATATACAATTTTGACTGTAATAGATTGAATAGCAGTTAGTTGTCTGCCAGCGTGTGTGTCAGGCTCACAGTGTATACAGTGCCCACTTGCCCAGTGCCACCACTCATATCTGGTGTCACAATAGCTTGCATTTAACAAAAAAACAACTTTTTGGACTGTAATATATTAGCAGTCAGTTTCCTTCACTAGTGTGCGTTTCAGGGCCTGCCAAGGCACAGTGTCACACCAGTGCAACTCATATCTGGTGTAACAGTAGTGTACATTTAGTAGTGTCACGCCGTCTTGGGATTGACTTGCCTGAAAGCAGAGAGTCACACCGGACCAGCACTCCTGTCCGCCCTGAACGCACAGGTGGATCAGTGGCTTACTCCGCACCAACTGGAGATCGGCAAAGTGGTTTGTGAGAACGGAAGAAATTTGTTGGCGGCATTGCATTTGGGCAAGTTGACACATGTGCCGTGCATGGCACATGTGTGTAATCTGATCGTACAACGCTTTGTGCATAAGTACCAAGGCTTACAGGACGTCCTTTAGCAGGCCAGGAAGGTGTGTGGCCATTTCAGGCATTCCTACACGGCCATGGTGCACTTTTCCGATATCCAGCGGCGAAACAACATGCCAGTGAGGCGCTTGATTTGCGAAAGCCCGACACGTTGGAATTCAACACTCCTAATGTTCGACCGCCTGCTCCAACAAGAAAAAGCCATTAACGAGTATTTGTATGACCGGGGTGCTAGGACAGCCTCTGCGGAGCTGGGAATTTTTTTGCCAAGTTACTAGATGCTCGTGCGCAATGCCTGTAGGCTCATGCGTCCTTTTGAGGAGGTGACAAACCTAGTCAGTCGCACCGAAGGCACCATCAGCGACATCATACCATTTGTTTTCTTCCTGGAGCGTGCCCTGCTAAGAGTGCTGGATCAGGCCGTAGATGAGCGTGAAGAGGAAGAGTTGTGGTTACCATCATCACCAGAAACAGCCTTATCAGCATCGCTTGCTGGACCTGCAGCAACGCTGGAAGAGGATTGTAAGGATGAGGAGTCAGAGGAGGAATGTGGCTTTGAGGAGGAGGCGGAAGACCAACCACAACAGGCATCCCAGTGTGCTCGTTGTCACCTATCTGGTACCCGTGGTGTTGTACGTGGCTGGGGGGGAAGAACATACCTTCAGAGAGATCACTGAGGACGAGGAACAGGACATGAGTAGCTCGGCATCCAACCTGCAAATGGGGTCTTTCATGCTGTCGTGCCTGTTGAGGGACCCTTGTATAAAAAGGCTGAAGGAGAACGACCTGTACTGGGTGTCCACGCTACTAGACCCCCGGTATAAGCAGAAAGTGCCTGAAATGTTACCGAATTAACGCAAGTCAGAAAGGATGCAGCAGTTCCAAAATCAATTAAAAAGTATGCTTTACACAGCGTATAAGGGTTATGTCACAGCACAACGGGAATCTAACAGGGGAAGAGGTGAAAGTAATCCTCCTCCTCCCACGACCACGCCGGCAAGGACAGGACGCTTTACAGACGTGTTGTTGATGGAGGACATGCGGAGCTTTATAAGTCCTACGCATCGCCACAGCCCTTCCGGGTCCACCCTCAGAGAACGACTCGACCGACAGGTAGCAGACTACCTCGCCTTAACTGCAGATATCGACACTCTGAGGAGCGATGAACCCCTTGACTACTGGGTGTGCAGGCTTGACCTGTGGCCTGAGCTATCCCAATTTGTGATAGAACTTCTGGCCTGCCCTTGCTTCAAGTGTCCTGTCAGAAAGGACCTTCAGTGCAGCAGGAGGTATTGTCACTGAGAAGAGAAGTCGCCTAGGTCAAAAAAGTCTAGATTACCTCACCTTTATTAAGATGAATGAGGGATGAATCCCGAAGGGACTGACAGTGGGCTACATTCGACGAAAAAAAGCCTGATGAGGGGGACTACTTAACACACCACTCCTATCTGGTGGCACATTAGATTGCACGCGCAGTGCCCCAAATTTGAAGTAGGAGGACCGACCAAGCATGTTTTTCCATCTCCCGCTTCCTAAAATCGATGCCTTATATACACGTCCCCTGATAGGGGACGTAACAGGGATTAAACTGATAGGAATAGTACTACTTAACACACCACTCCTATCTGGTGGCACATTAGATTGCACACGCAGTGCCCCAAATTTGAAGTAGGAGGACCGACCAAGCATCTTTTTCCATCTCCCGCTTTCTAAAATCGATGCCTTATATACACGTCCCCTGATAGGGGACGTAACAGGGATTAAACTGATAAGAATAGTACTACTTAACACACTACTCCTATCTAGTGGCACATTGGATTGCACGCGCAGTGCCCCAAATTTAAAGTAGGAGGACCGACCAAGCATCTTTTTCCATCTCCCGTTTCCTAAAATCGATGCCTTATATACACGTCCCCTGATAGGGGACGTAACAGGGATTAAACTGATAAGAATAGTACTACTTAACACACTACTCCTATCTAGTGGCACATTGGATTGCACGCGCAGTGCCCCAAATTTGAAGTAGGAGGACCAACCAAGCATCTTTTTCCATCTCCCGCTTCCTAAAATCGATGCCTTATATACACGTCCCCTGATAGGGGACGTAACAGGGATTAAACTGATAAGAATAGTACTACTTAACACACTACTCCTATCTGGTGGCACATTAGATTGCACGCGCAGTACCCCAAATTTGAAGTAGGCGGACCGACCAAGCATCTTTTTCCATCTCCCGCTTCCTGGGTGGAGGAAGAGAGACCTTCAATGACATCAGTGAGGACAAGGAACGGGACATGGCTAGCTTGGTATCCAACCTTGTGCAAATGGGGAGTTTGCGGTTGTGCAAATGGACTGTTTGCGGTTGTTTGCGGTGCGTTAAACGGGGAGTTTGGTCTGTCACTGTGAAGCGGGCGTAACCCTTACACTACCTGATCGATACAACATCATACCTGATGTTTTAAAGCACGTTATTCCAAACAATTTAGGAATGTTAGGTGATTTATGCCCTTTATGGATTAAAACCAGACTCTGCATCAACTATGTAATTTTTTATGGGAGTTTTGCCATGGATCCCCCTCCGGCATGCCACAGTCCAGGTGTTAGACCCCATGAAACAACTTTTCCATCACTATTGTGGCCAGAAAGAGTCCCTGTGGACCCTGTCCCTGTGGGTTTTAAAATTTGCCTGCCCATTGAAGTCTATGGCGGTTCGCCCGTTTCGCCCGTTCGCGAACATTTGCGGAAGTTCGCGTTCACCGTTCGCGAACCGAAAATTTTATGTTCGCGACATCACTATTTCCCATTAATCATCTCTCTTTTTGGCGCTAGGGTCTGTGGCGAAAGTGACCTCACCACTGGTTTTTGGAGGGGCCTGTATGCTTGCCTCCTACCCTATGTCTATGGGCCCTGCAGTATACTTTGCCCAATACACTTTAAAAGGCTCCATTCATGTAATGTAAGTACTTTTGTACTCCATAAAGACAGACCGTCTGCTGGCCCTAATTCCCTGGATTTGTTTTGGGCATGAAGCCATGCTTGCGGCCGGTCAAAAAGAGACTTCCATGAAACTTTTTAACCCCTGCTCTGATCTGGGTGATTTTTTTGATATGTTGTTCACCCAGATCAGGGCTATCCGGGAATGTAACATTTTTGGGGGTATATTATGTTTTGGGGTACTTTCTGAACTTTGTGAAAATGTGTTTTTTTCTGCTTGGAGATAATTGAGTTACTTACAGGAGGGATTGTGTGCTGCACATGGGCGTGTTACAGACTGTATACTTGTTCTGGTTTGTGTCCTTTGTGTTACTGTGCCCCATCAGGTCCAGAGGGTGTTTCTCTGGCCTGGAGAATTGTATAAAAGCCAACCTGAACCATCAAAGATAAGATCATCTAGCACCTTCATGAAGTTTCGGCATGTTTGGGGAATTGGAGAACTACATTCTGGGGATTGCAATAATCACTATACTCCCCTGAGTATAATCACTAATCTCTTGTAAGAGCTGTTCCTGCTTGACTCTCTGGAGCGAGAGAGGTTCACCCACTGGAACCTGGAGTCTTGTTGTAGGTCCAGGGTGGGTAGGAGACGGCGAGACCCCAAGCAAGCTGGGGTCTCATGGGGTTTTCAGTGGTTATTGTGCTCCAGTGCAGTGCTTATGGAACCTGGCAGTACTAGGAAGCAGCGATTGACGGACGTACCCGATCGGGGTGCAGTCGGCCTGTCACAGGGTCAAATTTGAATCACAAACCAAAATGAATTTGCTCGGCTATTGCGTGTTTAGTTTGTTTTGTGATCCGGACACATTTTAGCTCGTAGTTCGGTTATTCGAACAATCACCCAATCGGCCCCAATCTAGATGAATTGCAAATCTTTAAGCCTGGTTATTACTATAAAATTCTTTGAAAGCAGACTCTGTATAAATTAAATATACTGTCTGCTCCATAGTATATGTGCATGGGAATTTTATTTGGGGAGTTGATTATTTTAACAACACATTGTTTACACAAAATGCAATCAAAGTATATTTTTCTAATTAAGGCTTCTAGTCCAGGACATTAACCTTATTTTCCATGGAGCCATATATTAACAAAGTATTCATTTGCGTAATCCATCTGTATTTTCAAAGGCGTTTTGACACAATTGGAACTGTTAGACTTACTCACAGATAACCAAGTATAACCTTTCTGTTTGTTTAAAATCCTTTAGGCTTCTCTTTTGTGTTTTAATTAGCCAGGACTGCAGTCGTAATATAGCAGCAGGGTTCATATCATAATTTAAAAACAACAATTTACATCAGTACAGAATTGAGAAAATGAAAGACGCGGTATAAAGGCTTTATTAAGATAACATGCCGAAGGACCTCTGGGCATGCTACGATGAAATGACACTGGAAACATTCGGCCCTCTTTATTCGTGTTTTAGTTTTCTAGTTCAGCAAGTGTCATTAACTATGTCAGAGCTAAGATGTTTGATTTGAGTTTATTAGTAAAATGTACTTCCCCTCTGGGACAAAATGAACTAATTACAGTGTATTGTTAAGTTGGAGTTACCTATAGTATGGTTCCTGCCACCTCAGTTTATTTCCTATTTTTACATCTGAAAGAGTCTGTATTTATATGTCAGAACTTTAAATCTGATCTTGAAAGGAGGCAAAAGGGGTAGAGATTCCATAAGCAGTTGATCCGTGATTGCAAACTGTTCCAGAGGTAAAGGCAAGTAACTACTAGTAAACCATGTTTTTTCAAAGCCTGTTACACACATACAGGACACAAAAACTATGAAATTGATTTCTCAATTCTGGTCTAATGGGTAAACTGACACAACCTGGATTGGTGTAGCTTGGGAATTGGGTTGAGAACCATTTCAAAATTCCAAGATACTTCCAACTGTCTCAGATTTCTTAGCGCACAGTCCTCATTATGAATTTGTGTGCTACAATCTTTGCATTTTTTTCTCTGGTATCCTAATTCTGAGGACATCGGAAAGGTGTTCCCGAAAAGTGCAGCCCTGAAGAGCAACCTTAAATAAAAATAATTAGACATGTGCAATTCGTTTAGTGGCTGTGGTGGCAGTCCGGGCACTGGGAGCCAGTGCCAGGACTTCCACCACAACCACTTACACATCTATAGGGCTCCCAGTGCCAGGGCTGCCACCACAACCACTTACACATCTATAGGGCTCCCAGTGCCAGCACTTCCACCACAACCACTTACACATCTATAGGGCTCCCAGTGCCAGGGCTGCCACCACAACCATTTACATATCTACAAGGCTCCCAGTGCCAGGACTGCCACCACAACCACTTACACATCTATAGGGCTCCCAGTGCCAGGACTGCCACCACAACCACTTACACATCTGTAGGGCTCCATATAGACATGTGCAATTCGTTTCATGCTATTCAGACATTCGGGTGCTTACGAATGTCTGAAGTGCTGAAGTTCCGAATTACCGAATTGCTGAAGTTTCAAATTGCCGAAGTTCCGAATTGCCGATGTTCGGTAGTTTGGAAGTGTGAGATAGCTAATTGGATAGGGTTCCACCTACAATGTAGATTTAGATTGCAAGCTCATTTGTACAGGGCCCTCTTCACCTACTGTTCCTTAATGTCATAGAGGTTTTGTTAGAATTAAATGTTTGTCCTGTTTCCTATTGTACAGTGCAACAGAATGTGTTGGCGCTATATAAATAATTGTAATGATACAGAGTCACAAGATGTATTTTTGGCAAATGTAATGTTCTATGTTTCCAAGATCAATGAAATAACGCACCAAAAAGTTGGGTAATAACAGCATTGAGACCCAAGTCTGTTCCTGGATGTAAGCAGAAAACTAAATGTACCTTTCTGGTTTCAAAAATGTATTATTATGATTGTTACAACAGATGTATCAAATAATGGCCATCCAGCTGTTTTAGGACTGCAGGTCCCAGAATTCTTTATCAGTCAACAGTGCTCCAATGTTTCTTTAGTTAAGCTGTACAAGAAATTCAGCCGATTTCAGGCAGCTATTCTGCAACACAAACACATCATGCAACAGCCAATCATGTCAAGAATAGGAAACCCAGCATGAAATTATATTTAGATTAAAAGAGCTTGTGTTGTTTGGAATGAATACAATCATATCATTTTTATATTAAAATATGAGTATGCATTTTCCCCCAACTAAATCTTGCATTTTATTTTTCTTACAAAATACAGTTAAAATCATACAAACTGACTTCTACAAGGCAGCTCAGCATGTGAAAATTATACAAAGATACATTATGTATGCACATTTTTAGAATAGGATCAGAATCTCTTGGTGTTGTGTGGTTCCCTAGCACCAGACTTTATCAAAAGGCAAACTGTAAATAACTTATTTTTCCCAGAGATTTGGTGGGGGGAGGGGGGATTCATGTGAAGGCAATAAGAAATATAAATATTTGAAACCCTACTTAAAATAAACCTAGAATATTAAAACCTATTTAATATTAACCTATAACCTATCCCTGGGGCTGCTGCCACCATACTTCTACTATTAGTTATAATATGCAATTTATGACTTTTCTTGTCCTTGAAGCTGATTGTACTGAATAGTATAAGTTCCATTTATTTAATGATTAGTTGTTTTACCCCCACTCTCCTCTGTTCATCCGTACCTTTCAGTGGCACACCTACTGCCTATACAGTAAAGTTAGTGATGGATGTTTTATAATATAACGTTTAGTAGTGTGTGTGGAACTGCACTCACTCCCATAAATCTGAGCCAGGGTGCAAGTAATAGAGGTCCAGGCACTCCTTGGTTCAAGACAGGTACTTTATTAGGAACCACAACAGCAACGTTTCGACCCCAAAAGGTCTTTGTCCTTGACCCCAAAAGGGCCTGGACCTCTATTACTTTATAATTTTACCTGTCACTCAGATTTTCCTCCACCCTGCACTATTTCCGTTATGTTCTGAGATTTAAGCAATCACAATTCACCTATGCTTAATGCTTAATTCTTCAAATTTATAAAAGGATAGTGAGATGTAACTATAACGCAATCTCAGTCTCTGATATCTCATGACACTGTGCAATGTCTGTTTTTATTCCAGGTTATATTTCGCAGTAGCCTTGACAATTACCTCAATAAAAAAAAAAGTACATTTAAAATAAATAAATTAATAAAAACATAAAAACAAGAAAATAGTTATTGAGAAATAAAAACAAATGTAAAATGATCTGTTAGAAGAATATATATTTCATTTTAATATCTTCCAAGAGATGTGGAAAACAACTCATTAAAACTCCCATCAATGCTTTTACGGTCCAACTCAGACAGTAGGGAAAAGAAATCAAAAAATGTAAATACCTTTTCCAACAATTGCTGCTTTCACTCCTTCACTTACTTATTTATGACAGTGTTCCAGTCTGGAAACACGTTTGTTTGACAGCCAACCCTAGATCTACCTTCCAAAATGTGCGTCTGCTCAAACTTCCCACCCCTTCCCCAGTCTGCTGCTTGCCACCTTTTTATCAATATTGACACTGGCTCTGGAGCCGATGATTGACATACTATAAACTTTGCTGATTTTGCAGTTGATGCAAAATATGGGCCTTTCCAGTATAAATGGTGTTGAAACATAGATTGTAAAGCCAAAACCGATTAACCCCATTCACACTCAAAACTGTCTATACATATCTGCTGACACCCCATATACCACCAATAGTTTTGTTTTTCTCCCCACTATGTAAAAGAAAAATTGATCCTCTGCAGCTCCTCACCCTGTGTAGTAACTAATGGGACCGCATATAATGTTATCTTTTGAAGACTGTAAAATAGTCTGCAAAGCCTGTGTGACTCACGCACAGTACTGCAGAGGATAGCACCAAACAGAAAAAAAAAGGAAAGGACAACTCTGGGTATATATCCGAACACATGCCCTTAGGGATATGCCTATGCAACCAACTATTTTTTCTGCGTTTTGCATTATACACCACATTCAGGCATGTATTATCACATGTTGCAAGATGTTTGGAAATCTGCATTCCCAAAACCGGAATGATTATGAATTCTTTGTGTTCAGTTACAAAATTGGGCTTACCTTTCATAGTGCTGTACATATGGCAATGTTAGAGTTACATTAATGTACATTCTATAGTCTGGCAAAATAAAAAATAAAAACATAACATAAAAATGACATTCTATGGTTTACTTTTAGTTAGTTATCAAGCTGTGCAAAGATTTCTTTGCCTAATTTAGTTAGAGGAATGCATTGTTAAATATATCGCTACATATATCGCTACAATGTAATATTTTAAAAGTTGTGGCTTGTCCATCTACAAAATGTAATTGTTAGTGATGTCACGAACGGTTCGCTGGTGAATAGTTCCTGGCGAACATAGCTTGTTCGCGTTTGCCATTGATGGTGAACATATGCGATGTTCGGTCCGCCCCCTATTCGTCATCATTGAGTAAACTTTGACCCTGTACCTCACAGTCAGCAGACACATTCCAGCCAATCAGCAGAAGACCCTCCCACCTCCTGGACAGCATCCATTTTAGATTCATTCTAAAGCTGCATTCTTAGTGAGAGGAGGGACAGTGTGCTGCTGCTTATTTAATAGGGAAATTGATAGCTAGGCTAGTGTATTCAGTGTCCACTACAGTCCTGAAGGACTCATCTGATCTCTGCTGTAAGGACAGCACCCCAAAAAGCCCTATTTAGGGCTAGAACATCAGTCTGCTTTTTTTTTTCCTGTGTAATCTAATTGCAGTTGCCTGCCTGCCAGCGTGTGTGTCAGGCTCACAGCATATACTGTGCCCACTTGCCCAGTGCCACCACTCACTCACTGGTGTCACAATAGCATGCATTTAAAAAAAACTAAACTTTTTGGACTGTAATATAATAGCAGTCAGTTTCCTTCATGAGTGTGCGTTTCAGGGCCTGCCAGGGCACAGTGTCACACCAGTGCAACTCATATCTGGTGTAACAGTAGTGTACATTTAAAAAAAAATAAAACATTTTTGACTGTAATAGATTGCATAGCAGTTAGTTGTCTGCAAGCATGTGTGTCAGGCCTATAGCGTCTACTCTGCCAACTTCTGCCAGTGCACAGTGCCACTCATATCTGTTGCCACAGTAGCTTGCACGCATAGTACCACTAATCAAAAAAAAAATGACCGGCAGAGGCAGGCCACCCCACAGGGGCCGTCGTGGTCGTGGTGCTGTGATTCCCTTTAGCCCTAGAATAATTCCCAGTGTTCAGAGGCCACGTACCCTGAACTCGAAAAGTTCTGAGGACATAGTTGACTGGCTAACACAGGACACCCAATCTTCTACAGCTTCCGCTCGGAACCTTGACGCACCATCATCCTCCAGCTTAGCTTTGGGCACCTCTCAAGTTACCACTCGCCCGCCTGCCACCACCACCAACACTAGCACCACAGCCGCTTCACTTGGTATGTCAGAGGAGTTATTTACACATCAGTTGGTAGAAATGAGTGATGCACAAGCATTATTGCCAGAGGATGTAGATAACAGGGATATGTCTCAGTCAGGCAGCATTACACACATGGACGTACGGTGTGATGATGATGATGATGATGTTGTACCCGCTGCTGCTTCCTTTGCTGAGTTGTCAGATACAAGTGAAGCGGTTGATGATGACGATGCGTCCGTGGATGTCACGTGGGTGCCCGCTAGAAGAGAAGAAGAACAGGGGGAAAGTTGTCCTACAAGTGAAGCGGTTGATGATGACGATGCGTCCGTGGATGTCACGTGGGTGCCCGCTAGAAGAGAAGAAGAACAGGGGGAAAGATCAGATGGGGAGAAAGAGAGGAGGAGGAGGGAACGAGTTGGAAGCAGGGGGAGGTCGTCGCAAGGAGCTAGTCAGTCACAGCCAGACAGCACGCCAATCAAGGCATGCTGTTGCCACCACCAGAATGCCGTCTTTGCAGAGCTCAGCAGTGTGGCATTTTTTTTGTGTGTCTGCCTCTGGCAACAGCGATGCCATTTGCAACCTGTGCCAAAAGAAACTGAGTCGTGGCAAGTCCAACACCCACCTATATTCAACTGCTTTGCGAAGGCACATGATCGCACATCACAAACGCCTATGGGATCAACACATGAGTACAAGCAGCACACAAACTCAAAGCCACCATCCTCCTCCTGGTCCAGCATCTTCAGCAACGTCAAGCACTGCTGTCCTCCTTGCCCCCTCTCAACCATCTGCCCCTCCGTCTCTCGCCTTGAGCAGTTCCTGCTCATCTGCCCACAGTCAGGTGTCTGTCAAGGACATGTTTGAGGGTAAGAAGCCAATGTCACAAAGTCACCCCCTTGCCCAGCGTCTGACAGCTGGCTTGACTGAACTCTTAGCCCGCCAGCTATTACCATACAAGCTGGTGGAGTCTGAGGCGTTCCAAAAATTTGTAGCTATTGGGACACCGCAGTGGAAGGTACCCGGCCGAAATTTCTTTGCACAAAAGGCAATCCCCAACCTGTACTTGATTGTGCAAAGAAAGTAATGAAATGTCTGGCACACAGTGTTGGGGCAAGGGTCCATCTAACCACTGATAACTGGTTTGAAAAGCATGGTCAGGGCAGGTATATCACCTACACTGCACATTGGGTAAACCTGCTGACGGCTGCCAAGCATGGAATGCGTGGCTCTGCAGAGGAGTTGGTGACACCGCCACGACTTGCAGGCAGGCCTGCTGCCACCTCCTCTACAACGCTAGAAGAGGATTGTGAGGAAGAGGAGTCAGAGGAGGAATGTGGCTTTGAGGAGGAGGAGGAAGACCAACCACAACAGGCATCCCAGGGTGCTCGTTGTCACCTATCTGGTACCCGTGGTGTTGTACGTGGCTGGGGTGAAGAACATACCTTCAGTGAGATCACTGAGGACGAGGAACGGGACATGAGTAGCTCGGCATCCAACGTTGTGCAAACGGGGTCTTTCATGCTGTCGTGCCTGTTGAGGGACCCTCGTATAAAAAGGCTGAAGGAGAACGACCTGTACTGGGTGTCCACACTACTAGACCCCTGGTATAAGCAGAAAGTGCCTGAAATGTTACCGAATTACCGCAAGTCGGAAAGGATGCAGCAGTTCCAAAATCAATTAAAAATTATGCTTTACACAGCGTATAAGGGTGATGTCACAGCACAACGGGAATCTAACAGGGGAAGAGGTGAAAGTAATCCTCCTCCTCCCACGACCACGCCGGCAAGGATAGGACGCTTTACAGACATGTTGTTGATGGAGGATATGCAGAACTTTTTAAGTCCTACGCATCGCCACAGCCCTTCGGGGTCCACCCTCAGAGAACGACTCGACCGACAGTCACCTTTCATTCATGTTTAGAATATTTTGCTTTATCTAAAGACTTCATTGAATATCATTGATGCAGAATATATTTTTGGGGGGTGGGGGGAACACGCTGTTTACAGAAAAATAAATTTTGATAAAGAAATAGAAGGGATCCATTTCCTCATGTTTGCAAATGAACTGAAAAATGTATTTTTATGTGAAGGAGAAAAGTCAAAATTCCACTTAATGTGTTAGTATTTAGCAAACAAAAAATAAACGGTTCCAACAGAAAACCAGGTCAATTCTATCCATTTCTTGTGAATGCTTTTGTGGAAGTTGAAAAGCAACATTTTTATCCTTTTGGTGGGAAACTGTGTTTGCGCCATTCAACGTGCAGTTTTATTTGGCTGTTAGAAATACACTTTCAAGTTCCCTTAGTGTTTTCTTCATGTCATAAGCAGCGACTAGAGCGATCCAACAAAGTGATTCCCAACCCAGTCTTCATGGCACACTGACAGTCTAAGATTTAGCCATTTCCAAATATTATTTAATAATATTCCAAAAGGAATACTGAAAAAGACTGGACCTCATGGTGCCTGCAGCACTGGCTTGGGAACCATAGTTCTAGAAGATTCTAAATCTACATAGTTAATCGTTAAAATTGTTATAATTTGTCTTATTGCCTTCTATTTCAATGGCTACAGCGTTATCACAGAGTCACGGAACACAGCTCTGCACTTAAACTTCCACTACTCTTGGGCAACTGTGAAAGCTGTAGAAATCATGAGGCCAAATATAAAAGCAAACCAAAACCAAAAACATTACTCACAAACTATCCCAAATCCCTATGCACATTTAAATAGAATACTTATTTAGTACTGCTGCAAGGGCTAAAGTCATTAAATTGTGAGCTCACCTGTCAACATCAAGGCGAACCTGTTAGGTGAGCCATATGCTAACAATTCATCTTGTGGTTTTCATTTTTAAGGTAAAGACTATAAAAACAGACAAGTAAAACATTAGAATGAAAGGCATAAAAACATCCTACCGACAAGGAAAAAAGAGCTGTCACAAAAATGGATAGAATTTGCCTAATTTGCATTTTCTATTTTTACACATTTGGATAGGGTCAGTGGCGGATCCGAAAAGGGGGTGGTGGGAACGGGGCAATTGCCCCCCCTCCCCCCCCCCCCCCCAGAGACAGAAGAGCAGCATGACGAGAGGGCTTCCGATGGCCCTGCTTCGCGGCTGCCCTTCTATCCACACCAGTTATAGATAGAAGTCCATCGGCAGCAATAGACTCTGCCACTCGCGGTAGGCCCTGCCCCTTTTAGGCCCCCCCTGATGCTTACCCCGGTGGTGCTGGCTGCTGAAAGATACTGTCTGCACAGCAGCACATCTCCCACCGGACCAACAAAGAACAGGACTCCCCCTTCACTGACCCAAGGTAAGCCTGGGAGGGAGGGGGGGGGGGAATACACTTGCTTAATTTTTCTTCAGCCCCCCAAGTGCAGCCCCTATGCCCTAATAAACCCCTTACCAAGCCCCTTACTCCTTACTACACTCCTAACCCCCAACTACAGACCCTAACACCCCTACTAAAGCCACTTACTCCTTCTAACACCCCTTAACCCCCACTAACACCCCTACTAAAGCCCCTTACTCCTTACTACCGCCCCTAATCTTCTCTACCAAAGCCTCTTACTACAGCCCTGAACAATCCTACTAAAGCCCTTTGCTTTTTACTACAGACCCTAACACCTCTACTAAAGCCCCTTACTCCAGCCACTAACACCCCTACTAAAGCTCTTTACTTTTTACTTCAGCCCCTAACCCTCCCAATTGCAGCCCCTAACCCCTCAATTGCAGTCCCTATGCTCTACAACCCTAAGCCCCGTACTACATCCCTTTTAATCAAACAGAAGCCCATATTCCCCACTGCCGCCCTATCCCTACTACAGCCCCTTATCCCCACTGCTGCTTCTTCTCCCTACGGCAGTCTCTATCCCTCATACAGTCCCTACTCCCCAAATGTAGCTTCTATCCACCACTACAGTCCCTACCCTCCAAGCATACACATTCTTGCTGTTACTGATGCACCAAGTCCCTGAGGAAGTCCCATCATAGGACGAAACGCGTAGGACGCCCAGTGGTGATATGCTCATTGTTTTTAACTTATATCAAATATTCTGATTGACTGATGGGAGTGTGAAGATATTGAAGAAAAAGATTCCATTCAAGGCTGTTTAACATCTGAAAATTTGTGAGTGGCCAATTGTAAATCACACACCTTCATTTACTCCCACACAGTTAAACGCTATGTTTTTCCATTTTATCTGTATTTAGCAGATGATCCCCTATTCTATTATGCCTACCCTCCAAATGTAGCTTCTATCCCCTCTACAGTCCCTACCTTCCAAACGTAACTCCTTTTTTTGTGTGCATACAGTAGCACCAACCCCTTAATGTGTCTATCACAATTACAGAAAAGCAAGCTTATCAAATGTATCAGCGCAACCTGATTCATGAGAATCACAAGATAAGAACCTAGTTTGGATTACAGACTAGATTTGTTTTGGGTTGAGCACTCTGCCCATCCCGAGCTTAAGATGAGTCTTTTGAGGGTGCATCAATTATGGCAGACAACAAATTTTATGGCTTGCTAAGTAACATCTGCAATAATTAGATAGCCAAAGGTTACTCATTACTGATCAAGAGATTATCTACATTTATGTAATCACTAAATGGAATTATTATCTGCAACATTTTGTATTGAAAAAAACTTAAAATGCTTTGATCTTAGGTTCACGATAACATATAACGGCTCCCAAGACAGTAAATATATAATTTATCTCAGTGATACGTTATATATTTCTATGCTTTGGGAGCTGTTATAACATTACTTCTCAGAGGTCCATGGCTGTTACATTGTGGTAAGCACCCACTCTATGCTGCTGCTCCACCAGCTTCCCCAAGACGGGCAGTCCTCTATAATCACACCAACATGCGCCTGTACTAATACATGCTTGTTGGGAGAATAACACAGTCACTGGGAGCAGAGAACCACGTTTGGGAGGATTCTCTTGCTCTTCCTGTCACTTAATTCTCTGCTTAGACCTCCGTTCTGGGAGGATTGACTGACATGTGGAGGAATGGCTAATAGGATATTAAAATCTATACATTTGCTAGCATTCCTAGCTCTCCGAGCAATGGCATGCCTTACAACAAAACTATTTTTGGGCCCTTCTATAGAGGAAAGGTGACCAAAAGAACCTCAACTGTCATAAATCTTCCATGATTCTTTGCCTCTGGAATCTACCATTTACTCATCATTGCATGGTTGTCTATGTGAGCAGTGTCTGTGTGCTTGAATGTAGGTGTGCTTTTGTAGGGGATACGTGTGTTAATGAAGCTGTGTATTTGTATGTAGTGCTTTTATTTGAATGCAATAGTGTATTTGGGTGTAGTGTAATGCAGGAGTGTTTTGGGGGGATGCAATGGTGTTTTAATGCTGGGATGTATTTGGGTGCATAGTTGTGTTTGTATGCAGGGGTGTATATGTGTGTAGTGCTGGAGTTTGAATGCTGGGATGTATTCACATACACACATACTCTGCCATGTGACGCACACATGCACACACAGATATACCTACACATGTATACACATATACTGACAGACACACACAAATATACACACTGAACCACACATACACAGATACATGTATACAAAGACACACAGATACATACACACATATACACACACACACATACACATACAAATAAGAAACAACAACATACATATTTTAGCCACCTTCCCGCTTCAATACCAAAGGCTTCTCTGGGGCCCAGCGGGGGTTGGCTGCGGCTGCAGGGACATGACTACAGCATTTGTAGCGATCTGATGTTAATAGGAGTTGGCTAGGCCCTCCTCTCTCCTGCAAGGCTCTGTGTGTTCTCGGAGGAAGTAAAGTGTGATCACTTCCTCCCAGTTCAACCTGGCCATGCAGAGGATCAGGCAAAGTGGCAGGGTCACCTAATGGGCATTGTCAAGCTTGGGGGCTGCACTGCCGGTAGTTCCGCTGCAGTCTCTGAGGGTGGCCATTTTAAATCTTCTTTGGTTAAAAACACCACTTATCGACTATGGACATGCAGAAACTGTAGTTTTTAAATCATCTCAAATCTTTATTTTTTTTCAGATTTTTATAGATAATCTCAATATATAGGAAAGCACACTAGCCCTTGATTACCTGCATGGCTGTCGATTGGTTAAGCTGCACTTCTGACCAGAAAAGTAGCAAAGATGGAAGCCCCCATAGAGTAAATGTAAGCCAGAAAATACTGTGTACTGAGATATTTACTTATATGAAAATTTTACAAAATATACACAGAGGCTATAATACGATTAATCTTTTATTCTAAATAATACTGAGAAAACAATCACAATTTACCTTTAACTGTGATAGGCTTGGAATACATCTCGATTGCTTTTCTAAACAAAGAATTTAATTACAAAAATCAGTAATTCTAAACAAAGAATTTAATTACAAAAATCAGAAATTCAGAAATCAGAAGTTAGTTTACAAATAAATGTTATTATTTTGTTTATTTTCATTCTCGGAAAACCAAGCAGAGGTTCTATAGAGCAGCAGGAGCAACCGTTGGCGTTCCAGATGTTGTGGACTATATTTCCCAGAATGCTCAGTCAGGCTATAGGCAGACTTTAAAGAGTTTACAGTATATTATAATATATGTCTTACTGATCTGTAACAGCAGGGACAGTCAGAAATGTCACAGTTAACTATGGGTTAGGACGACTACAGAACCTTGTAAAGCAGAAAATGACATGCCTCGTAGGTGGTTTAATGTACAAAGGAATAAAGCTCCTCTCCTAAAGCACTTCTTCACTCTAGACTTTATTACTCAACGTTCCACTGTAAGCAGGCAAGCGTTATAGGGAAACTAAGGGAGGGGAGACTTCAAAGACCGTAATTAGCTATATTTGTTTTATTATACACTGTTTTCTATTAGCTAGAGTCCCGAAACAAAGAATAAAACGTACGTGTCTGCATTTGCAGTATAAAATAATTGAAGGAATAGCTGTGGCTTATTTTGTGAAATTAGCATATTTTCTTTTACAATTCCAACAGTAATTAAGAACTCTCTTCCTTAGTGAGAACTGACAGGTAAAGGGAATTCATCAATTAGGGGCATATTTACTAAACTGTGAACTGTACTAAATTAACAAGGGGATTACAATGTAGGAAATAGTTGAAGAGTCTCCAAATCACCTATTTTTTCACCTTGCTTATTTTTTTTCCTTACATGTATTAATCCCCCTAGTCAATTCACTTAAAATACATAGTTTAGCGAATATAGCGGGGAGAAAGGCTCGGTGGTTTTAATACTCATTAGGAAGATCATCAGTCTTCGCTGGGTCCATCTTTATTAGTTTAGGGATGAGCCAAGTTTATGTGATACCTTAGTGCTCATTTTTGGTGTGACTTATAATTCTTTCTCATTTCCATATCGATGTTGCATGCCCACTCCTTTAACATGCTCCACCCATTGCAACCATGAAGGCTTGCTAACCATCACAACAACATTTAAAAGTTGTGGACGGGACGGGACTGCGAGTAGGTAGTCCTGGCTCTATAGATGCAGTCAAATAAGGCATTCATCATACAATCATCGCACATGTAACGGCTGACTCTGCTTCCTCTCTGTTCCCCTACACTAGTGTTAGCACAAATATCGCATTATAAATGTGGCTGCGGAAGAAGTGGTCTCCTGTGGCATTCCAAAATGGTTTACAAAAAAACAGGAGGCAGCCACAGACTTCTGGCAACATAACCGCTATAGTTCCGCGCAATCATTTTTTATTTAACAAAAAATATATATTTTGCTTTTGGTGCTTAACACGCATTGATGTTATACACTCATTGATATTGGTTCATAGATCAAGTGAAAAACAAGTAACCAATAGAGAAAAAAACAGGAGGAATTGTAAAAAAAAAAATCTATGTTTGATCATCACGCTAGTCTTGTTATACGTCCATTTGGCGATTCGGAGATACGGAATTCGGCCAAAGATCTGGTCGGCCCAAATTCGGAGGGTTTGAATCTGAATGTACAAATCTAGTTGTTACTTTGCTTAGAGTGCCCTTTTAATGAAATAAACCATGAATGCACTATAAATAGTGTAGCAAAGACCTCGTTCTAGAGATGAAGAACACATCGGCTTGAGCAATGTGATGAAAACAAAATCAGGTTACATCAATCACACTTTAAAAAAATTATTGTATCTGCCAGAGGAATCTTTTTGAGACGACTGGATTCTGGGCTTTTATCTGCAGCCAGTAGTGAAGTCATTCCCCATTTATCTTTAAGGGTTTGAAACCATTGAATGATAAATTTAAATTCTAACATAAACCAACTTTGGCTTGTTTGAACAACGTATTGTGTAACCCTGTCTTACGCTAAGATGGCCTACTCCCAGACTACTTGCTGTCTTCGATTAGGGCAGGACATACGTTCCCATGAAGATACATAATTTGTATTATAATGAGTATCATCGCACGCTTACTTTTATTGGGTGCCTTCTTTGAACAGACATCTGGTACATTTACAGGCTTCTTACACTACATATATCTCAGCTTAGAAATCTGTTGAAATGTAAAACAAAAAAGGCCGCTCTCTTTTCAGATTACTTTAAAAACACTTTAATGAATTGAAACAGATTTTTGAACTCCCAAAAAAAAGACACTAGCTATGTCTTGGTCCCTTGATTCACAGTTTTAAATGCCTTGCATTTGTTTTTGTTTTTAATCCATTTAGAAAGTATGACCTGGGTCATACAAACAACACAATCTTTGTTACAAAGTTAAAGGGACACTAACTACAGTCACCAGAACAACTACAGCCTAATGTGTCTGTTGCCTGCCCCTGCCTAGGGACACCTCCAGTGGCAGTCACTCAGGCTCTGATGTTCAGCATGTCTGATTGTGGCATTTTGCACACAATCATTGGATTGGCTGAGATTATCAGTTTTGATGGAGGAGGTGGATTGGGAGCAGAGCCATCGCTGGCAGGAGGCTAAACATTGCGTTTGTATTCCTTAACAATATTGTTCTTTAAAAATACACTCTCTAAAACTAATGAAGATGCCAGGGATTGAACCCAGGACCTCATACATGCAAAGCTACATCCCCGATCCTACAGAATTTGACCTAGATGCAGTGATGTTATTAAAAAATCACTGGCATCCTGAATAGTCGAATTTATTAGCAATTGAAGAAATGAGTAAAGGGTAGCAACTATGTAAATAAAATATGTTTATGAAAACAGTATTAAGGGTTGGAAACTGGTTAAATTCAGTTTGTTCACTTGGTTTTTTAATTACCTACAATTTAATATTTAATGAATGAAGCATGTAACCTAAGATTTTAAGGATGCTGATTAGGTACAAAATGTTTTTCGCACACTATCTATGGAGGCCTGCCAGCCTTGCTTGTAAAGGTAAAAATGCAGTTACTTTTCAATGTGCAGTTAGTCAGTTTAGTAGTTTATATGTTGTCTGAGCATCATAGTAAATGTAGTTCTTAAGTATCTATAGTCCACGCTATTCTTCACAGGACACATTGATGAAACTCCTATTATGAACCAAATTAATTAGACACACTTATCTTAATTATCATCGTGTGTCTATGCCCTGTGTGAACAAGTCACAGGACCGGATTAACGTAGGGGCTGATGCAGTGGTGTATTTTGGATTTGTGCTGCACTAGGCACGACTAAATTCAGGCACCCCCAAAATCTAAATTTGCCCCCCCAATTTGTGCCAAGGCCATTTTTGTGACTGACAGACACATGCCCTCATTGATACATGCACTGATATACACTCACTGACAGATACACAGTCATTGGCACACACATACAGTCATTGGCACACACTGTTTAATCAACACACACTTTCACTGACAGACACACACTGACACACCCACTCACTGACAGGCACACACTCTAATTTTTGGCGCCCCCCCTGAAAGTGCCGCCCTAGGCAAATGCCTTGTTTGCCTTGTGGTAAATACATCCCTGGGCTGATGTAGATGCAGCTCCTGGCCCATGCTCATGAAATAGGCCCATTGATTAAAATAAAAAATGTTTTATTTTTTCTATATTTTTTTTTATTTTTTACTACTCTGCACATGCTCTTGCTTAAGTATGGAAACTTAAGAGAGATGTAGGGGAACAAAACTTGTGTGGACTGGCTGACAATGAAATTAGTTAAGGTAAAGCTGACTTTGCGCACTATGCAAATACTCTTGCTGCTTCAGTCTCTCTAACACTGTGGCATGTCCCCTTTCTTCTACACTCACTACGTACACCTTTCCTCTGTCCCAGACTGTGTAACAGGAGCTTCTGCCTGCTAGTAAGAAGGTTAGGAGAGGAATGGACTAGCGAGTGCAAGGGGACATTCCTTAGAAAGCGTGGTACGAGCGCATCATTAGACTCATTTATGCCAAGCTCAGGGTGCTGTCTGCACAGTATGCACTTGGTTGGTCACCCTGCATGATTAGTAGGCAGTCTGACATGCATTCACACAAGGCTGACCTTCTAATTCTTCGGACAGGCTCGCCCCCTTTTGGGCATGTTTTCCCCTTTCGGCGGTCCTGGATACATAATTCACATCAGTGGCCCACCCTTTTACCTCGTCCACTGAAATCTTGCTTCACCGGACACTGCTGTTAGGGGGTATGGATTTACTTGAAAGATGAAAGTGAGAGACTAGCATAGGGTATCTGTTTTCTGATAGCTATATCCTGTGAGTTTCCCTCCAGCACCATCTCCACCAGATACATGACCCTTGGGACGTCTAATGCTTTCTGTCGATAAGATTCTGTAATTAGGCCCATCATAATTGTCAGCACCAGGCCCAAAAGGCTCTTATTGCGGCCCTGACAAGTCAGTGTGCGTAGTGTGTTGCGGACCTTACAGAGATAGGCGTTCTGTAAATATATTTGTTATGCAAGCTAAGCTATTAAGTATATAACTCATATGACAGAGTATGTCAAAGTTAAACTAGATCTTATGTAACAGGTCTCATATTTTGAAAAACTACTGAACTATTTTAAAAATACATATAAAGAATAAAAAGATTCTGTCTGTAAATATATTAAAACGAAAATCTCAAAGGACACAAATCCACTTTAATTACTAGTCTCTCTTAAGATCTCTCTAAATAAAGGAATCACAAGGCTCTAGAACACATCAGTCATCATGAAGCCATTGCAGGTCATTTTATCTCAAATTTGGATTTCATTAAGTAATCAAAGCAAACCGTACTTGAGTCGACATTAAGGTTCACCTTTAGAGCTCTGTAAGTCATTGTTAGGGTGAGGAAATGAAGCGTTTACTTTGGCGAGCAATATGCCGGCATTTCCAGCAAATTGTACATTCCACGAATACAACATCCTCTCGTTTCTAAATAAATTAAGCAAAAAAATATATATATATTCACTTGGTACAAACGATGGCACTAGACACAAACAAAGTTTGCCGAAAGCTTAAAAGCAATGTAACGTTTGTGTTTCTTTCTGAAATCTATGGGAAATTCTCTCAAATTGCATACATAGAGGCTGCTGGGGTTTTAAATAGCTAAAGTGATGAATAACCTGGACTCCAGATGTTTACAAACTACATTTCCCATCATGCTCAGACAACCTATAAACTAGACGGACCGAGTGCACATTGAAATCTAAGTGCATTTTTACCTTTACAACAATACTGGCAGGCATCCATGCAGATTGTACAAAAGACATTAATGCTTGATCATTTTTAGGTTATGTGCTTCATTCGTTAATAGTAAATTGTGGGGAATTGAAAATCAAATGAGCAAAACACAAGGCCAAAATAGCTGAATTTAATGAGTTTCCAACCCTTGATAATGTCATCATAAACATATTACATTTACGTAGAGGCTTGCCTTTAATCATCTCTCTTTAATTCATAATTAGTTCCCTGTGAATTATTGGAAATGTAGAAGTTAGTGTTCAGGTTACCTGTGGTTTTTGTATAACTCACCACATCCAGAAGTGACATTGTAGAGTTGGGGATGTAGATCAGTGGTAGAGCACATGCTTTACATATATGAGGCCCTGGGTTCAACCCCTGGTTTCTCTATTACTTTTGGGAGCATTTTAAACTTTTTAACAAAGATTGTGTTGTTTGTATGTCCCAAGCCACAGCTGAATAATAAAAGACATGTCTATATCAGAATCCGTACAGATGTTTAAACAGCAAGTAGATGCAAACTTGCTAAAACAGAATATTCAAGGATAAAATTTTTCGAAGTAGGGTAATAGCTTCTTGATTCAAGGATAAATCTGACTGCCATTCTGGGGTCAAGAGGGAATTTGTTTCCAACTTAGTTGCAAAATTGGAAGTGCTTCAAACTGTTTTTTTTTTAGGGATGTGCATGGGCAAAAAATTTGATTCGGTTCGGCACTTCCGAAATTTGTGACTTCAGCAATTCGGCACTTCAGCACATCGGTTCTGTACTTCCAAAATTCGGGATTTTGGCAATTCGGGACTTTGGCAATTTGGCACTTCGACACTTGGGCTCGGTTCGGCACTTCGACACTTCATATTGGTTAGGCACTTCTGAAATTCGGGACTTCTGCAATTCGGCACTTCCGAAATTCGGGACTTCGGCCATTCAGGAATTTGGGACTTCGGCTATTTCCTAACCCTACCCCTAAACCTACCCCCAATCCTACCCCCAAACCTACCCCTAACCTTACCTCTACCCCTAACCCTAGCCCCAACCCTAACCCTACCTCTAATCCTTACCCTAAACCTTAACCCTACCCCTAACCCTACCTCTAACCCTAACCCTACCCCTAACTCTACCCATCCTACCCCTAATCCTACCCCTACCTCTAACTCTACCCCTAACCCTACCCTAACCTTAACCCCTTAAGGACACATGACATGTCTGACATGTCATGATTCCCTTTTATTCCAGAAGTTTGGTCCTTAAGGGATTAAAGGATCATCTATAGTGTCAGGAAAACGAACAAATTTTCCTGACACTATATAACCCTTAGGTCCCCCCCACCCTAAGGGTTCCCCTCCCACTGGGCTGAAGGGGTTAAAACCCCTTTAGCCACTTACCTTTATACAGCGCCAGGCTCCCTCGGTGCTGGTGACCTCTCCTCCCCCACCGACGTCCATTCCCGAGTGGAGCGAAATGCGCGTGCATTCAAGCGGTCCATAGGAAAGCATTTCTTAATGCCTTCCTATGGACGTTCTGCATGCTGAATGCGATTTTCGCATCCAGCATCACAGAAACGCCTCTAGCGGCTGTCGGGAAGACAGCCACTAGAGGCTGGATTAACCCTGTAATATAAACATAGCAGTTTCTCTGAAACTGCTATGTTTACACCTGAAGGGTTAAAACCTGGGGGACCTGGCACCCAGACCACTTCATTGAGCTGAAGTGGTCTGAGTGACTATAGTGTCCCTTTAACCCTACATCTACCCCTAACCCTTACTCTAATCCTACCCCTAACCCTACCCATAACCCTAACCCTGCTCCTAACCCTACCCCTAACCCCCTAAGCCTAAGCCTACCCCTAACCCTACTAGGTCAGAGGCAGACACACACAAAAAATGGCAACACTGCTGAGCTCTGCAATGACGGCATTCTGGTGGTGGCAACAGCATGCGTTGATTGGCGTGCTGTCTGGCTGACCCCGGGTGCCGATGCATGCTGTCTGTGCCACTAGCTCCTTGCGACGACCTCCGCCTGCTTCCAACTCGTCTCCTCCTCCTCCTCTCTGTCTCCCCATCTGAACTTTCCCCCTGTTCTTCTTCTCTTCTAGCGGGCACCCACGTGACATCCACGGACGCATTGTCATCATCAACCGCTTCACTTGTTTCTGACAACTCAGCAAAGGAAGCAGCAGTGGGTACAACATCATCATCATCACACCGTACGTGTGTAATGCTGCCTGACTGAGACATATCCCTGTTATCTACATCCTCTGGCAGTAATGGTTACGCATCACTCATTTCTTCCAACTGATGTGTAAATAACTCCTCTGACATACCAAGTGAAGCGGCTGTGGTGCTAGTGTTGGTGATGGCGGCAGGCGGGCGAGTGGTAACTTGAGAGGTGCCCGAAGCTAAGCTGGAGGAGGATGGTGCGTCGAGGTTCCGAGCGGAAGCTGTAAAAGATTGGGTGTCCTGTGTTAGCCAGTCAACTATGTCCTCAGAACTTTTCAAGTTCAGGGTACGTGGCCTCTGAACACTGGGCATTATTCTAGGGCCAAAGTGAATCACAGCACCATGACCACGACAGCCCCTGTGGGGTGGCCTGCCTCTGCCTGTCATTTTTTTCCGATTAGGGGTACTATGCGTGCAAGCTACTGTGACAACAGATATGAGTGGCACTGGTGTGACACTATGCCCTGGCAGGGCCTGAAACGCACACTTGTGAAGGAAACTTACTGCTATGATATTACAGTCCAAAAAGTTTTGTTTTTTTTAAATGCAAGCTATTGGGACACCAGATATGAGTGAGTGGTGGCACTGGGCAGGCCCTGAAACGCACACTCGTGAAGGAAACTGACTGCTATTATATTACAGTCCAAAAAGTTGTGATTTTTTTAAATGCAAGCTATTGGGACACCAGATATGAGTGAGTGGTGGCACTGGGCAGGCCCTGAAACGCACACTCGTGAAGGAAACTGACTGCTATTATATTACAGTCCAAAAAGTTTTGTTGTTTTTAAATGCAAGCTATTGGGACACCAGATATGAGTGAGTGGTGGCACTGGGCAGAACCTGAAACGCACACTAGTGAAGGAAACCGACTGCTATTATATTACAGTCAAAAAAGTTTATTTTTTTTAAATGCAAGCTATTGGGACACCAGTGAGTGAGTGGTGGCACTGGGCAAGTGGGCACAGTATACGCTGTGAGCCTGACACACACGCTGGCAGACAACTAACTGCTATTCAATCTATTACAGTCAAAATTGTATTTTTTTTAAAAATGTACACTACTGTTACACCAGATATGAGTTGCACTGGTGTGACACTGTGCCCTGGCAGGCCCTGAAACGCACACTCGTGAAGGAAACTGACTGCTATTATATTACAGTCCAAAACGTTTTGGGTTTTTTAAATGCAAGTTATTGGGACACCAGATATGAGTGAGTGGTGGCACTGGGCAGGCCCTGAAATGCACACTAGTGGAAACTGACTGCTATTATATTACAGTCAAAAAAGTTTAGTTTTTTTTAAATGCAAGCTATTGGGACACCAGTGAGTGAGTGGTGGCATTGGGCAAGTGGGCACAGTATACGCTGTGAGCCTGACACACACGCTGGCAGACAACTAACTGCTATTCAATCTATTACAGTCAAAATTGTATTTTTAAAAAAAAAAATGTACGCTACTGTTACACCAGATATGAGTTGCACTGGTGTGACACTGTGCCCTGGCAGGCCCTGAAATGCACACTAGTGAAGGAAACTGACTGCTATTATATTACAGTCAAAAAAGTTGAGTTTTTTTAAAATACAAGCTATTGGGACACCAGTGAGTGAGTGGTGGCACTGGGCAAGTGGGCACAGTATACGCTGTGAGCCTGACACACACGCTGGCAGACAACTAACTGCTATTCATTCTATTACAGTCAAAATTTAATTTTTTTTTAAAAATGTACACTACTGTTACACCAGATATGAGTTGCACTGGTGTGACACTGTGCCCTGGCAGGCCCTGAAACGCACACTAGTGAAGGAAACTGACTGCTATTATATTACAGTCCAGAAAGTTTATTTTTTTTGTTAAATGCAAGCTATTGCGACACCCGTGAGTGAGTGGTGGCACTGGGCAGGCCCTGAAACGCACACTAGTGAAGGAAACCGACTGCTATTATATTACAGTCAAAAAAGTTTTTTGTTTTTTTTAAATGCAAGCTATTGGGACACCAGTGAGTGAGTGGTGGCACTGGGCAAGTGGGCACAGTATACGCTGTGAGCCTGACACACGCTGGCAGACAACTAACTGCTATTCAATCTATTACAGTAAAATTGTATTTTTTTTTTTAAATGTACACTACTGTTACACCAGATATGAGTTGCACTGGTGTGACACTGTGCCCTGGCAGGCCCTGAAACGCACACTCGTGAAGGAAACTGACTGCTATTATATTACAGTCCAAAACGTTTTGGTTTTTTTAAATGCAAGTTATTGGGACACCAGATATGAGTGAGTGGTGGCACTGGGCAGGCCCTGAAACGCACACTAGTGGAAACTGACTGCTATTATATTACAGTCAAAAAAGTTTAGTTTTTTTTAAATGCAAGCTATTGGTACACCAGTGAGTGAGTGGTGGCACTGGGCGAGTGGGCACAGTATACGCTGTGAGCCTGACACACACGCTGGCAGACAACTAACTGCTATTCAATCTATTACAGTCAAAAATTTAATTTTTTTTAAAAATGTACACTACTGTTACGCCAGATATGAGTTGCACTGGTGTGACACTGTGCCCTGGCAGGTCCTGAAACGCACACTCGTGAAGGAAACTGACTGCTATTATATTACAGTCAAAAAAGTTTTGTTTTGTTTTTTTTAAATGCAAGCTATTGTGACACCAGTGAGTGAGTGGTAGCACTGGGCAAGTGGGCACAGTATATGCTGTGAGCCTGACACACAGGCTGGCAGGCAGGCAACTGCAATTACATTACACACAAAAAAAAGCAGACTGATGTTCTAGCCCTAAAAAGGGCTTTTTGGGGTGCTGTCCTTACAGCAGAGATCAGATGAGTCCTTCAGGACTGTAGTGGACACTGAATACACTAGCCTAGCTATCAATTTCCCTATCAAATTAGCAGCAGCTACACTGTCCCTACTCTCACTAAGAATGCAGCTTCACAATAAATGTAAAATGGATGCTGTCCAGGAGGTGGGAGGGTCTGCTGCTAATTGGCTGGAATGTGTCTGCTGACTGTGAGGTACAGGCAGGGTCAAAGTTTACTCAATGATGACGAATAGGGGGCGGACCGAACAGCGCATGTGTTCGCCGTCTGTGGCGAACGCGAACAAGCGATGTTCGCCAGGAACTATTCGCCAGCGAACAGTTCGGGACATCACTAAACACAAGTCATCAAAAATCATTTGTCCTAAATGTTTTTTCCCAGTCTGATGAAAACTGTGTGTACATGTGTGCATACCTACGTGCACATGTTTTTCATGTGTGTGCGCTTGTGTGCATGTATAAAAATAACAATTTACACAAATTTTCTAATAAAAATACTTAAGTCCCGATTCTGATTGTTTAGTGATGTTTTTATCATGTCTGTGTTTCCACATTACTTTAATTTCGTTAATACGTTAATAACTTCACTATAAATTTACTCCAATAAATCTCACAGATCCAATTTTCTGGGGCTTGGTGTGTAATTTTCTGTCTAGCAATGATATAATTTAAGGGCGGCTTAATCTAAGCTAGTGTTCAAAAACACAAAGTTCAAAAAAATTACATGTTTCTTTTACTTAGTTAAATGTTAGATGGAAAATACGGAAATGGGGGAAGAATTTGCTTGTTTTCAATAGGAGGAGACACTCTCTACTTTGATAGACAATGCCCCCTGGGCTGTGTATAATGCACAGACACTAACATTTAAAAAAACAACAGGATTGCCACAGTGTTAGTGACACTTGAGAGGTGCATTCCTAAAGTGAGTAGACAATGTATGACTTTAGGAAAAACAATATAAAGAGATTGTCCATTCAGTTTCCCTACCTGGGGACTTTTTTAAGAAGTAAAAAAGACTTATAATGCTTTCAATTTTCTTAGCCTGCAGGTGCGATAGGTGTTAGGTTTACACTGAGTTTGGTGGATATTACTCTGTGATTTTTAGTATGTAATCTGTTGTATTTATAAAAATAAAATAAAATTTGAAAATTATCTAAAAAGTCTATTATTTTACCAGAGAAGTGTCAGTTCCTAAAAAGACTATCGAATTTAGAGAGGTAGAAAAGAAAGTGCACAGAACACTTTCCTGGTGCAAAAAAAATAATAATAAATAAATAAAAGAATAAGACAGAATAATTGATGAAACCATTGCTTTGCCACTAAATGATGTCACAAGCCACTAAATGATTACAATCTGTATAAACATCGCAATTATTATTAGTATTATTATTATTATAATACAATGTGTTGGCTACCTAGTGTCAAAATGTCTTTATGCTATCTATATTACAAGAGAAAGTAGGGTATCTTCTTAATTATGATGACAATGTCTTCTGTTATAAATTCACCATTTACTTTATTATGTTTCGTATAATGCAAAATCTGCATGCTAATGTGGACACTGCCCCGATATAAACTGGATGTAACAAAGTATAATACCTTGGGCTACCCCACAATGGACCAAGATACCTACTACATATCCGTAGGCGGGTTCGTAACCCCCAGACATACTAAATTGGAGCTAATCACCAGCTTCATACACTATAAGTGCATTTCTTTTAGTTTCTTCTACAATCAATAAGTTCCATTCTACACTATATTCTTCTCCTCGTCCTCTCTTCTCGTTGCATATTAGTCCGTGTCTGAGGATTTTTCCAAGACGCTATTACCCTCTTCTTTAATCCTATAAGTTGAATGTTAGCTTGGCACCAAAACCACCTTAACCACCAAAACATATCAAAGGTAAAAAAAACTGTCTACAACACGTTGATTAATCTCTTCCAGAGTTACATCTATATGTTCTGTAACAGGAGACCAGGCTTGATAGAGAAATAATTGTGGTACAGTTTTGAACATACAATTCCCAATTATTTTAGGAAATACAATATATACATATAATGTACAATATAAGAGAAATACAATGTCAAAACTAATCCATTAAAGCGATAGTGCTTTGATGTTCACACACATAATGCATATCATATACCTGCTCTTTATCAAACAAAAATTAGCACCATTTAATTTGTCTCCCACGTTAAAATTAGTCTAGGACCCACCTGAGTTTGCTGAGATGAGTCATTTTAAGTAGCCTTGTAAAATGTAAAGCTGTATTTGTGTGTGCGTTGTTCA
The DNA here is from genome assembly GCF_036172605.1 of Pelobates fuscus. NCBI lineage: Eukaryota > Metazoa > Chordata > Amphibia > Anura > Pelobatidae > Pelobates > Pelobates fuscus. The sequence continues at coordinate 353,809,568 of NC_086320.1, read as the reverse complement.
TTAATCTGTATTTTGTATACATTTTGGTCTCTATGCAGGGCCGACCTTAAGGAGGGGCAAATGGGGCAGCTGCCCTGGGCCCAGTTGCTCATGGGGGGCCCAAAGCAGCTGCCCCATGGGCCCCGCCGCCTGCAATAAAATATATATATTTTTTTTTAATATTTCCCTACCTAATGGGCCCGCGGTGCTAGTATTGGGGCTGCACCGGGGCCCTCCCACTAAGGGGGCCCACCGGGTGGCCCATACCCTTAGGGCCACCCAGTGAGCATGTTCCAGCAGGGGTCCAGGCGGCGCTGTGGCCCTTTAACAGCGCGACTGGGCCCTTGCTTAACGGCTGCATGGGAGGAAGTGACGTCCGCAAATCACTTCCTCCCACCTCACAGACATCAGGCCGCGCGGGAGGCTGCTGAGCCAGCATCCAGTGAGGAGGGGGAGCAAGAAGAGCAAGACCCCCAACTCCCAACTACCCCAGCCAGCACACTGCACCCCAGGGAAGGAAGCCTCTTTCAAAGGTAGTAAACTGAAGAGTGTCTGTCTGTGTGTGTGTCAGTATGTCTGTCTGTGTGTGTCAGTATGTCTGTGTGTGTGTCAGTATGTCTTTGTGTGTGTCAGTATGTATGTCTGTGTGTGTGTCAGTATGTCTGTGTGTGTGTCAGTATGTATGTGTGTGTGTCAGTATGTCTGTCTGTGTCAGTATGTATGTCTGTGTGTGTCAATTTGTATGTCTGTGTGTGTGTCAGTCAGTATATGTCTGTGTGTCAGTTTGTATGTCTGTGTGTGTGTCAGTATGTATGCCTGTGTGTATGTCAAAATGTCTGTGTGTGTCAGTTTGTGTGTCTGTATGTATGTTGGTGTGCCAGTCAGTATGTCTGTGTATGTGTCAGTATGTATGTCTGTCACAGTGTCTGTATGTCTGTCACAGTGTCTGTGTGTGTGTGTCAGTGTGTATCTGTATGTTGTCAGTATGTATGTATCTGTGTGTGCGCCAGTGTGTATACCTGTGCATGTATCTGTATGTAGCCAATTTGTGTATCTGCATGTGTGTCAGTGTTTGTATCTGCATTTGTCAGGTTATGCATCTGTGTGTCTGTATGTTGTCATTGTGTGTGTCTGTGTATCTGTATGTTGTCAGTGTATCTGTGTGTCTGCATGTGTGCCAGGTTGTGTGTCTGTATGTGTGTGTGTCAGTGTGTGTAAATGTGTCTGTATAGCTGCATCTGTATATTTGTGTATATCTGTGTATCTGCAAGTGTTTCTGTGTGTGTATGTGTATCACAGTGTGTGTGTGTGTGTGACAGTGCATGTGTATTTGTGCATACATCTCAGCATTCAACACTACACGCAAATACACACCTGCATTCAAACTTCCACACTACATATAAACACACCTCTTTTTTTAACCCCTTAAGGACACATGACGTGTCTGACACGTCATGATTCCCTTTTATTCCAGAAGTTTGGTCCTTAAGGGGTTAAACAACAAAATATATATAAACACACTAGTGTATTCATAAACCAACACTACACATAAATGCATACTTGCATTTAAATGTCATCTCCACATACAAACACACCCTTACATTCACACAAACATACTCCATACAAAAACATGCTTACACTTAAACACACAAATACTGCTCAGTGCTAAATACAACCCTGCATGCATGGGAAAATGGTAGCGCCCCAGCTGTCAAAGCATTGTTGGAGTTGCATGACAGATGGGGATCTACCTTTTGCCCCCTCTTGCCCAAAATAATTCATGCACCAGAGCCCTCTCTACTTTACGTCTGCCTCTGCGTTGGGGTGGGGGGCATGATTGCATGCCAGGGAGGGGACGACAGGGTTCAGGGGGCCCAAGCAAATGTTTGCCCAGGGTCCAATCCATATTAAAGACGGCCCTGTCTCTATGGCAGTTATACTGCTGAAAATGCATTTTCCGAGTGTGCCCCATTTCACCTTTTTTCATTGTGTCCCATTTTTAATATGAGCAGTGTGGTCAACCATTGGTACTCTTTTTTTTCCGAAGCTTAAGTATCCACCAAATTTAAACATGTCATTTTTTAATTTTTTTTTTTGCTGATACACAGCGGGTAAATAGATTGGATCTTTAATTTGTTATTCTAGATTTCAGCTGCACAAGCTGGGAAACACAGCCGGCTAAATCACATTTTAGTATTTCTAGATGGTCTTGTGTTTTAAAATGACGTTTGACAAATAATTAGTGATGATTAGTAATCAAACATTTTAAAAAGTGTTAATCGTATCTGTAATCATGTGTTAATATCTGTTATCATAATGTGTTAATCATCTCCCAAATGTACGGATAAGAATGCGAAGGTGGGTTCTAGAGCAGGCAAGCCATGACTATCAGGAAGAAGTCATGAGAGAGCTTCTCTGGAAGAGTGTATGAGAGGACACAAAAAACCTGGGCCTTGATGTAAACTATGATTTGCTTCACTCAAACCGGGAAAAAACATCACCTTTATCAAATGTCTTACAGCTTTACCAATAGCCAATTGATTATTTTTATTATTGTTGACATTTACATAGCACCAACATGTTCCGCAGCATTGTATGATTATAGATTGGGGATATTTAGAGGGTAAGAAGGCTGCTTTTTATATATTTTTTCCGGTATATTTATCTGCAAGCTTAGATATTGATCCATAAAGCTACATACCGTCAGTGCGGATTATACCGCTGTATGCTGCTTTACTTAGAGCTGTTTATAGCTCCATCAAATGTGAGTGATAGTTTTTATATCTGTGTTCTGAGTCCACACGCAGCACTAAAGATATTGCATTATTGTCAGCCATCTCTCTGGAGAGCCGTTAACCAAGAAGTACAAAAGCATTTTCTGAATATGTAGTATTGTATTATTGGCGCAACCTATTTTTGCTAGTATTGTATTTTTGCTTGTATCGTAGAGGGGAAGAAGACCCTGCTCAAATGAGCTTACAATCTATGAGGATTTGAGGTAGGCCGACGGCTATGTATCATTAAGTGTCTTGCCCAAGGATGCTCACTGGTGAGGTGGTCTAACTAAGACATTGATAATTTTTTTTTACCTCTACATATTGGCCTATTTGGATTATTTTGGAAAGATACGAACCATAGAGCCACTAAGGCAAAAATGACCAGTATTAACCCTGAGCCTGAGTGTATTACAGAGCTCTACAGCCATTTAACTCAGAGGAATGTGTGGTGAGTGTAAGAGTGTGTTAGTGTATCACAGAGCTCTACAAAAACAAAGCTCACATTAATGTGTCTAGTGATAGAACTGATTGTACGTTAAAGTTATTGTCTGGATAGAAAATGCTTTCTCCTTGTTCTAATTCATTTTGTAAATGTTGAATTACTGGAAATTTGGAAATGTGGGATCAGGTCTCTCTCTCGTGCAGCCGAGTCCCAAAAGAGGTTCCCTGATCGCCATAGGGCTGCGGCACCCAGCTATGTACCTGGTGATAGGGTTTGGCTGTCTTCTAGGAACTTGCACCTCCGTGTCCCTTCTATGAAGCTGGCACCCAAGTTCATCGGTCATTATAGGGTGCTGTGCAGGGTCAATCCAGTCTCTTACTCCTTGGACTTGCCTCCATCTCTGCGCATCCCCAATATGTTCCACGCGTCACTTCTGAAACCCCTCCTGTGGAACCAGTACACAAGGCCTGTTAGACGCCCCGGTCCTGTCGATGCTGACTCTAGTGAAGAGTACAAAGTTCTGCCCCTCCTCGACTCCTGCTTTCGCAGGGGCACCTTGCAGTACCTGGTCCATTGCTTTCCCATATAAAAGCATTGGATGGCTATCAAACATGTGCTGCAAAATGCCAATTAGCATCTGCTCATTGAGATGCATTGAATAGCGATGCATTGAATCTCCATACAGAGTGAGGAGATGCTGAACGTCAGTGCTGCACATTGTTCAGCACTGACCAGGGAAGCACCTCTAGTGGCTGTCTGAGTGACTGCCACTGGAGGTGTCCCTAGGTACTAATGTAAACACTGCCTTTTCTCTGAAAAAGCAATGTTTACATTAAAATGCCTGCAGGAGCATGTTATACTCTCCAGAACAACATTAGACTGCAATTTTAGTGACTATTGTGTCCCTTTAAGCGGGATATGTGACTATTTATTTTTATCTATATCTGCTATTCCCGATGCAGATGACAACAGGGATATGTCTGTTTCTATGCACCTCTATTCCATGACATATTAGTAATAACTAAAGAGGTAAAGATGTGTGATAATAAATAAAGTAATTAGCCATTAATGTTTTTTTCTTTGCCCAGTACGTGAATGCAACATACTGCATACACAATCATAATAGAATTTGCATTTATTTTTTACTTGACTGAAAAGATCCAAGTTGGTTCTCTTTAATATCATTTTATACACCATTTTTAAAGACTGTTGGTCTATTATCCTTTTTTTCCCTACAATAGCAATAACCCATTTTTATATATATCACATTTTTCTTTTGATTCAAATCCCCTCACTTTAAACAATAATCCCAGTAAGGGCTACTCAAAGCAACAATGCAGACACCCACTTTCGTTAAAGTATTATTACAGAGAAGCCACCAGCCCCTACATTTTATCCCCCCGCTTACTGTTCTTCAATCAGAACCTTTTAATAGGAGTTTTCGGCATTATCCTAATTCTTTGCATCTTTCTTTAGATGCCCATAATTAGAGTCCTTGTGTTTTAACTGTGCATTTTGATGACATGAAAAGACTGGAAACACTTTGATGAAATCGCTAATTACTGTGTTGTTTTTCCTCCATCCCAAACTACCTTTTTTTTTATTTGAATTTTAAATGAGAAGCAGTCTGAGAAATCTTCATTAAGGCATTGTATATGATTATGTTTTATAGTCTCCTAAAGCGCTTTGCTTCATACAAATTATTTTTATTGCATGGCATCATGAGTCAGACAAACGCCGTATGTCATCTCAGAAATATGAAAGGCTGCGAGCATGCAACAGCTGGACCGTAGGGCGAACAGTGCAATTATTGCTAATAGAACAGGCTCTTTTAAGTGCTCCTTGTTAGCATGGCTGGGAAGAAGCTGAATGAACGTGAAAGCACAGAGGATTATGAATCATACATATTTGATATTGTGCCATAATGTGAATGTAAATAATATTTAAAAAAATATATATATATATTAAAATTTGTTTTGTTTTTTGTCTTACGTTTCTTATTGTGTTTAAAGTGCTTTTCTGTGTACACACATGGCTGTCTTTTGTTCTACAACTCCAGAATGATAACTGTGATATAATTTTCAATATTCTGCAAAAGAAAGGTGAAATTAAGAATAATATTTTTTTAAATGATATTAACAACAATAGTGATAATAATAATAATAATAATAATAATAATAATAACAGGAAAATTGAGTTCACAATAAATATATCTTTCTTCTCTCCTACAACCAAAAAATATGTAATTTGATTACCCACATGTCTAATATTTTAATTTAGAGAATTAATATTATGGACTGGCAAATTATTCCACCAAAAAACTAAATAGTTCAGATCTACCTGCGCAGGAGAGATTTTTTACATGCCTGTTAACAAACACTTGATAACATGATTTTGTTTTTTTAACGTGATGATTCATTCATTTTAAGAACTAATAAACTCTTTGATTATATGCTGGGGTCCCACCAACCTCAGTATTGCTGTATTAGTTTATCTTGTGTGGCTCTCGACTGCAGCAACAAAATGGATCATTTGCGTTGTGCCACTCACGTAAAGAGAGGTTCATTTTTTTTTTTTTATAAAAGGTTTATAGAGTTGTTCTTCAAATTATATTTTAAAAAGGGGAAATCTAAGCACCAACATAAAAGGGTGATTTAAAGTGGTTATGGTGCCTGAAGCCTGGATGCAGGGCCGCCATCAGGGCATGACAACCATAACAGTTGTCATGGGCCCGGCGGTCCTGGGGGGCCCCGAGCCCCACATACTGCTGCAGCAAGTAATGGCTGAACAGGGGAGTTAAACAATCTCCCCAGCCAGCCTGCACTCAGCAAGGGGCCCGCACAGCGGTCCGCAGGCCCCTGCTGCTACTAATCATGTCCTCCGTGCAGGGCACACTGAGGGACAGCTATAGGGCCCTCCCAAAGACCCCACTAGGCTGCCCCTCAGTGTGCCTGTCTCAGAACACAGCCTCACTGAGCTGCCTGTAACACTGCTCAGGGCAGCTCCGTGTGGCTTGTTTTGCAGGAAGTGACATCACCAGTTACAGTGAGCTGTGCGGAGCTGCCATGAGCAGACTTACAGGCAGCATGTCAGCATTGTGAGGTTCCTTCAGAAGAGGACCACCAGAGAGGTATGGTTTGGGAGCCCCTACCCCCACCCCCCTTGCACCCACTGCAATCCCTACCCCCCCTCCCACTGCATCCCCTACCCCCCCCCCCCCTTGCTCCCACTGCATCCCCTACCCCCCTGGCTCCCACTGCATCCCCTACCCCCCCTGCTCCCACTGCATCCCCTACCCCCCCTTGCTCCCACTGCATCCCCTGCTCTCTCAGCAGCCCCTACCCCCCCTGCTCCCTCTGCAGCCCCTACCCCCCTGCTCCCTCTGCAGCCCCTACCCCCCTGCTCCCACTGCAGCCCCTACCCCCCTGCTCCCTCTGCAGCCCCTACCCCCCTGCTCCCACTGCAGCCCCTGCTCCCACTGCATTCCCTGCTCCCTCTGTAGCCCCTACCCCCTGCTCCCTTTGCAGCCCCTGCACCCACTGCATCCCCTGCTCCCTCTGCAGCCCCTACCCCCACTGCATCCCCTACCCCCTGCTCCCACTGCATCCCCTGCTCCCTCTGCAGCCCCTACCCCTCTGCTCCCTTTGCAGCCCCTACCCCCCCTGCTCCCACTGCATTCCCTGCTCCCTCTGCAGCCCCAACCCCACTGCTCCCTCTGCAGCCCCAACCCCACTGCTCCCTCTGCAGCCCCAACCCCCACTGCTCCCTCTGCAGCCCCCACCCCCTCTGCTCCCTCTGCAGCCCCCATCCCCTCTGCTCCCTCTGCAGCCCCCACCCCCTATGCTCCCACTGCAGCCCATACCCCTTGCAGCTCCTACCCACTGCAGCCCATACCCCCTACAGCCCCTACCTCCCACCTCCCTCTGAGGCTCCTAACCCCTGCGACCACTGCAGCCCATACCCCCTACAGCCCCTACCTCCCTGCTCCCTCTGCAGCCCCAACCTCCCTGCTCCCTCTGCAGCCCCAACCTCCCTGCTCCCTCTGCAACCCCTGCTCCATCTGCAGCCCCTACCCCCTGCTTCTCTGCAGCCCCTAGCCCATAACCCCTACAGCTCCTACCTCCCTGCTCCCTCTGCAACCACTACCTCATTCAGCCCCTACCTCCCTGCTCCATCTGCAGCACCTACCCTTTCTCCCTCTGCAGCCCCTACCTCCCTGCTCCCTCTGCAGCCCCTACCTCCCTGCTCCCGCTGAATTCCCTACCTCGCTTTTGGTAGTGGCTAGTGGGATACCCAACTGCTCCCACTACAGCTCCTATTACCCTTTGCACCCACTACATCCTGTCCCTCCTCTGCACCCACTACAGCCTCTATTCCCCCCTGTACCCTCTGCAGCCCCTTCCACTCACACCCTTTACAGCCCCTTCCTTTCGGCACCCTCTGCAGTCCCTACCCCTTTGAACGCACAAACATAAAGGGACACTATAGTTATCAGAACAACTACAGCTTAATTTATATTATACAGCTTAATGTAGTTGTTCTGGTGAGTATAGTCTACCACTGCAGGGTTTTTGCTGCAAAGACTGCCTTTTTAGAGAAAATGCAGTGTTTACATTGCTGCCTAGGAACACCTAGGCGCTTCCTGTGTCAGTGTTGCAAAATGTGCAGCACTGACATTCAACATCTCCATGCTCTGCATGTCAACGCTTGTCATAGAGAAGCACATGTGTATATATATATATATATATATATATAGCGATTTTCGCTATATATATATGTGCACAGAGGGCCCCCTGCTACCTGTACGATGAAGAGGGGGCCCAGCAGCACACTCTGTCCTCCTTTCCAGCTGCTCTCTGTCTAACTTTCCTGCACCCTGCGGCCGCCAGAGCGTTGCCATGGGTTACTATGGCAACGCTCCGCACAGGACGCAGGCCTGTCTCGTGAGATTTAGTCAGAGAGGAGCTGGAAAGGAAGACAATGTGTGCTGCTGGGCCCCCTCTTCAATGTACCGCGGCTGGCTCCCTCCACCATGCCACTGGATCAACAGGAAATGCGATCTCCCCCCCTCCCTGGCACAGTAAGAACCAGGGAGGGGGGAATAAAATTGAAATATACACAATAAATAAAAAAAATAATACTCCCCTTCCCCCCTATTTTACACACACACACACACACTGAATCCTTACAAGCACACTCTGCACTACACACACACACTACATTCACTCAACACACTCTGCACTACACACACACTACATTCACTAAACACACTCTGCACTACACACACTACATTCACTAACACACTCTGCACTACATTCACTAAACACACTCTGCACTACACATACACTACATTCACTAAACACACTCTGCACTCACTACAAACACTACATTTACTAAACACACTCTGCACTACACACACACACACACACTACATTCACTAAACACACTTTGCGCTACAGACACACTACATTCACTATACACATTTTGCTCTACACACACACACACACTACATTCACTATACACATTTTGCACTACACACACTACATTCACTAAACACACTCTGCACTACATTCACTATACACTCTATGCACTCACTACAAACACTACATTCACTAAACACACTCTGCACTACACACGCACTACATTTACTAAACACACTTTGTACTACACACACACTACATTCACTAAACACACTTTGCACTACACACACACACTACATTCACTATACACACGTTTCACTCACTACAAGCACACTACATTCACTACAAACACACTACATTCACTATACACACTACATCCACTACAAAAACACACACTCTGCATTCACTATACACACACACCTACATTCACTACACACACACTCTGCATCTAATGCATGCAAAAATTATATACATTACACAAAACGTACAATCTGCATCCACTATACACACTGCATCCATGACACACATACTGCATCCACTATACAAACTGGACTCGGGGACTCGGGGCTCGGGGCTGGCCCCGGGGGCCCAGATCTTGAGTTGTGTCAGGGGCCCTAAAATTTCTGATGGCAGCCCTGCCTGGATGTGCAGCATTTGAAATGCTGCACATGCAGAGATCAAACCTTCGACGTCTAGACATTTCTTCATGTGCAATATTACTGAGCATGCGCAATGTGTATCACTGCTCTCACGGAATCCTTAGTTTTTCAAAAGGCTACATCTGAGGCCAAAGATTGCATACAACATCTTGGCATCTCAATCACCATCTGCATTATGACAATGTCAGAAGAGGTGGATTCATTTCATGGAAAACCTGTAAAAGAAATGCTTTCAAATGTAAATATCTGTTTACATAAACTGCATGTATCATCTGTACCGATAGATCTTAAAGGGACACTCTGGTCACTATAACAACTTAATCTAAATTATGGGGTCCCTTGGTCCACTCTTACCTTAAGGGGTTAAAGCATTCTCGATGCTGATACTCTAAGCCAGAAGCTCCCTATTCAAAAAAGAAAAAAATTCCAGATGCCGCCTGGGGGGCCTAGAGATCGGCGCTGGGGCAAACTTTGGGGTTAAACCAGTCAAGAACGGTTTCAAGAATGGTTTAACCCTTTAAAGTAAGAGTGCGTCTGGGGGCCTCCTGGCAATATAACAACTTCATTTATGGTGTTCCTTTAACTTTTTTTTAAGAGGTTTTAAGTTATGTATGCTGTATAACATTTGCAGCTCACTTTTTAAAAAAATGACCTCAGTGACCAATTAATTCTGAAATAATCCTTCCAGTCACAGAGGGGTGTCATTTGCGCTGGTGTCCTGATGAATATAATGTGACCGCTCCATCCATCGAGGACCCACTGAAATATCATGGACCCAAATAAAGTGTGCACCACCGGCTAATAAACCACTTTTTTATACAAACCATGGGAATGAAGAGTGGACGAGAGTGGCTGAGGTGTATATCAGACACTTACTGGTTGATGTAAACTACAGAGAAAATCGATCAGTGTCTGTGCAAAAAAATGAGTTTTACATATTAAATGCATGTCTAATTTTATGCGCTATATACGAAAAGTATTTAAACATTTACAATAAATGCACTCAGGGGAATTTGCGAAAATATGCATATTATTTTTACAAATATGTTTGTGTTACTTTGTACATCTTATACTAATTTTGATTTTTTTTTTCGATCATATAATCCCTTTAGTGACAGCAGCTGCTATCTGTTTCCTTTCAGCCCTGAGTCCTTTTAATTTTCAGACAATACCCCACTCTGGCAGTACTACAATATACACCCATTTATACTCGTCTTCTCCAGATCCCACCGTTCAGGACACTGCATGAATCAAACTAAACTGACATTTTCTTTAAGTGCCCTGAATTCCTTGCAAGGAAAGTAACTTTAATGTTAAACTGCAAATCTCTACTGACATGGGTCTATCTTAATGATTTATTGAGCGACAAGAAAAAGATCTCCAGACAGAAATCTACAAAATCCTAGATTATTTTTTAGAGCTTAGTTATCAAGCTGGGAGATATTTGTAAGTTACTTTGATGAATCATAACCCTTAAACAACATGGATGTTAAAGGAATATTCTGACTGAGTGGATTTAATTATCTTTTTTAATAAATTCAGATCTATAATATATATTGTACGTAGTAATTACAAGGTGCTGTAATAAACTTGGGTCACAATCAAATGTTGAAAACTTACCCTATTTCAAGCGTCACGTAAGTCTGCCTGTGCTGGCCCCACCCGAGATCCGCCTCCTTGTTGACATCATCAACATTTACGATTTTTAGCTTTTCCATAGTGGGGAAGTTCAATGGGGAACAAGGGTGGGGCCAAAAGTCAACTTGGCCAATCAACACCTCCTCTTAGAGATGCATTGAATAAATGCATCTCTATGAGGAAAATTCAACGTTTCCATGCAGAGCATGGAGACGCTAAACGGCAGTGCTGCACACTGTGCAGCACTACCCCAGGAAGCTCATTCAGTGGCCATCTGAGGAGTGGCCACTGGAGGTGTCCCTAGGGGGCAATGTAAACACTGCCTTTTCTTTGAAAAGGCAGTGTTTACATGAAAATGCCTGAAGGGAATAATTATACTCACCAGGACAGCTACATTAGGCTGTAGTTGTTCTGGTGACTATAGTGTCCCTTTAAAACAAGCTATTACAGGGATTTGTTTTGTTTTTAATTACAGCGGCTCTGTCAACGCTCACCTACAAAAATGAATATTTCATAAACATCAAATCTTTACTTACATTGACGGTGTTAGAATTGTACTGAAATTGTACTGAAATTACAACAAAGTCAAAAGATATAAGACAAAGTAGGAGCTACTTTGTTTTGGTAGTTTTTCCTATGCTTCAGAAAACATGACAGTAGGTGGAGCTATTGCTGTCAAGCGTAGTCATTTCCCCCAACCATCACTAGTGGTCTTGTGGGATCCTCCGTAAACATCAGTGCTGTTTTCTTGTGCATGCGCAAAAGTACCACACTGACGTTGCTACCGGCAGATTAAGAATCAGGAACTGAAGAGGATCCTGAGGAAGGTGATGGTGAGGGCTGTGAGGGAGGTGAACTGCAAAATTTAGGAAATTTGCTATTTTTCCAAGTTAGCTCTTTTGACCTGAAAAATTCTAATCCCTGTGCAAAGTTTGAACAATTCCCAGTTCAGTGAATACCCCCTAATGTTTAGTAAATATACCCAGAAGATGCTAATCTAAGGCTCTGAAAAACAATTTGCAGAAAGAGTTCATAACCAATTTCCAAAACTAGCATAGAATATCAAAATTGGAAGAATTCAAAATTTTCCATTGCTGTGAGTAACTATAATATTATTATTAATAATAATTAGTATTATTATCATCAAGTGTTTATCGCCTATATTTTAGCGTTAACTTATTCTGTAGCATGTAACAATTCCAAACTCACAGTTTGGTGAATAATGTTTCAGAGTTCTGGCATCTTAGCACGGTTCTGTCCTGTACCATTTATTCTTATAAACACACAGCACTAATTGTGACACTTTTTAAGGAACGTGTTCAATAAATGAACCATTACCCAATTTTCCTAAAGTACTTAATAGCCGACTGGGTCTCTTTGGATATAGAGAATCATAATTCATTGTCAAATTATTTCGGGACATTTTAACAACAAACTATATAAACAGCTTACAGTATGCAGTCGTACAAGTTTGCCCTGTACCAGCATCTGTGTAAACGGCTACTGGTTCGATGAAAAGTTATCATAAACTACAAAGAATCTGACTATTGTTAGGTGACAGAAACTGCAGCAATGCAGGGCGAGCAGACGACTGGGAGCAGAGACAGGAGGACAGAGAAAGAGTGAAAGATCCCCCAAGGGAAAATGCACAAACTGGATAGGCAACAATTATTGTAATTGAAGGTAATGATGCTAGGCGCCAGCCCAAGAGATCTGCTCTGCATCATTCAATCCAGAGAGAAAAAAAAAGACTTCAATAAGACAGTTTCCCAGTTAAGGGCTGCCCTGTATAACAAGACTAAGAAAATCTGCTGTTATGAGAGCGGATCATGTGTCTAGGTTGATAGGACTTCTAGCTGAATAAATCAACTGATCAGGGAGGTAGACTAAGGAAGTAACAAAGATCTGTACCCTTTACAACTACCCCTTTGGCACTTTCCTTCCTCGTTCCAGGAGAGATGTGTATGGGTACCTCATTCTAAAGAAAGCGTATATAATAGGCGCTCACTAAGTATCAACACAAAATAAGATAATAGCGGGCTGCAGCAACTAATACAAGCATTCCCAACCTTGTGAGTGGTAGAACATAAAAATATAAGAAAAATATAGCAGCTGTTTCGTCAATGCATGCTCCTTTTTGTTGGGCAACTAGATATTAATACTTGTGGTGGTGAGTTATTATTAGTATTGTTGTTAGCATTTAAATAGCGCCAACATATTCTGCACCGTTATACGACTATAGAACAGGGATATCTGACAACAAGTAAATTACGAAGAGGATAGAACAGACAAGAGGTGATAAAAGCCCTGTTCAAATCAGCTTACAATCATGAGACTGAACTTTAAAAACATTTGGAGAAATCTAGCAGAGTCAGGAAACATTTTCATACGAGCAAAGTTTTTATGTTTTTTTTTTTTTTGGTCTAACGTTGGTCTTTTTGTTTACATATTTCAACAGATGAGTGCTACATCACGCTTCTCCTCCCCTCCCTAACGTGTGAGGTAAGAGGAGTAAAACATTTAACAATGGGGGTTCGCCATGACTCCCTTAAACATGGGAATGGTGTTTCTCAAAATATTTGCCTGAAGGCACTCTAAAAGCCTGCAAAGCATCATGGTAGATAGAGTTCTAAAACATCTGGGGATCTAACGTTTGGGCACCCCTGCCTTACACAAAAGTTTGAGGTGCTGCTTTTGTTACCTGATCACATTTGAAGAGGGCAATACATAAAATAATGGCAATCATCAAGACACCTTAATTCTGTGATTGGGGATTTGAGCATGACCATACTATTCCCACAACCCTTGCTCGACAGGAATAATTTAAAGGAGCAGATGTGCTCCCACAAATCCAGCCTCTATATAAAGTGATGGAGCAGTTTATTGGGCCTGACTTTATATTCCTAATGTATCTATATATACTGCAGCCGTGGTGCAACAGACTGCATCCGCCTCAACCAGATACTCTCCTGCAGGGCACCGTGACAATGCTCTGATACTACGCCATGCCGGGGGCTCGCGAGAAGAGACTGCATCTGGTGGAGGTGGAAACTGGATCCTCTAACACGAGGGAAAGTACTGTCCCTCCTCCCTGGCCAGAGGTAACCTTACATAGTAATTTTTAAAAAACTGCTACAAACTGCTAACACTAACAATGAGGGGGCAGTCCTGACATCACAAACACTACAGTGAGCTCCGATAATTATGGTATTAAGGCTGCACCTTTAATCCTTCTCTACCATTCAGGGTTATACACTAAAGTTAAAATTCAAAGTGAATTTCTAGTTTAAGGCCAGAGTAGATCAAATGGAAACATTCTCTAATTCAGCAATGCTTCCACCAGTTCAACTACTTTTGAAATTCACTGTGAATTCTGACTTTAGTGCATAACTCTGTCAGTGTTTGCTTTTACCTAACCTGCCAAACTTCACAGGTAAGTATGGAGAGCGATATATGACCTCACCATGCCCATATAGATAGGCTTTATTACTTCATCTCATATACATTCCACGTGTCTTTATTAACTAAGATGTTCTGATTGATTGCAGACATAAACTTGCCTCTTACTCTTTACACCTAGGCGTGATGTGAAGGCAGGTATCAACATCATCCAACAAGGTGTTAATGTTTATCTCCATGGAAACCAGGTGCTAAATTGTACTTAGCGGCTCCTGTTCATCTCATCAGAAGACAAAGTACTAAACGTTTGTACTGTTATATAGCAAGACTGTGATCAGCATAGGAATGAGTTTAGCAAAGTTAATGTGCATTGGCCAAAATACGATATTACAGTCATTTATTATATATATATATGCTTGGTGTAGGTTGTTTATTGCAATAAACTAGATTACTTAGAGAGAGGAAAAAAACAGCTTTATTTTAATATGCATTTGAGTGTGAGAAATGCAAAGTACCAGAAAAGCTTAAATAGTGACGCTACAATGTATAAACCTAGTCATTATCCTTCTTAACAGTTACTAGTTATACAAGTCCAAACTGGCAGACTGAGCTGGCTCAATTGCCTGTGTTTTATGGAGAAAGGTGATAGTTTGATGTGAGTTTTCTGCACCCTAGTGGTTGTAATAGATACTGCAGTTGTCTTTCTATATCCCAGGGGTTGTTTTGATAAACTCACTTGGTTTAGTAGCTATGTTAAAATCATTCCTAGTTAAATGTAAGCACGAGATAACGTCAGATTACAACAATTTCATACAGTATTATTTATCACCAGCAAAGAAGTTATGTGCTGATCTGGGAAAGGTTTGAATGTTTCTGAATACTCTTTACTTAAAAACCAACAATAGTTAACCATGGCTCTCCAGATGTTTGTGAAACTCGTTTCCCATAATGCACAGCGGTTATAGCTGACTGAGGATCATGGGTAATGTCCACAAAACTCTGAAATATTCTGACAAGACAGGCATTAAGAACTCTGGTGTTGAAAGACTTTCAGTTATTTCCTCCAGCAAGAATTCGAGGAGGACTTTCACATTAATTTTCACATTAATTTCACATTGAAGCAGAGCTAGTTTACCCTCAGAGAGTTAAAATATATAATTTAGGACAAAAGTAAGATGATTTCTAACGAGATAGTTTATTTATGGGTGGAAAAAGCAATTCACAGAACTCTATGTACTTGATCGTGTTTCTCAAGGTTTGAATTGAAAGAAACACTACAGAGTTAGGAAAAACACGTTTTCCTAACGCTGGTCTTGCCACAGATGCCCCACCTGCTTGGATGAGATCATCAAACTTGATAATCTCAGCCAATCCAATACCTCCCCATTGGGAGGCTAGTTAGCATGAGTGGCAAATAGCCGCACTGCGCCAATAAAATGCTCTCTTTGAGAAGCACTAGTTGAATAACCGAGTTATTGCAATGGAGGTGCCTCTAGTTGCTGTCAGTAAGACAGTCACTTGGGGTGAGTTAACCCTGCATTAAAAAACCTAGGGTTCAACCGGCAACCAGGCACGTTGGTACAGAAAAAACACAGATTCACACAATTCTAACCAAACAGATAGCAAAAGCACAGAATTATAACAATATGAATATAAAATGGTACCTAGCACCCCTCCCTCCCTTTCTCTTGTTTAAACCCATGTTCTCTCTGTAATGGCACAAGTTGACCTAAAACCAGCTTGAGATCTGAGCGAGGACCCACCGAATGGCAGGATAATTGAGCTGTTGTTCGTTCTCACCTCTTTTGCTACTTGTTTTCTCTCGTGAAGCAACAAAAATTAAAATAAAATACAACTTAACTTATAAAGAAACAGCTTCCCAAGTTAGCCTTCCCAGGCAGATACCACGCAAGACAATATATGAATATATGTAAAAAAAAAAAAAAATTGGATACAGCTGTATAACACTGTTGTTTTATATTTTTCACTTTTAGGTTATACAGCTGTATCCCTTTTTTTTTTTTATATATATTCTTATATTCCTACAGAAACTGCAATATTTTACATTGATACCTAAAACTACAGGTGCAATGCACCCAGACCATGAATAAATAATCTGGGTTCCTTTAAATCATAAATTATTAATATTTCTCATCTCTGGGAAATATTGTCAGATCACACAGTCTGAGCTGTCTCCATTATTATTATGATGTAATTATTTAAATAGCGCCAACAAATTCCGTAGCGCTTTACAGTGGTTGGACGAACAAACATGTAGTTGTAACTAGACAAGTTGGACACACAGGAACAGAGAGGTTGAGGACCCTGCTCAATGAGCTTACATGCTAGAGGGAGTGGGGTAAAGTGACACAAAAGGTAAGGGTAGTATTAGACTAATGACAGTTGCAAGAGAGGAATCAGTCGGGAGTAGTGATGTCCTGAACTGTTCGCTGGCGAATAGTTCCTGGCGAACATCGCTTGTTCGCATTCGCCACGGACGGCGAACACATGCGCTGTTCGGTCTGCCCCCTATTCGTCATCATTGAGTAAACTTTCACCCTGCCTGTACCTCACAGTCAGCAGACACATTCCAGCCAATCAGCAGCAGACCCAACCTCCCAGATCCTCCCACCTCCTGGACAGCATCCATTTTACATTCATTGTGAAGCTGCATTCTTAGTGAGAGTAGGGACAGTGTAGCTGCTGCTAATTTGATAGGGAAATTGATAGCTAGGCTAGTGTATTCAGTGTCCACTACAGTCCTGAAGGACTCATCTGATCTCTGCTGTAAGGACAGCACCCCAAAAAGCCCTTTTTAGGGCTAGAACATCAGTCTACTTTTTCTTTTTTTTTCTGTCTAATGTAATTGCAGTTGCCTGCCTGCCAGCCTGTGTGTCAGGCTCACAGCATATACTGTGCCCACTTACCCAGTGCCACCACTCACTCACTGGTGTCACAATAGCTTGCATTTAAAAAAAAAAAAAACCTTTTTGACTGTAATATAATAGCAGTCAGTTTCCTTCACTAGTGTGCGTTTCAGGGCCTCCCCAGTGCCACCACTCACTCACTGGTGTCACAATAGCTTGCATTTAACAAAAAAAAACTTTTTGGACTGTAATATAATAGCAGTCAGATTCCTTCACGAGTGTGCGTTTCAGGGCCTGCCAGGGCACAGTGTCACACCAGTGCAACTCATATCTGGTGTAACAGTAGTGTACATTTTAAAAAAAAAATACAATTTTGACTGTAATAGATTGAATACCAGTTAGTTGTCTGACAGCGTGTGTGTCAGGCTCAAAGCGTATACTGTGCCCACTCGCCCAGTGCCACCACTCATATCTGGTGTCACAATAGCTTGCATTTAACAAAAAAAAAACTTTTTGGACTGTAATATAATAGCAGTCAGTTTCCTTCACTAGTGTGCGTTTCAGGGCCTGCCAGGGCACAGTGTCACACCAGTGCAACTCATATCTGGTGTAACAGTAGTATACATAAAAAAATAAAACATTTTTTGACTGTAATAGATTGAATAGCAGTTAGTTGTCTGCCAGCGTGTGTGTCAGTCTCACAGCGTATACTGTGCCCACTTGCCCAGTGCCACCACTCACTCACTGGTGTCCCAATAGCTTGCATTTAAAAAAACTAAACTTTTTTGACTGTAATATAATAGCACTCAGTTTCCTTCACTAGTGTGCGTTTCAGGGCCTGCCCAGTGCCACCACTCACTCATATCTGGTGTCCCAATCGCTTGCATTTAAAAAAAACTAAACTTTTTGGACTGTAATATAATAGCAGTCAGTTTCCTTCACGAGTGTGCATTTCAGGGCCTGCCCAGTGCCACCACTCACTCATATCTGGTGTCCCAATAGCTTGCATTTAAAAAAAAATAAACTTTTAGGACTGTAATATAATAGTCAGTTTCCTTCACGAGTGTGCGTTTCAGGACCTGCCAGGGCACAGTGTCACACCAGTGCCACTCATATCTCTTGTCACAGTAGCTTGCACGCATAGTACCACTAATCGAAAAAAAAATGACAGGCAGAGGCAGGACACCCCACAGGGGCCGTCGTGGTCGTGGTGCTGTGATTCCCTTTGGCCCTAGAATAATGCCCAGTGTTCAGAGGCCACGTACCCTGAACTTGAAAAGTTCTGAGGACATAAACGGAACCTCAACGCACCATCCTCCTCCAGCTTAGCTTCAGGCACCTCTCAAGTTACCACTCGCCCGCCTGCCACCACCACCAACACTAGCACCACAGCCGCTTCACTTGGTATGTCAGAGGAGTTATTTACACATCAGTTGGAAGAAATGAGTGATGCGCAACCAATAGCAGTTAGTTGTCTGCCAGCGTGTGTGTCAGTCTCACAGCGTATACTGTGCCCACTTGCCCAGTGCCACCACTCACTCACTGGTGTCCCAATAGCTTGCATTTAAAAAAACTAAACTTTTTTGACTGTAATATAATAGCACTCAGTTTCCTTCACTAGTGTGCGTTTCAGGGCCTGCCCAGTGCCACCACTCACTCATATCTGGTGTCCCAATCGCTTGCATTTAAAAAAAACTAAACTTTTTGGACTGTAATATAATAGCAGTCAGTTTCCTTCACGAGTGTGCATTTCAGGGCCTGCCCAGTGCCACCACTCACTCATATCTGGTGTCCCAATAGCTTGCATTTAAAAAAAAATAAACTTTTAGGACTGTAATATAATAGTCAGTTTCCTTCACGAGTGTGCGTTTCAGGACCTGCCAGGGCACAGTGTCACACCAGTGCCACTCATATCTCTTGTCACAGTAGCTTGCACGCATAGTACCACTAATCGAAAAAAAAATGACAGGCAGAGGCAGGACACCCCACAGGGGCCGTCGTGGTCGTGGTGCTGTGATTCCCTTTGGCCCTAGAATAATGCCCAGTGTTCAGAGGCCACGTACCCTGAACTTGAAAAGTTCTGAGGACATAAACGGAACCTCAACGCACCATCCTCCTCCAGCTTAGCTTCAGGCACCTCTCAAGTTACCACTCGCCCGCCTGCCACCACCACCAACACTAGCACCACAGCCGCTTCACTTGGTATGTCAGAGGAGTTATTTACACATCAGTTGGAAGAAATGAGTGATGCGCAACCATTATTGCCAGAGGATGTAGATAACAGGGATATGTCTCAGTCAGGCAGCATTACACACGTACGGTGTGATGATGATGATGTTGTACCCACTGCTGCTTCCTTTGCTGAGTTGTCAGATACAAGTGAAGCGGTTGATGCGTCCATGGATGTCACGTGGGTGCCCGCTAGAAGAGAAGAAGAACAGGGGGAAAGTTCAGATGGGGAGACAGAGAGGAGGAGGAGGAGACGAGTTGGAAGCAGGGGGAGGTCGTCGCAAGGAGCTAGTGGCACGGTCAGACAGCATGCATCGGCACCTGGGGTCAGCCAGACAGCACGCCAATCAACGCATGCTGTTGCCACCACCAGAATGCCGTCATTGCAGAGCTCAGCAGTGTGGCATTTTTTTTCTGTGTCTGCCTCTGACAACAGCGATGCCATTTGCAACCTGTGCCAAAAGAAACTGAGTCGTGGGAAGTCCAACACCCACCTAGGTACAACTGCTTTGCGAAGGCACATGATCGCACATCACAAACGCAAATGTCACAACTCTTAGCCTGCCAGCTTTTACCATACAAGCTGGTGGAGTCTGAGGTGTTCAAAACATTTTTAGCTATTGGGGCACCGCAGTGGAAGGTACCCGGCCGAAATTTCTTTGCACAAAAGGCAATCCCCAACCTGTACTCGATTGTGCAAAAGGAAGTAATGGCATGTCTGGCACACAGTGTTGGGGCAAGGGTCCATCTGACCACTGATACCTGGTCTGCAAAGCATGGTCAGGGCAGGTATATCACCTACACTGCGCATTGGGTAAACCTGCTGACGGCTTCCAAGCATGGAATGCGTGGCTCTGCAGAGGAGTTGGTGACACCGCCACGACTTGCAGGCAGGCCTGCTGCCACCTCCTATACTCCTCCTACTCCATCCTCTTCCATAACCTCCTCGGCTGAGTCCTCTTCTGCTGCTGCGTCTTGCTCCACATCAACGGCACCCCCCCAGCTCCCCAGGTACTGTTCCACATCCCGGATACGGCAGTGTCACGCCGTCTTGGGGTTGACTTGCCTAAAAAGCAGAGAGTCACACCGGACCAGCACTCCTGTCCGCCCTGAACGCACAGGTGGATCAGTGGCTGACTCTGCACCAACTGGAGATCGGCAAAGTGGTTTGTGACGGAAGAAATTTGTTAGCGGCATTGCATTTGGGCAAGTTGACAACGCTTTGTGCATAAGTACCCATGCTTACAGGATGTCCTTAAGCAGGCCAGGAAGGTGTGTGGCCATTTCAGTCGTTCCTACACGGCCATGGCGCACTTTTCCGATATCCAGCGGAGAAACAACATGCCAGTGAGGCGCTTGATTTGCGACAGCCCGACACGTTGGAATTCAACACTCCTAATGTTCGACCGCCTGCTCCAACAAGAAAAAGCCGTTAACAAGTATTTGTATGACCGGGGTGCTAGGACAGCCACTGTGGAGCTGGGAATTTTTTTGCCACGTTACTGGACGCTCATGCGCAATGCCTGTAGGCTCATGCGTCCTTTTGAGGAGATGACAAACCTAGTCAGTCGCACCGAAGGCACCATCAGCGACATCATACCATTTGTTTTCTTCCTGGAGCGTGCCCTGCGAAGAGTGCTGGATCAGGCCGTAGATGAGCGTAAAGAGGAAGAGTTGTGGTCACCATCACCACCAGAAACAGCCTTATAAGCATCGCTTGCTGGACCTGCGGCAACGCTGGAAGAGGATTGTGAGGAAGAGGAGTCAGAGGAGGAATGTGGCTTTGAGGGGGAGGAGGAAGACCAACCACAACAGGCATCCCAGGGTTCTCGTTGTCACCTATCTGGTACCTTTGGTGTTGTACGTGGCTGGGGGGAAGAACATACCTTCAGAGAGATCACTGAGGACGAGGAACAGGACATGAGTAGCTCGGCATCCAACCTTGTGCAAATGGGGTCTTTCATGCTGTCGTGCCTGTTGAGGGACCCTCGTATAAAATGGCTGAAGGAGAACGACCTGTACTGGGTGTCCACGCTACTAGACCCCTGGTATAAGCAGAAAGTGCCTGAAATGTTACCGAATTATGGCAAGTCGGAAAGGATGCAGCAGATCCAAAATCAATTAAAAAGTATGCTTTACACAGCGTATAAGGGTGATGTCACAGCAAAACGGGAATCTAACAGGGGAAGAGGTGAAAGTAATCCTCCTCCTCCCATGACCACGCTGGCAAGGACAGGATGCTTTACAGACATGTTGTTGATGGAGGACATGCGGAGCTTTTTAAGTCCTACGCATCGCCACAGCCCTTCAGGGTCCAACCTCAGAGAACGACTCGACCGACAGGTAGCAGACTACCTCGCCTTAACTGCAGATATCGACACTCTGAGGAGTGATGAACCCCTTGAATACTGGATGTGCAGGCTTGACCTGTGGCCTGAGCTATCCCAATTTGCGATAGAACTTCTGGCCTGCCCCGCTTCAAGTGTCCTGTCAGAAAGGACCTTCAGTGCAGCAGGAGGAAGTCGCCTAGGTCAAAAAAGTCTAGATTACCTCACCTTTATTAAGATGAATGAGGGATGGATACCGAAGGGACTGACAGTGGGCGATACATTCGACTAAAAAAGGCCTGATGAGGGGGACTACTTAACACACCACTCCTATCTGGTGGCACATTAGATTGCACGCGCAGTGCCCCAAATTTGAAGTAGGAGGACCGACCAAGCATTTGTTTCCATCTCCCGCTTCCTAAAATCGATGCCTTATATACACGTCCCCTGATAGGGGACGTAACAGGGATTAAACTGATAGGAATAGTACTACTTAACACACCACTCCTATCTGGTGGCACATTAGATTGCACGCGCAGTGCCCCAAATTTGAAGTAGGAGGACCGACCAAGCATCTTTTTCCATCTCCCGCTTCCTAAAATCGATGCCTTATATACACGTCCCCTGATAGGGGACGTAACAGGGATTAAACTGATAGGAATAGTACTACTTAACACACTACTCCTATCTGGTGGCACATTAGATTGCACACGCAGTGCCCCAAATTTGAAGTAGGAGGACCGACCAAGCATCTTTTTCCATCTCCCGCTTCCTAAAATCGATGCCTTATATACACATCCCCTGATAGGGGACATAACAGGGATTAAACTGATAAGAATAGTACTACTTAACACACTACTCCTATCTGGTGGCACATTAGATTGCACGCGCAGTGCCCCAAATTTGAAGTAGGAGGACCGACCAAGCATCTTTTTCCATCTCCCGCTTCCTAAAATCGATGCCTTATATACACATCCCCTGATAGGAGACGTAACAGGGATTAAACTGATAAGAATAGTACTACTTAACAAACAACTCCTATCTGGTGGCACATTAGATTCCACGCGCAGTCCCAAATTTGAAGTAGGAGGACCGACCAAGCATCTTTTTCCATCTCCCGCTTCCTGGGTGGAGGAAGAGAGACCTTCAATGACATCAGTGAGGACAAAGAACGGGACATGGCTAGCTTGGTATCCAACCTTGTGCAAATGGGGAGTTTGCGGTTGTGCAAATGAACTGTTTGCGGTTGTTTGCGGTGCGTTAAGCGGGGAGTCACTGTGAAGCGGGCGTAACCCTTAAACTTCCTGATTGATACAACATCATACCTGATGTTTTAAAGCACGTTATTCCAAACAATTTAGGAATGTTAGGTAATTGATGCCCTTTATGGATTAAAACCAGACTCTGCATCAACTATGTAATTTTCCATGGGAGTTTTGCCATGGATCCCCCTCCGGCATGCCACAGTCCAGGTGTTAGTCCCCTTGAAACAACTTTTCCATCACTATTGTGGCCAGAAAGAGTCCCTGCGGGTTTTAAAATTCGCCTGCTCATTGTAGTCTATGGCGGTTCGCCCGGTTCGCCCGTTCGCGAACAATTGTGGAAGTTCGCGTTTGCCGTTCGCGAACCAAAAATTTTATGTTCGCGACATCACTAGTCGGGAGCTATTAACAGTTTAATTGATACGTTTTTATGAAGAAGTGGGTTTTTAATGATTTTTTGAAGGAGTGGAGACTGGGTGAGCATCAGAGGTGGGAGTACAGACAGAAGATAGACGTAAGTCTTCAGCAGAGCGTAAGGGCCTAGACGGGACATACTTGTGTATTAGGGAGGATAGATAGGTGGGAGCAGCATTATGTAGAGATTTGAAAACAAGAACCAGAATTTTACATTGAGCCCTATATCTTACAGGAAGCCAATGTAGGGACTGACAGAAGGGTGAGGCGTGGGAGGTACAGGCGGACAGGAAGATTTTTTATGGACTGTAATGGCGCAAGTTGGGAGCACGTAAGACCACTGAGAAGCGGATTACAGTAGTCAAGGCGAGAAAGGATATGAAAACTATATATATATATATACGTAGGATTTGCATAAAGATGGGTAGTAAAATCAATTGTATTTTATAGTTTAGTTAGATTATTAAACATAAATACCGTATATACTCGAGTATAAGCCGAGTTTTTTAGCACATTTTTTGTGCTAAAAAACCCCAACTCGGCTTATACTCGAGTCAATAGTCTGTATTATGGCAATTTGCATTGCCATAATACAGACTGGGGCTGTGGGGGCTGTAAGAGAGTTTACTTACCTCTCCTGCAGCTCCTGTCAGCTTCCTCCTCCTCCGCGCCGTCCGTTCAGCACCTCGGTCAGCTCCCAGTGTAAGTCTCGCGAGAGCCGCGGCTCTCGCGAGACTTACACTGGGAGCTGACAGAGGGAGCTGCACGGACGGCGCGGAGGAGGAGAGAGTTGACAGGAGCTGCAGGAGAGGTAAGTAAACTCTCTTACAGCCCCCCACTGAACTGCCAATGCTGGACCACCAGGGAAGGAGAGCCCCCCTCCCTGCCATGTATCAAGCAGGGAGGGGGGACGAAAAAAAAAAATTAGTAATAATAAAAAAGAAAAATTAAATAATAATACAAAAATAATAAAAAAATTAAATTAAATAAATAAAAATAATAAATAATAATAAAAAAATATTAAAATAATAATAAAAAACAAAATTGCCCATCCCCCACCAAGGCTCTGCAAAACACACACACACACACACACACCACTCATACACACACACTGCACTCATACGCTCACACACTGCACTCATACACACACACACACTGCACTCATACGCTCACACACTGCACTCATACTCTCACACACTGCACTCATACGCTCACACTGCATTCATATACACACGCTGCACTCATACACACGCTGCACTCATACACACACGCTGCACTCATACACACGCTGCACTCATACACACACGCTGCACTCATACACACACGCTGCACTCATACACACACGCTGCACTCATACACTCACGCTGCACTCATACACTCACGCTGCACTCATACACAGTGGCGTACACATGACCCATGGGGCCCCGGTGCGAAAATTGATCCGTGGGCCCCCCCCCCCTACTCTGGCGGGCCGGGGCCGCAACACATTGCGGCGGGCACCTGGTCGCAGGGGTTGCAGGGCTGCGAACCCTGCGACCGCGGTATGTACGCCAGTGCATGCAGATGCACACACACTTAAAGGACCACTACAGACACCCAGATCACATCAGCTCAAGGAAGTGGTCTGGGTGTCAGGTCCCTCTAGTTTTAACCCTGCAGCTGAAAACATAGCAGTTTCAGAGAAACTGCTATGTTTCACTGAGGGTTAATCCAGCTAGAGGCGCTTCAGCGATTCTAAGACACTGAACGTCCATAGAAAAGCATTGAGTAATGCTTTCCTATGGGCGGTTTGAATGCGTGCGCGGCTCTTGCCGCGCATGCGCATTCGGAGCTGAGAGGCGGAGGGATCCCCTGCGCCAAGGGAGTCCGGCGCTGGAGAAAGGTAAGTGCTGAAGACACACACACTCTCATGAACAGACGCATACACACTAGCTAACAGACACACACATTTACTGACAGAGACACACTCAGCGGCAGACATACATACACACTCACTTACAAAACATACACTCTCACTGACAAACACACACTCACTAACAGACATCAAACAGACTCACTAACACACACACAAACACACTCAGTAACAGACACACACAGTCACACACTCACTGACACTCACTAACAGACACGCTCACTCACTGACACTAGCAGACACACACCCTCTAACACACACACTAACACTCACACTAACACAAACACACACACAAACACACTCAGTAACAGACACTCACACTAACACTCACACTAACACACACACTAACACACACACACTCAGTAACAGACACACACAGTAACACTCACTGACACTCACTAACAGACACGCTCACTCACTGACACTAGCAGACACACACCCTCTAACACACACACTAACACTCACACTAACACAAACACTAACACACACAGTAACACACTCAGTGACACTCACTAGCAGACACACTCAACAGACACACTCACTCACTGACACTCACTAGCAGACACAAACACTCTAACACACACACTCACACTAACACACACTTACACACACACTAACACTCACACTAACACTCACACTAACACACACACTAACACACACACACACGTTTTTTTTTTGTTTTTTTTAATCCCCCAGCCTCCTTACCTTTTGGGATTCCCTGGGGTCCAGTGCTGCTGCTGGGCTCCTGGGCGGCCGGTCACTGGGTGGGCTCATACACTCACACTGCACTCATACACTCACACTGCATTCATTATACACACACTGCATTCATTATACACACACTGTAAATAAATATTCAATTCATATATATTTTTTTAGGATCTAATTTTATTTAGAAATTTACCAGTAGCTGCTGCATTTCTCACCCTAGTCTTATACTCGAGTCAATAAGTTTTCCCAGTTTTTTGGGGTAAAATTAGGGGCCTCGGCTTATATTCGGGTCGGCTTATACTCGAGTATATACGGTATAACAAATTGAACCTTTCCCCCCGATCGTTAGACAGAGGGGCTCTGTTCTGTATTGTATAGTGTTAAGAAGACTGAGAATAGTACAGTCTTTAAATGTGCTTACACACATTGCTCTTTTGTAGCAGTTCTGTATTCTTGTTGTGTCTGTATTTATACCAGAGATCCACAGCAATAATACTCACCGTACTGGTACTTGCTTACAAAGCTCTACATAACACTGGGCATAGCTACTTATCCTCTCTAATACACAAGTATGTACAGTGTAGGCCCCTACGCTCTGCTGAAGACTTACGTCTATCTTCTGTCCGTACTCCCACCTCTGATGCTCACCGTCAAGACTTTTCTTCTGTGGAACTCGCTTCCCTTCTCTGTTAGACTTTCACCCAGTTTCCTTTCCTATATCTACAGGTATATATATATATATATATATATATATATATATATAAACACTAAGCCCTCAGTGAATACTATTCTAGCAATTTACTTTTCTACCCTAGCCTTACCTTTTGTGTAACTTTACCCCACTCCCTCTAGCATGTAAACTCATTGAGCAGGGCCTTCAACCCCTCTGTTCCTGTGTGTCCAACTTGAATCCAATTAGTCTGGTTACAAATACGTGTCTGTTAGCTCCCCCATTGTACAGCACTGTGGAATTTGTTGGCGCCTTTTAAAGAATAATAATAATAATATGTCTTTAAACTACAATAATTGTGTTTAGATATCAGTTTCTGTACATGAGAGACATTAGTATGGTTCTAAATTACAATTTAGTTGCATACATTAATATTAGTAAGTCACCTAAAATTTCTCAGAAGAGCCCCACCCTTGGCCAAAGCATTTGTCCTTTTGAAATGCTGGTATATTACAAATGATGCACTCATGTTTGACCCCCTCTTCTCTGTAATTAGCCATGTAGTTTGACAGTGATTTTAAACTTTTTGAATTTTAATTTTATTGTTTTTTTTTTATGTCTTGACCCTTTAAAATCTGGGGCTTCATTTCCTGGTAGCACTCCCTAAAATGCTAACTACATGTGCCGTGCTGTGTAATGGTTGATGTCTGAGGTGAGTCTGAGTTCAGTCAAAAGTAAAGGCCCACACAAGCTTTGCTGTGGAGGAGCAGAGTACCCTGAGCACTTGAAAAGGTAATTAACATTATACGATCAATTTACTAACAGGCCTTAACAGCAGCGCAAGTCATAATATCAGGGCCAGAGGGTGGCCGATCCCTCTAGTCCTATTTTAAAAAATACAACCCCGAGCTTTGCCCAATATAGGACCAGATGATTCGCAGTCCCTAACTGCTAAACAACAAACATAATTTTTTATTAAAATCTTATTACTTATCACAAGAAGAAATAAGACTGACGTTAAATTATTTTTTTATTACAAAATCAAATATTGAGCATTTAGCAAAATCCCTTTTTTTTTGTAATTTTATTTTCTACATAGATTTTATTCCTATTGGAGGGGTTGGCAGATTGGTATTGAGTGATGATTATAAAACCACTTTCGGGATGATTGATGCGTTTGGATGTTGTTACGTTCTGATAATGGTATATAAGTAGAAGAAAGTGCAGACACTTATACCAGCAGCTGTTAAGGCACATAACATCGCCGATCTCGAGTTCCATCCAGGACAATAGTAGACACAATGTCCATGAAAAGAGAGACACTGACATTTACGTCTAGAACACAAGAGCACTTTACAAATATTTGACATTCTTACTTGGGTTGTGATCTCTGTAACTGTGAAACTGCCACAGGGTAACACTAATAGTGTATTTCATAAAAACCAAGAATACTCTGCTGCGTAGAGCTAGCGGCTGGATGTGATTGTTGGATTCAGAGACATGGGTTGGACGGGTTGCAATCAATTAAATAAACAGAACAAACTTTATTTATTCTGGTGTGACTTTAGAGATCACAAAAGTACTTAGAGGCTTATTCAGTAAATGGTTGAACTGTGGTGAGTTAAAAAATGATTTCATAAAAACTGTTAAATTGACGATGTAAATAAATTGGACACTCCAGGTTTAACCAAAAAGTTATGGTAACAAACTGAATAAGGGCTGCACTCAACCAAAAACAGGGTGTTCACTGAGTTAGGGTCAGCACTCCCCACATACGTATAATGTAAAGAAAAAAAAGCTCAGTCACTCACTGTATAAGTATCAGGCAGATTTTAATGGAACATCCAGGTGCACAGCAACGTTTCGACCTGTACCTAGGTCTTTGTCAAACCTGACAAAGACTTTGCTGTGCACCTGGATGTTCCATTACAATCTGCCTGATAACTTAAACAGTGAGTGCCTGAGCATTTTTTTTCTTTACATAATCCAAAAGTTAATCTTAAAAAAGCTGCGGTAAAGAAATTTTGTAATTCAGTTATTTAAAAAAAAAATGGAGATAATTTTTTTTTCCCTTACAGACTCAACACAACTCATTTAGTGACTAAAATTCCTAGTGTAACACTGTAACACAAATGAGAGAGTGTATAGTTATAATAATTGATTATGTTGTGGCCAAATGTATAAATAAACTGCAGTTGTGAGTCGTGGTGGGGAAGAAAGTGTGGATGAAAACCCATTCCACCTGAAGCAAGTGAATAGTTATGTTTAGCAATGTATTAGCTATCCACTATATATATATCTGCTGCCCGTTTAATATGGCTGTTTATGGTAGCAATAATTTATAACTCAATATATCAAGTCTCCATTTACAAGGCACAGGAAAGAATAGAATCTTGCTCCCACATGTTTACTGCAAACTGACTTTGTGTTGAGTTAAATGTTTTATTAGCTTGCAAAGGAATGTTTTGTTTAATATAATAACAGCGAGAGGGAGGTCATGTCTCTCAATTAAACTTGTCGTGCACACTCCGCTAAGCAGTATGACATTGAATATTGATTTACTGGTGGGAGATCTTGCATGGGATTCACATAAACATTAACTGGTTATAAATCGACGGCTTTCAGTCGATGTACATTTTAGGATTTATACCTCGAAATCCTCCTTCTCATGAAGACTACACCGAACTTTTGAAAACATTCTATTAATTAAATGAAAACAATTCGATTGGTATGAACCAAAAACACTTTCCTGTAATAAATGAGCGATTCAAAGTGTATGGTAACCGAGGTCCTGAAATAATAAACTCCCTCATCTTGTCTTTAGTGTTAAAATATTTTCATTCATGAGGCTTCCCAAAGCACCATGGGAGACGACGTTCGCAGGAGCTGGAGTCCATGATATTGTATACCCCTGTCTCTAATGGCTGCTAAGCTAATATTTTTTTTAATGGAGTGTTTAACATCAGGTTGCTTTTTTTATGATATTTTGCTAACCGTACCTTCATAATAAGATAACTTCTTCTGAAGTAACTGTTGACTACTAGCTATAGATTTGCAAAAGAAAAAGAAAAAAAGACTTGACGAAGGCTCAGAAATGTGCAGAAACATTGTCTCCACTTCCTTATTTCAAATAAAAATACTGCTTTTTAGAAGAAACCCCTGGTGTGCCTAGATATTTATTTTCTTCCATTTACTAGCTATAGATTTGTCCATGGTTAAAAAATCTGATTCGTCCACGTTGATTTGGCTAAAAGAAAATTGTTTTCGGCAAATCAGGTTTAGTCCATGTGCCGTTTCATTTCAAAATAAATTTCATCTATGCAGTGGTGTACACACGATCCATGGGGCCCAGGTGCGAAAATTGATCCGTGGGGCCCCCCATCCTGCAACACCTCCGCACTAACTCTGCGCGGGCCGGTCCCGCTACACAATGGCGGCGGGCACCTGGTCGCAGGGCTGTGACCGCGGTTTGCACGCCAGTGCATGCAGATACACATACACTTAAAGGACCACTATAGGCACTCAGATCACTTCAGTTTAATGAAGTGGTCTGAGTGCCAGGTCCCTCTAGTTTTAACCCTGCAACTGAAAACATAGCAGTCACTGAGGGTTAATCCAGCCTCTAGTAGCTGTCTCACTGACAGCTGCTAGAGGCACTTCCGTGATTCCGGTGGACGTCCATAGTAAAGCATTGGGCAGTGAAAGGCGGATCAGGGCGGAGAGATCCCCAGCGCTGGCTGCAGAAAGGTAAGTGCTGAAGGGGTTTTAACCACACACACTCTCACGAACAGGCGCATACACACTAGCTAACATACACACACATTTACTGACAAACACACACTCACTAACAGACGCACACTAACAGACACACAAACTAACACACTCAGTAACACACACACTCATTGACACACAAACTAACACACACACACTGACACTCACTAGCAGACACACACTCAATAACAGACACACACAAACACACTCAGTAACAGACACACACACAGTAACACTCACTAACACACTTACTGACACTCACTAGCAGACACACATACTAACAGACACACACAGACTAACACACTCAGAAACAGACACACAAACAGTAACACACTCACTGACAAACACACACACTCACATTGTTTTTTTATTTCATACCCAAGCCTTCCTACTTTTTGGAGTAGGCATGTGTATGGGGAAAATATTCGGCTCGGATCGGCATTCCGAAATTCGGGACGTCATAAATTCGGGACTTCGGCAATTCGGCACTTCGACACTTTGGAACTTCGGCAACTTCGGCACCTCGGCACTTGACCACTTCGGAACTTCGGCACTTCTGAACTTCGCTACTTCGGAACTTCTGCAACTTCGGCACTTCGGATCTTAGACACTTCGGAACTTCGGCACTTCAGCAACTTCGGCACTTCAGAACTTCGGCACTTCGGCAACTTCGGAACTTCGGCAACTTTGGAACTCCGGCATTTCGGGACTTTTGTTGCAGCCGCTTGGTAGATAACTCTAAATTTACTAATACTAAGTAAAAATTGCTTAGTATTAGTAAATTGTGCCACTACTCGCAATACCGCGACTAGGGGCATGTATATTAAACAGTCAGCAGCCTGTGGCTGCTCACTGTTAAAAAAAATAAAAAATAAATAAAAAGGGTCCCCCCTCCCTGAGCGGGTGGGGGCCCTAAAGTAAAAAAAGGGGGGAGGACCTATTGTCCTCCCCACTGGCCCCCACCCCTGAGCGGCGGTGGGGGCCCTAAATAAAAATTGGGGGGGGGACCTAATGTCCTCCCCCCTGACCCCCACCCCTGAGCGGTGGGTGGGGGCCCTTAACAAGAATAAGGGGGGGAACCTAATGTCCTCCCCCCTGGCCCCCACCCCTGAGTGGTGGGTGGGGGCCCTAAATACAAATGGGGGGACCTATTGTCC
Organism: Pelobates fuscus; assembly: GCF_036172605.1. NCBI lineage: Eukaryota > Metazoa > Chordata > Amphibia > Anura > Pelobatidae > Pelobates > Pelobates fuscus. The sequence continues at coordinate 353,777,934 of NC_086320.1, read as the reverse complement.
TCCCCCCTGGCCCCCACCCCTGAGCGGTGGGTGGGGGCCCTAAATGCAAATTTAACCCCCCTCCCCCCAGGTGACTAGGGGTCCCCAAACCCCTAGTCACCCCCTCCCCAAAAAAATTAACTCCTACCTACCCCCCCCCTCACCCTAAAAATAATGAGGGGGGACCATTTAACTAAGTACCTGTAAAAATAAAAATAAACTTACCATTCTTTTTTCAGCCCCAAAAAAGGCCAAATAAATATCCATAATAACCGACGCAATAAAAAAAAAAAAAAAAAAACGAGCGCAAAAAAAAAAAAATCCATCTTCACCCATGTAGGGCTCCGCACAGACTGAGCTCTGCAGGGCGGGGGAAGGCTTATAAAAAATTTCCCATGCTGTGTAATTTGACTCATAACTCTCTGATTAGTGGATTAAGTAACCAATCAGAGAGTTATGAGTCAAATTACACAGCGTGGGAAAATTCCAAAGAACTTTCCCACGCTGTGTAAAATGACACAGAGCACTCTGATTGGTGGATTTCAAACCAACCAATCAGAGTGCTGTGACAGGTAAATGTAGAGACTTACCTGTCAGTCTCTTCATTTACCTGTCAGAGCATTCTGATTGGATGGCTTAAACCCACCAATCAGAGTGCTCTGAGCCTAATTGCAGGGCGTGGCAAGGCTTTATAAGCCTTCCCCCGCCCTGCAGAGCTCAGTCTGCGCGGAGCCCTCCATGGGTGAAGATGGATTTTTTTTTTTATTGCGTCGGTTATTATGGATTTTTATTTGGCCTTTTTTGGGGCTGAAAAAATAAGATTTTAGAAGAAAGAAAACAAGGTAAGTTTATTTTTGTTTATTTTTATTTATTTTTACAGGTATTTAGTTAACGGTCCCCCCTAATTATTTTTAGGGTGAGGGGGGTAGGTAGGAGTTTATTTTTTTAGGGAGGGGGTGACTAGGGGTTTTTGAACCCCTAGTCACCTGGGGGGAGGGGGGTTAAATATGCATTTAGGGTCCCCACCCGCCGCTCAGGGGTGGGGGCCAGGGGGGAGGACATTAGGTCCCCCCCCAATTTGTATTTAGGTTCCCCACCCACCGCTCAGGGGTGGGGGCCAGGGGGGAGGACATTAGATCCCCCCCTTATTTTTGTTTAGGGCCCCCACCCACCGCTCAGGGGTGGGGGCCAGGGGGGAGGACATTAGGTGCCCCCCAATTTGTGTTTAGGGCCCCCACCCACCGCTCAGGGGTGGGGGCCAGGGGGGAGGACATTAGGTCCCCCCCTTATTTTTTTTAGGGCCCCCACCTACCACTCAGGGGTGGGGACCAGGGGGAGGACATTAGGTCCCCCCCTTATTCTTGTTTAGGGCCCCCACCCACCGCTCAGGGGTGGGGGCAGGGGGGAGGACATTAGGTGTCCCCCCCAAATTTTTATTTAGGGCCCCCACCCACCACTCAGGGGTGGGGGCTGGTGGGAGGACAATAGGTCCTCCCCCCTTTTTTTTCATTTAGGGCCCCCACCCGCTCAGGGAGGGGGGGCCCGTTTTTACTTTTTTTTAACAGTGAGCAGCCACAGGCTGCTCACTGTTTAATAGACATGCCCCTACTCGCGGTATAGCGAGTAGAGGCATAATTTACTAATACTAAGTAATCTTTACTTAGTATTAGTAAATTTGTCTGAAAGACCAATTTAGGTCTTTCAGCCTTTTAGTAGATAGCTCCCTAATACCGTGGGAATTAGGGAGTTATCTACTTATTCATTCCTGTCATTACACTGACTGGCCAAGTAACTTACATTTTATATGAATGTATGTTACTTGATTGTTGTAAGCGTTGCAAATGCTTACAGCTAAATCCTGTCTATGTTTGTATACTTTTTATTTGAAATTGTATACAGTGTAACATTCTTCTTCTTTCACTGGGTAAGTATATTCGTACTTAGGCAATACTGTGCTTCGGAACTTCGGCACTTTGACACCTCGGAACTTCGGCAACTTCGGCACTACTACACTTCGGAAATTCTGTAATTTCGGCACTTCGGGACTTCACCAATTCGGCAATTCAACTATTCGGACATGGGGAAGCACCCGAATGTCCGAATTACCTGAAATTCGGCCAAATTTTAATTCGGACCAAAACGAATTGCACATGTCTATTTTGGAGTGTTGAGGGGATTCCTGCTTTCCCTGGGGTCCAGTGGGGCTGCTGGGCAGTTGGTCCTGCAGGCGGCGAGGGAGCATTCTCCCCTGAGCGCTCTCTGCCCAGATAAAAAAATTATATCTATGTATTTTAGATAAATATAGATTTTATTTACTGCTCCTTCTTTTTTTACCTTAATTAGTCAGTTATCACTTGATCCATGATTAAAAATCAACATTTATAGCCTGTCCCCTAACTATCAACCGTCTTCCTTTGGCACCATTGTATTGAATCAGGAAGATAACTCGTTCAGTTTATTTCATGATTTGTTGACATGGCGATTAAGAGTTACAGACTTTGGACAACCCACAGATTGTCCATAACTTGGCTGAATCGCGATTATATTGAGATAGAATTTACAAGTCTAATGAAAAGTATCAGTCCTTAGAAAATCATATCACTCCAATGTTTATTCAATAAGCCAAGAATAGCCGAAATTAAGATTTTTTTTTTATTCATCTATTATGGCCTGAAATTCATAATTCTGTCATCAGTTTTTCAAAATTCTTCATTTAGTTAATCAACCCCAGAGCCGTTCTGTCCTTCGAACCCTCATCCCTGTACAGATATGTGCTGTTTCCTAGGGGAATTTGATTGGAATCAGAGACATAAAACGCGCAGTGTCTGAGCCTGTTCCTGATAATTATAATCTAAGGCAGGAGATGATTTACTTCCCTGCAGAACCTAAATGAACTGAAGAAAATAACATGATTCTAAGGGTTAGGGGATTGAATTTCTATTTGTAATATTCAAAAATATGTTCCCTCGTTAGGCACCAGTACAGGGATGGCATTACCCACGTTTTATTTTTCTGAGTAGAGATGACAATGCTAACTCATTTTCTAAGACACAACTGTGATCGCTATTATCTATATCATGCCTTCCAATGCCAGTGATGACAAAGAAATGCTATAATTATAGGTCACTCCAGACCAGAGGCGTAACTAGAAACCATGGGGCCCCGGTGCGAAAATTGGCTTGGGCCCCCCAGCCCCTCCATGTGTCTCATTTCCCCCTCCCCATGTGTTTCATTCACTGCCCCCAGCCCCTCCATGTGTCTCATACCCCCAAGTGTTTAATTTCCTCCCCCAATCTCTCCATGTGTCTCATTCTCCCCAAATGTCTCACTTGCTCCCCCCAGACCCTCCATGTGTCTCATTTCACCCACAAGCCACTCCATGTGTCTTTCTCCCCCTCCACTCTTGCCGCTCCATGTGTCTCTCTCCCCTCCTGCAACCGCTCCATTTTCACCCCTTCCCTCCTCAATTTCTCTCCCCCCCTCCATTTCTCTCTCCCCTAATGCAGCCCCTCCATTTCTCTCTCCCCCCTCCCTTCTGCGGCAGCCACTCCATTTCTCTCCTCCTCCCCCCTCCATTTCTCTCTCCCCTACTGCAGCCCCTCCATTTCTTTCTTCTCCCTCCCTTCCCCTGCAGCCATTAAATGTCTTCCCCCCGTGCAGCCCCTCCATTCCTCACCTTTCCCTGTAGACCCTCCAATTACTCCCCCTTTCCTTGCAGACCCTTTATTTCTTTACCCCCCTTCCCAAGCAGACCCTCCATTTAAGCCCCTTTCCCTGCAGACCCGTTATTTCTCTATGTCCCCTACCCCTTTAGACCCTCCATTTACACCCCCTTCCCCTGTAGACCCTCCATTTATCACCCTTCCCCCGCAGACCCTCCATTTACCCACCCCCCTTTCCCTGCAGTCCCTTTATTTCTCTAACCCCCCTTCCCCTGTAGACCCTCCATTTACCCCCCTTCCGCAGAAGACCCTCCATTTACCCACCCCCCTTTCCCTGCAGACCCTTTATTTATCTATCCCCCCTTCCCCTGTAGACCCTCCATTTACCCCCCTTCCGCAGAAGACCCTCCATTTACCCACCCCCCTTTCCCTGCAGACCCTTTATTTCTCTATCCCCCTACCTGCTGGCCGCAGTCACTGTACCCGTCTGAGTCTGACAGGAAGTGCTCTTTCAGTGAGCACTACTTCTCAGACCACTCGACCGCACTACACACAGTGTCAGGAGGGGAGCAGCACAGCACATCGCTCCCCTCCTGCCGGTTATCCTGCGACCGTGGTTGCAAGCGTCACAGTGTCGGCTGGGTCCCCTGAAGTGACGGGCCTGGTCGCAGCTGTGTCCCCTGCGACCATCGTAGTTTCGCCACTGCTTCAGCCCCCTAAAGCACTCTAGCTTGCTGACTCTTTTCGAGCAGACAACAGGTCCTGTTACATCGTGGTTTGGTTGGCTTATTTGCACTGAACTCAAGAGACAGCAATTACACAGATCACCTGCCTTGCAGATCACAGATCACAGATCACCTGCCTTGTAATACTTCCCATTGAGCTGCATTGGGAAGTCTGTCATTGGACAGACACAAAGTCTGGGCGGGGTAAGAAGAGGAGGGCTTGCAAAGACAGCAGACAAGAGATCTGTAGTTTTTGCAAGCTGTTTATATATATATAAATATATATATATATATATATATATATATATATATATATATATATATATATACACAAGGTTTAGGAGATAGTCAGCACTCAAAGTCTTATAGAAAAATAAAGGTTCTTTATTGTAGTTTCCCAATAGTCAACGTTTCAGTTCACGCAGAAACTTTCATCAGGACATTCACACACACAGGAAGACAGTCATACACACACACACAGACACACAAAGGCAGACAGTCACGCACACACACACAGGCAGACAGTCAGTCATACACACAGACACAGACAGTAATACACACACACAGAGGCAGACAGTCATACACACACACACACACACGCAGACAGTCATACACACAGACAACCACGCAGACAGTCATACACACAGACACACACAGGCAGACAGCCATACACACAGAGGCAGACAGCCATACACACAGAGGCAGTCATACACACAGAAGCAGTCATACACACAATCACACACACAGAGGCAGACAGTAATACACACAGACACACACACAGAGGCAGACAGTAATACACACAGACACACAGTGTCAGTCATACACACACACAGACACACACAGGCAGACAGTCAGTCATACACACAGAGGCAGACAGTAATACACACAGACACACACAGTCATACACACAGACACACACAGAGGCAGACAGTCATACACACACACACAGACACACACAGGCAGACAGTCATACACACACACACAGACACACACAGGCAGACAGTCATACACACACACACAGACACACACAGGCAGATAGTCATACACACACACACAGGCAGACAGTCATACACACAGACACACAGAGGCAGACAGTCATACACACACAGACAGTAATTAACACAGGCAGAGAGTCACACTCACCTGACAATCCCTGTGGAGTTCATTGTGGAGGCAGTGCAGCTCCTGGTGACTGTTTGGTGGGGAAGCAGGGACTCCTTCCTGCTTCCCCTGCAGCAGTTTTCCGGCGCTTTTAGCTCCGCCCCCGCTGCAAATTTGAAAAAAAAAAAAAAAATTTTTTTTAAATCCCGGCCGGCTGTGCGGCCGCACGGCGCCCCCTGCTCCATGGCGCCCTGTGCGGCCGCACAGCTCGCACACCCCTAAGGCCGGCCCTGATTTAGGTGATGGACTTATAACAATTTCTACAGCTAAAACTGCAATTTAGAACATGAACAATGTATCTTAATTACATAGACTGATTTCTAAACACATTTATTGTAGTTTAAAGACATATTACTCACTATTACACTAATAATGTGGAGCTCTGTTATACATTCAGACACACCAACAATATGGAGCTCCTAGAAAAGAGAGACATTAGGATAGAAATGAAAGACAGAGAGGTTTAGGGACTTTCCCACCTAAATAGGGACACTTGGGAAGTATGCAGGTTATAGGTGTCAGTAGTCCAGAACTCGGTCTCTCACTCCTGGAGGAAAATAATAATAATGTTATGTCATCAAACCCTAATTCCAGAGACTGGATTAGATTGTCTCACTGTGCAAAAATGAAAACATCCTCCAATTCACCAAAATGACACCAAAATGACACGGAGTGTATTTCACTGCTCTGTTATATGTTTGTAGCTGATTTTAAAACAGTTTAAACCACAATCGCCCGAAAAAGAATCTGTCCTGACAGGTTCACTATAAGCTTTAAAAAGACAATCAGAAGCACAAACTCATTTACTGTACTCATGTTTTTCTATAAATGTGATATGTAAAAAATATTTTACCCTTGACAGATTATTACATACCACATGGCAAGTCACAATACATGCAACAAAATAGAATCTATTGCACATACAATACTGTATTTTTCCGAACATAAGATGTACCTATATACGTACATCCAACAGTGCTACCATCAGCTCCGCCACGCAGGCTCGCTGCCTAGGTGTTCTCTTTGACTCCGGCCTCTCCTTCAAGCCTCATGTTCAATCTATCGCCAAATCCTGTAATTTCCATCTTAAAAACATTGCGCGCATCAGCCCCTACTTAACACCAGATGCGACTAAGGTGTTGGTCCATTCCACTGTCTTTTCTCGCCTTGGCTACTGTAATCCGCTTCTCAGTGGTCTTGCTCCCAACTTGCCCCGTTACAGTCCATAATGAATGCGGCGGCGAGGCTCATCTTCCTGTCCGCCCGCACCTCACCTTTCTGTCAGTCCCTACATTGGCTTCCTATAAAATATAGAGCTCAATTTAAAATTCTGGTTCTTGCTTTCAAATCTCTACATAATGCTGCTCCCACCGATCTATCCTCCCTAATACACAAGTATGTCCCGTCTAGGCCCTTACGATCTGCTGAAAACTTACGTCTATCTTCTGTCCGTACTCCCACCTCTGATGCTCGCCTTCAAGATTTCGCGAGGGCTGCACCGTTCCTGTGGAACTCGCTTCCCTCCTCCGTTAGATGCTCACCCAGTCTCCACTCCTTCAAAAAATCGTTAAAAACCCACTTCTTCATAAAAGCGTATCAATTAAACTGTTAATAGCTCCCAACTGATTCCTCTTCTTTAGGAACAAATAAGTAAAAGACCTGCATCATAATTAAAGTAAACTTCATCATATGTGTATAGTGAATGCAGTGTTTGTTCATAGGGAATGCAGGCTGTGTGTGTATACTGGATGCCGTGTGGGGAGGGGGAATGTGTTCTGTTGGGGGAGAAGATGAGCGGTTTTATTTTGTTAAATAATTTTTTGAGTGTTTATTTAAGTTTATCCCCCACTCTCTGGCTCCTCAAGTCAGGCAAGGGCAACAACATTACCTGGTTTTCCTGTGGTCCCATAATGATGTAGAGACTCTCTCTGCGACTCTGTTGACTTTTCTCATGAGCCCAGCATTGTGCTGCTCAACATTCTCTCTGAAGATTACATTTATTAACTTTAGCGGAATGCGTTAAATGTCTAAAGAACTGTAGCTTGCTAAGGTGCGTTAGGGCTAAGAGTGTCCCCACTTTGACATTTTATAAAAGTACCAATTTCAAGAGAAATCAAAGCAGAGTCAAGTTAGACAGCCGGGAGGCTGATCTTCCTGTCTGCTTTATATCCCAACACACAGCAAGTGTTAATGCTTCTCATAGAGAAGTATTGATTTCAAAGAGTCGCTATAAGACGCATTGCTGGCACAGCTAGGCAATTGCCGCGCATGCACCCAACATCACAATGCTTCCCTGTAAGAAGCAATCTATTGGCTGGGACATCATCAGTACTGGCAGACAGAGTGAAGCTATAGTGAGGGACTGCCTTGCCAGTGCTATAAATAATTTAGTTTATATATAACGATGTAGTATACCTTTAAAGTCTTACACTGGGCATTATAAGTTTGGGCACTGCATTCTTTGTAATTAATAAATATATTCTTAAAACGATGGAGAATTGAAATTGTTCTACTCACAACACACAACAGCTGTAAAAGGGAAGTTAATCTCAAATGTTTCATTATATAAGGATTATTTGTGTAGCACAGGAATATTAAAAAAGAACAGAAACAAAATAGTGCTGAATCAATGGTAAAATAGAAAAATAATATACTTTGGTAATCTATGAATGAGAATTCACATGGACAGGAAACATTTAAAAGATAAAAAACATCCCTTCGGATATAAACATGTGTGTGGTCTTGCAAAGTTAAAATTCAATGTGATAAAACTTATTGCCAAATTCCCACTGAATTCCAAAACTGAACTAAGAGATTATCAGATAGTAAAATCAGATTGTGGCAGTTAACGATTTGACAGGAAACTATTAGTTTTAGCCAGGGTCAAAGTGTTCTGCCAGAGTCTAGGGAAAATTCTAATGGACGCCAAACATGAGGGTTCCTCCTGGTTTCTTTGAAACAAGAAATAATGTTTCTTTTTGCGCTTGATGTCCCCCTCCTCCTCCTGCGCTCCTTATTTTATTACCACCAAGAATGCTCCTTATACAAGCACAGTTTTAACGTGTGTACATTTTGGTTGGCCCCGACGCTCCAACAACTAATACTCACTGTCAACACGTCATATTCTATCCTCACCATGACACTTCTTGACATCTTTTATTATATGGAATTTGTACCATAACATAAACACAACCAACTCGGCATCAATCCTCTTAATGTAAAGGGTGAAGAAAAACTTTTTTCAATTCCAAACTCTCTCTTTGTGTTGATCTGGCTCCACACTCTACCGTGTTAATACATCTGTGAAAAAAATGTTAGTTCAAAATAATTTGCTCATAGATACATTTTATCTCATAGATTGTAGACTCGTTTGAGCAAGGCCCTCTTCACCTTGTGTCCATGTCAATATTTTGTATGTCAATTATTTGATGCCAGATACCCCCATTCTAAAATTGGTGATATAAAAAATATGTTAAAAAAATAACAACATTTAGAAAAAAATATCCAACGATCTCTTTAGAGTAAGAGATCTTTCAGATTCTTCAAACATTCACTGAAGTTTGGCTACCAAGAAAGCAGTCAATCACCAGACCTCTAAGGGAACCCAGCACATTTCCCCCCAAGTTAAGGGATGTATTAGCTCTGATTGTAATTAAGTTAATAGCACGAGACAAACATTTTTGTTAAGTTTAGCCTTGGGTAAAAATCAAACACCATGTTCCCAGTTTATACACCAAACTCAAGACCCAAGATGAAGAGAATCATTCTCTTAATTACACAGACAGGAACTAACATGCTAGTATTCTATTCTTAGAGAATATTGGAGATTCCTGAATTGTGCTTTTCTTATTTTATGTTTTTGCAGTAGACATTCCATTTTCTCTATAGTTGACTTAATGAAGGACATGTTGAAGTCAGGGATCACAATACAATTAAATTATTCAATGATTGCTGAATCAATATAAAACACCTTCACGGGCTATCTAAGGGATAAAATAAGCCAAACGTAAAAAAACTTCCATAATAAAATAATTGGATAATTATTAAATAAAAACCGCAATACTTAATTTGTATTCAAAATCAAATCTAAAAGTGAAACGGACTTTTTATGGCACTAATCCAACTCTTTCCGTTTAAATAGACACTGATTCATAGTCTAGTTAAGGGTTAATACTTTAGCCTGGGGGTTAGATTTAGAAAAGCTCCCAGGTAGAATCTTGGCAGTTGTAGTCTAAGTTCTAACAATAGGCTTCCTACTCCCGATAAGACATTCCACCCCCGAGCTAACCTAAAATACTCTTAAGCTGTTTATTTACTGCATGTATTCCAGGTCATTTCATAGTAATGGCTCTTTGGAGCTTTCGTCACTGACACAAATAATTCTGTGAGTTATTTTCTTCACAAACTCTCCATGTCCCTAGCTTGGGTTCACAAAGCTTTTTGTTTAAGTCTCCAGGGAAAGTTTGCTCTTGACCTCTCTCGTCTCCCCTTCTTTACTCAGCAGGTAATTAAATAACTTAACACAAGACTTCTCTCATTTAATGGACAGCTAACTGACAGGTAAAACAGTTGTTAGCAAGCCATCTGGCCACTTTAGGCTGATACAATATCGGTTTCCAAATGTGTCTGGGGAATTACACTGTAAAGCCCTAAGGTTGAAATTAAATGGTCTACCACCGAACTAAATTAGCTCAGAACGCAATCAGCAAGTAAAACACCATTAGACAAAATTATTGTGTTATTTTAGTTTCATGAGGAATACCGCTATGAGACTTTTTAAATTTTGCAGATATTAGCACAGGTTGCTTATAATGTCAGAGTGGTCTAGAACCACACAACGTTCCAATACCGGAGTAAATACAATGTCAACCAGTGGAAAAAATTTAAACTGGATTCTTTATTTTTTATGGGGATTTTATGAGCTTTCCCATCTTGTTCTTTCAGTAATTTCAATATAAATTATTTATTTATAAAATATTTTACCAGGAAAGTTACATTGAGATTTCTCTCGTTTTCAAATATGTCCTGGGTCCACAAATCATTGCCCTCTAATGATGTTAAGAATCCATTAGTATTATGAAATATCAAAGGGTAAAATTATAGATACGTTATTGGGAACAGGATGAGACACTGCACATGAAACACATATTCTATTTATCCGACAGTGCGACTTACAGGTTTATTCACTGAAGTGATAATTCAATGTGAATTTCAAATTTTATCCAGAGCAGCCGAACTGAGACCATTGCTGAATGTTTCCAACTTGGATATTTTGACCTTAAATTTGAAATTCACTTTGAATTCTCACTTTAGCAAATAACCCTGTTCAAGTATCCTTCACACAGCAGAAACACGTCAACATGGAGGAACCTCCCTTCTACTCTCCTATCCCTGGCTCATACCATTCACTAGAAATCGCTACTAACCAGGGGAGTTAGATATCTTTTCCACAGTGCTGCCACCTCCCATAATACATATTCTGAAAATCCATTCACTACCTTTCTTGTCTCCTTTATAGAAACATAGAATGTGACGTCAGATAAGAACCATTCGGCCCATCTAGTCTGCCCAATTTTCCCCAGGATATTTTTATTTAAAACATATATTTTCTCTGAGGACGTTTGCCTTTTGGTATTTATCTCCAGTAATAATCTCTAATTCAGAGGAGACAAAGATGCATTAAATTGTTTATGCTACCTTTATACCCTATACCTAAAATTCCTTGTCACTATTACTTGTATGGACTATTTAACCAAAGTGCAGTGTGTAAGGGCTTTGGAGGGTACCTTACCAATCCGCCAGTTGCGGGAAATGGGGATCCGGCGGACCATCACAGTTCCAACCCCTGCAATCTCGTGGAGAGTCAATTACTCCAGCTGCTACACACACGCCCCTTTTTTTATTTTACACGTCACAAGCACGCTGGGGTCATGACATCACTAGTAATTAAATTAGGCATAACAACCACTGCATGATGTTTTAAGGACGTCGTTATGTCAAACAAACCTCCCAGCCGATAAAACAGCTAAAGTCCAAATGAACGGTGGCCTGTTGTGGTTTCATGTTGACCCAATATCGTGTTTATACTATTTTGAGTTACTATTACTGGCCCAGTTTTCCACTGGGCTATTCTGATTTCTGGTTTCCCTTGACTCTGGCTAGTCCTGACTATTAAATCTGTCTGTCTGTTTATCATGAAGTCTGGAAATTCTAAGGCCCGGTAACACGTTTTATCACTGAGGTTATACTTGGCGTACTGGGGTGTTCTACTTGTTCCTGACACAGTGATGCAGAAAATGTTGGTACCTTAGAAATAAAATTAATTTCAATAATATAATGAGAAGTGAGAGAGGAGAGACCAGGAGAACAGAACCTAAATGCAAATTATGACAAATGAAAAGTAGCAAAATAATTGCAATGTAATAAAAAGGTAGTAGAAGTGGGCTTTCTGAGTTTTCCTTTCTTATTTATTATACATTCCCTTGAAATTCCAACATCAGTTTCCTGACAAAATAAGTATTTCTGGGGTTTAAAACAGAGTTTTAAATAGTTGTATGCCAGAATAAGCAGTACAGTAGGAAAAATATACAGGTAAGACGATCTCTTTGCTATTGCAAAGCTCACAGAGTCTCAAACCAGATCCCCTTTACAATAAGTCATTAACTTATTCCAAAGCACACGGCAAGTTCGTGCTCTCTGGGATAATTTGGTTCATTAATGTATAGACAATAGCATATTATGTAGCCAAGGTTTTAAGCACCTAGACAATCACAATTAGAGGAAGACAGACATACAGACAGATAGAGAGAGAGAGCAAATATACACTGCATTCACACAGACACTTCAAAGTAACCATGTACACCGATTCATATACACTGACTCTCTACACAAATATATCCCACATTCACACACTAACTCACTACGAAAATATAATCCCGTATTTAATCACACTGCCATTCTACAAAAATAAAACTCTACATTCATACACTGACACTCCACACAAATATACCTTTGCATTCACATGCTGACTGTATAAAAGAGTTTGTGGTGGCTCTTTAGTTATATCATTTATATTCATAAATGTTAAAGGGACACTGCTCTACCCAAAAACAAAATAAATAAAAATTACTGTTTAGTAGATATACCCCCAATGAAAACATGCATGCATTTAATTATGCATTTCATCATTAGGGATATATTTAAAAACAGTGCGCAAAACATGCATTTCTCTGGTCTGCTGCCTTTGCAAGCCCTCCCCTTCTAACCCAGCTCAGACGTTCTGTGTCTGTCCAATCACAGACTTCCCAATGCAGCTCAATGATAAGTCTTTGCAAGGCAGGTGCTCTGAGCAATTGCTGCCTCTTGAGTTTAGCTCCACTGAGCTAAGCAAACCAGGAAGTAACAGGACCTGTTGTCTGATTGAAAGCCAAGGGGGTGTAACCAGTATCAATTTTTAAAAGTTTAAATGGCTGTTAAAATCTGCACTTTTTGCAAAATGAAAAAAATAGGACACACTCTTCATACATAAAACCTTCCATCAAGCTAAAGTGCTTTAGAGGCCTGGAGTGTCCCTTTAAAACCTATCTTATCGCTGCATGGTCTGAGTGTTGCCCACTTATGATTAAGATGTATTCTTACCAGAGTACAGTCACCCCGAGGCCAACAGTATCTGGATCTTAATAAGATTTAATTCACCTCTGCAAGAACACACAATGATTAGTGTTCACTCCTCGATCCATGATATCTATCTATTGCATATTTAAATGTGGTGTTATTGCAGCTCCTGCTGGTGAGATGTTCATTAAACTAGACTTAATATAAGGACTAAATAAATATGCAGTGTACAACATGTAAATACAAAATGTGTGTGTCTGTTACTGGTTTTACAATGATATGGTCTAAGCTCCATATTTATTTAAATTATTTATTTTGTGGACATCTTGTGATTTTGCTAGAATTCTAACAAAGCATGAAATAAATGCCAATTTCCCGGTTTATTTAGGGAGAAAAAAAAATTATCAAATTTGTCTCGTCTGAATTAATTTGGCCGGAAAATGTTTTGTTTCAGTCACTTTGGAATTTGTCAGTTTGAACGAATTTCGTCCATGGGATCATTTCAGGAAAACGGATTTGGATCAATTGAAATGGTGCAAAAATGGGCCAATCGGTGTACCGCAAATTAGAATATTATGTATATATTTAGTAGTAAACTGGTTTTCACACATTTGGTTCACAGATCAAGTGAGAAGACGTAACCGGTAGAGGGAAAAAGAAGAGAAGTAGTAAAACAATATATATTTTCATACTGTATATTTATTATTATTATTTTTTTTTTATTATTATTTATATAGCGCCATCAGATTCCGTAGCGCTGTACAATGGGATATAGTATATATTTCTTAAATATATAAATATTATTATTATTTTACTACTAATCCTTTTCTTTCTCTCCGTTGTTCACTTCTCAATTAACCTGTGAAAAAAAAGAATAATAGAGTGGTTGTCCCCTAACCATTATTCATCTTTTTTTCCCCCAACAATCATTTTATTTTGAGCCCCGGCCAGAACTCAATCACAAAACATACTAAATTGTTTGTCCATTGTCTGTTTAGTTTGTTTCGTGATTCATCCACATGCTGATTCAGAATTTCGGATAAGTAGATGATCAACCCAAAATTCGGATAATTTACAATTCCGGATTTGCACATATCTATTATTCACCAAAGTGGGAATTATCTTGGATCCAAAGTGAATTTTACATTTGGGGCCAAAATAGACAAACTGAAAACAAATCTAACTTGGAGAATATTTCCAGTTCAATTATTTTTGCCTAAAAATTGCATTTCCGCCATTTAAATTTCTGCCATTTCACACTTTAGTGAATAAGAGAGAGAGGATATTTTCTATAACCCACAGACTATGTGTTACTACATTATATCCACAGGAACATTATATAAAAACATAGTTGTTTTTTTTTTCTTTTTTACTATTTTATCATATTTTCCAGTAGTTAATTAATTATTATTGTCATCAGGATTTTTGTAGTGCCCCCATCTTCCACCGCGCTGTACAATTTTAGAAAGGGGATATTTGACAACAAGTAATTGACATACAGAATATTAACAGAGACAAGAGGTGAATAATTTAGTGTTCAGGGAATAAACACAATAAACCCAAAATTGTAATGTAATAACCAAAAAATGTCATGTTAGATGCTGTAGATTCCATTTCATGTGTTTGTAGTATATGGAAGATCACCGTAAGTAGTTTTCAATAAATCATGAGTTGCACTGAGGTATAGGATTGAATTTCCCCTTATTGACCCTCCACCGTGTCTCCACAATGGTCTAGAGAGACCACCAGCACTGGGTAAGGCGATAGCCAAGTCTACATAGTTATTCAGTGCCTTGAGTCTGTGCTGTGCTGCCATATGTCAGTGTGGTTTTGGGATCTAAACATATGTCCACGGAGTAATGGATTCGGATGACAAGTCCTGTTGGATGAATAGAAGGGAGTTTTTCAGCTGACGCGTGATATATAGATACTATTCACAACTGGAACTGTAAAAGCAAACAATGACACAGCCCTACAAAAAAAGAATATTAAATTTAAATAAATAAGAGTAGATCAAAAGGGGACACGTCTTTACTTTTAACCGCAGGACAACAAGGGGTTAAAGTAAATGGGGAAGCCAGGTTTTTAAAGAGTAAATGAACAGGGTAAGTATTGGGAAAAAGCAGTCGGGCGCCAGAGAGGAGAAGCCCTCAGAGACTACAGGGTTACTTCACATAAGACAAGTGATACTCAAATTATAATAGAAACTCTCAGAGAGAAAACACTGACACAATCTCAGGGAGATAGAGTTTCAGATGTTTAAGGATATGTGCATAAATGACATGATAAGGGGGGTGAGTTTCACCATCATAGAATGCTTAAAGAATATATAAAATATCAGGGACATATTCTGGGGTAGGTAAGACCCCCCAACTCCACCACCACCACCACTGAATTGTTTCAACTGCAACTCACGTCTGGCCAGCTGACTAAGCACATCTAACAGCCAATTCAGTAGTACAGAAAAAGTGTGATAATGCCACCTGGAACATGTACCAGCCAGATGTTTCTGTATATACGGAATGATAAAAGATTCTATAGAGTTCATAACATTCTTAATCAGATCAGTTGGAATTAATTCCCTGTGTTTCCATATTGAGGGGCTTCAATGGCCATGGACTTAATTTAAAGGGATTCTATAGTACTAGGAATACTAAGTTTTTTATTTTTCCAAAATAACAAAAGTATAATATTTGTTATAAAATTGTGACTGTATGCCATTCCCTTTGTATCCTTCAGTAAATGGTAATGTTGGTGGTCCGTCCAGAATTAACTGAATATCTTATTATTCCCTTGGCAAGAAAACATCTGGGGAAGGTGGGGTATTGGTGAAGGTTCCATTGTATCAGTTTTTGGGGTATCCTGTCCCTAACTTTAAAACACTGAGTTCGCTAGGTAAACATGGGCCGAGTTTCTTTAATCAAAACAATCTTACAAGTTGCTGATCGACTGTCCATGTTGACCTCTTTGATTTCAGTAGTAATGAAGTACTTAAACTTGATAAAAAACCAGCAGGCTGGGAGAGTGCATGGATGGTGGTTTACTCGAGTTAGCATCCGCCAAAACGCAAGCTGCCTTTCAGCTACTTAAGCCAGAGTGGACTTGCTATAGTTGTAAGAAGAACAAATACCTCTTTCTTCTCTTGGAGTAACAAATCAAGGATCTAAAACTCCAGCCACCAGAACATTGCTAAACTACAACTCCCATAATTCTCTGGTCTTAGTTGCATTCAAAGAATTCTGGGAGTTGTAGGGTAGCAATATCTGGGGAGCCAGAGTTTCAGATCGCTGCTCTAGAAACGTATCCTGGGTCCCTCTTGAACATCACAAAGAAGCATTGAATAGCAGGTCAATTGTGGCCAAGCACACATATTATAGACTGGGATATATTTCACACGTGTTTCTACATATGATTAACATACATAGATATATCATCACTTTCTCAGTCAGTGTAAGGTTTAACGTTAAATCAAACTCCCGGAACACGTCATTTAACAGTCAGTAGCTCCTCTGTTTTGTCTGCAATATTTTTTCAGTCTCACCCTCTTTGTCAAATAAACATTTCTAACACATGATTTGTTTATTTTCACATGTATGACTTGCAATTTGATTGGACAGCAGGCTGTGATTGAGAAAATGACTTCACTCTTGCGAACTTATAAACTATAAATCCAAATGGTATTTTTCACGTTTTGTAAATAGAAAATTAAAATAGTATGTTTATTGTAAATTATAATACACAGTAGCACAATTCATACCAGAAATTTCCCTTGGATTTTAAGCCTTTGAAAGATTATCAATATTATTTACGAAAGTGAGAATTCAAAGTGCATTTCAAGTTTAAGGTCAAAACAGCAGAATAGGAACAATTCTCTTAGCTAATCTTTCAGTTCAGCTAATCTGGCCTTAAAGGGACACTATAGCATTAGGAAAACAAATATGTAAATCCTGATGTTATAGTGTATTAATCACTGTTTAGATGGCCAGGCCCCCGCCTGTAAAAATAAAAGGTAGTTCACTTACCTTTTCTAGCATATAGAGCAAGTGAACTCGGTGAAGCTCTACCTAATTGGCTGAGAGCATCAAGATCGATGATCTCAGCCAATCCAATGCTTTTCCATAAAAAGGTTAGCACGCATGCACAGCAATACGCTGAGCCAAGCAGATGCCGAAAGAAATAGCGGAATTTCACTCCACTATTTTGTGGAAGCACCCATAGTGGCTGCCCGCAAGACAGCCACTAGAGCAGGGGTAGGACACCTTCGGCACTTCAGATGTTGTGGACTACATCCCCCATAATGCTCAACCACCCATAGTGCTGGCAAAGCATCATGTGGGGTGTAGTCCAAAACATCTGGAGTGCCAAAGGTTCCCTATGCCTTCACTAGAGGTATGTTAACCCTGCATGGAAAACATTGTTGTATTTGCAAGATCAGCAATGTTATCATCTGCAGGGTTAAAACACTTGGCACCCTGACCCCTTAAATGAGATGAAGTTGTCTGGATGCCTATAGTGTTCTTTTAAATTTGAAATTCACTCTGAATTCACTTTTTTGTTTTCTCCCACTTAAAAGTTTATTCACTTTTTCACAGTATAAATAGAGTACATATTGATAATTGTACATTGTACGTATTTATTCTGCATTGAAATGAACAGAAAGCTTGCACCAAATAGTTGGGATTCGACATTTGAAACGAACCATGTGCTGTGTACAATATACATGTCTACCATCAATCTGCAGACTATACAATATACTTAGAAACACATACATTTATATGCATAGTAACTAAAAACTGCCTTCAGTGTCGGTTGGAAAAATAACATTATAAAAAGAAAAACATAAGAATAAGACAGACTGCCGCAGAAGATGAAAAGGCTGCACACCGTGACACACCGTGATATCAAACATACAAACAACATTTTAAACTAAGGTCAAACAACGTTTTAGCCATGGACCCCAGATTTTCTGAAACGTAGATATCATATTGTTCCATCCGTGTGACATTTGCTCCCGATCTAAATGTGCATTAACAATAGTCACGGTTTGCTTTAGAGATTGAACTGTGTTGGACGGCCATTGTCAAACAATGGCTTTATTAGCCTCTAGAAATAAATGACACAGTACACATTGCAACAATTTTGGAAGAGAAGAAGGGAAGATGTTGAGTAAGCACCAGGACCCAGCACGGGATAACAGACCAATTGCAATGCCAGACGGAACAACGAGTCCCACATGGATACTATGTAGGGACAACTCCACTAAATAGGTAGGTATGTGCCTCTGTTACTTGGAATTCACTTTGAATTCTTTCTTCAATGAATAACCCTATTGTTGTAGACACACATTAAAACGCAGTTAGATAACCTTATCTATAAATGAATCAAAGTCAAATATTGTGGGATCTCAGAACAATAAGTAGACGGATTCCAATGTGTGCCCTTGGCCTTAGTTTACTCAATATCTCAATTTAATACATCAGTGTTAACCTAGTTTATCAAAAGCTGAAATGTTATCAGCCCACAAGAGATAAGGCGTTATATGTGGGGTATCCACAGGTTCACTGCATTAAAACCCTCAGTGATGGGTTTTAATGCAAAGTGCAAATTTCTCATACATCAGGTAGGTTCCTTTCTAACGCATCAAAAACACGTCTAGCACATGACACTCGGCCAGACATCCCAATACTAAAGGGGAACTCACACTTCTTTTACAAATTACACTATTGACTATAATTTTGAAAATCACCCATCATGTATGTTAAACTAATTGCATATGATTCTCCATTTTATTCTAACTTGCTATTAAAGATTTAGCAAATTATATCACAGTTCAGACACAGCCAGGATATCGATTGCAAATAATGAGGAGAATTAGAAACATTGTTTCATTCCTCCTCTACTCGATATGCGTTCTCTGTGCTGACTGACTGCCAGGTGTAGAGGACGGCTCTTATAACAATGATTGACGGGGAGCAAAGATGGAGGCACCCAGTTGCAGGAGAAAGAGATTTGGATTTTTACATTTTATTTTTGTCACACCTTGGCAATGCAAATCTGTTAAATATAGCAGATAAGGAAGTATAATATTTAAATCCTTGGAAGTGACCGTTTCCCTTTGAGTAAATTGCTCACAATGTTTTCTCTACACTTTTTTATTTCTGTCTAAGGGGAATATGAGACAGATTGTTGCCATCAGTTGAATGCACTCAGTCATGTGTCAAGATTCTGTATAAGTCCTAACTTGCCCTATGCCACACTAACAAGCAAATGTCTTTTCATGTTTGAATACTAACAATATCAGATTAACTTCGAATTAGGGAATCAATGCATTCTATAATCACATATCATGTCTGTCTTGTATTGAAAAGTGAAGAATCTGCCTATCTTTACGAACATTCCCCACCCGCGGCACTCACAGGATTAAATGCAGGATCAAGGTTATAGGGGAGGAAATTCCTTAACTCTTAAATGTACCAGTGCACACATGCACTCACACCCAACACAAAACACATACACATACGTGTATAGTAGTAGAGTTGTACAGTGTTAATTGTTGGGCATTCAAAGTACAATTCAAATGTTGGGGTTAAAAGAGCCACAATGGCAAAACTCTCCAAGTTAAATATGTTCTCGTTTTCGATGTTTTGGTCTATAATTTAAGATTCACTTTGAATTCAGTTTGCCAATTTAGTGAATTCATTGTTACCCAATTTACACATCCATTTCCTTCTGGTGAATGGGTTGCATAGAATATTCCTACCGTTTGAACCCACCCTGTGGATGCCTTTACCGTATAAACCTTCACTTTTTATTTTGCTTATCTCTGACCCCTTAGGGTGTACTCCCTGAACTATGAATGGCAGGTGATTGACAAGGACATTTGAAATGTTACGGTAAAATAGATGAATTAGAAAAAATATCTACAACTCAGGTGTTTTTGTTTTCCTGTTCGGCTTTTTTGACTTAAAGGATTACTGCACGCACCATGGCCACTTCAGTGATTTGAAACGCTGCACATACAGAGTTTAACCTCTCTGCTGCTGATGGTGGAGTTACATTGGGCCGTCATTAGCCAGCCTGGAACAAGAGCTACAAGTGGTTAATATTAATTTGGTGTATGTTTGGCACCCGACGTTAGCGCAGACAGTCAATGGTGGCATGTCCTCCCCTAAGCCCTGCCTGATGTCCATCTCCTTTAAGTCAGGGGGAGTAAGGATTGGGCTGATGGAGATCTCAGCCTAAGAGATGGAAATAGGTGAGTTTAAGCTATTTTTTTTTTTTTGGTGGGGGGGAAGGGTGGAGGGACAACTCATGAATTTCCCATTTTTAATTTCCTTCACTAATGATGCACTCTCATTTTGTATAAAGAAAGCATAACTGAACTAATGTGTTCACGGATTGCATTTTGCTATTTTGTTAAATCACTCATTAACCTATTTAAATTGTACCGGTGGCATTGGGGAGTTAGCTAAAGTATCCCTGAATGCATAGATTGAATTTAGAATTTAATTTAAGATGAAATTTCCAGGGTATTTTCAGCATAGTTAGCAGTTTATTGAGTAGAACGCAGTGTGGGTTATTCACTTAACACAGAATTGTAGCAGATTGATAATCAAAAAAAGTTCAACTTTGACTATAGCTGAAGTGGCGATTTTTTTTTCCAAATCAGCAATTTTTTCAAATATTTTGGAATTTGGTTATTAATAAATTACAACCTTGTCTTAAAGCAACACTAGGAAAAATAAAGGATTATATACCTTATTCCAATGCAGAGGCTCCCTTGTCGCTGCTTACCTCTCCGCCGAAGTTCATTGCGGACCTGATTGGTCTGCGTAACGATCGCCATGCGCGCATTTAAGCTTCTTCATAGAAAAGCATCGTATGACAGTTACTAGAGCAGGATTTATCCTTAATCCATAAAACGTAAACATTTAAAAGATACAACCACGGCACCCAGACCACTACATTGAGATGAAATGTCCCTTTCAGTGAACTGAAAGCTCTGTCTCAGCATTATTATCTATTTGTTAAGGGACACATATATAGTGAGTTTGCAAAATGTGATTCATTGTCATCATCACCTTAATCATCAATCAAGGTGTTCATGTTCACAAGAGCTTACAGCCTGGAGAGTTTTATTTGGGGGAAAAGTGGTTACAATAAGATGTGGTTATGGTACCTTTCGATTACGACAGAAACAAAAAAATCTTACTTACCGTTCTTTTAGCAATAAGGGATGTTCTTCTTCTGGAGGGAATTTTAACCTGAAAAATTTACATTTTTATAAGGACCTCCCCTTCCTTAACCCCTTAAGGACACATGACGTGCCTGACACGTCATGATTCCCTTTTATTCCAGAAGTTTGGTCCTTAAGGGGTTAAACCTTAAATACCTTGTGGAATCAGCACACCTTAGTAGTAACAAGAAATAACCAGAAAATACCATTTGACTGCAAGATATAATTTAATAAATAGGCAGGGAAACGTGTACTGTGCTAATAAGGTAAAACAAATGTACGCTAAGTAAAATGTCTCGTTTTCTAAACGTATAGTTTGGAAAACAAAATGACAACTGCCTGCAGGCTACAGCAACTTACGGTGTTGAAGGATGATCATGTTGCGGCCTTGCAGATATCTTCTCTCCCAAGTAGTTGCCTTGGTACAGATATCTTACCGCCCGTAACGTAGTTGCCATGGTACAAGTAGATTAAGCTTTGATCTTCATCAGGAGATCTACCCCCACAAGCTTCATATGTACACCTGACGGTTTCTGGAATCCCACAGACAATAGTGGATTTAGAGGCTCTCTTTTGAATGACCTTTGACATTCGGGAGAAGGTGTTCTGGGCTTTGCAAGGTAGCTGTTCTTTCCAGGTATGCTTGAACAGCACATTTGGCATCCAGTGAGTAAAGTTTGGAGTCCTGGGGGGGATAATCGATTTTGACAAACAGACGGAAGCACAATTGCTTGATTTATGTTATCTTTCGTTAAAACATTAGGGCAAAAAGAAGCTTAGCTCTGTAACCTGCAAGCAGCTCCAGCATTCTTACCAGCTCATGCCTCCTGCTTCCTTATCCAACACCTGGTCAAAGAAATAGCCAATGAACTTACACTATCACCTGGATTTTCAGGTTACCTATCCCTACAGAAGAACATCCTTATCGTATCACCACTATACCTTTTTAACCCCTTAAGGACACAACTTCTGGAATAACATGGAATCATGATGGAATATTTCCGTCATGTGTCCTTAAGGGGTTTAAAAAAAAAAAAAAAAAAAAAAAGATTTTGTTTCAAAAATGTTTACAAGAATGGAATCGAGAAATTCATTATCATACTGAAACAATCTGCTTTAGGACTTTAAACAATAATGCATTGCCAGCCATGCATGTTAAAATACGGATATACTTCTCCACTATACAATAGTGACATCTAGTGGATGGCATGTGAACTTACAGAAAATAATTCCATACACATCTTTATACTAGCCTTATACACTCTATTGGTCGTAAGCTTTTAGTGGATGTCCCCTAACCATCATCTTTTTTTAAATTTTCCTGGTTCCACAGGCAGAACTCTGAATTACAAAGTAAACAAACTTTCTTGTCTATTGTCCATTTGAACTGTTTCATGGTTTGTATATAGGCCTTTTCGGAGTACGGAAATTCTGACAAGTCACTGATCACGCAAAAGTCAGACAAACGGAAATTCGGAAGAAACTGAATGCGCAAGGCTACTTATAATAATTATACCACGGTCATGTGAAAAGTCTGTGTCTCTAACATCTTGGTAAGTGTGTTTAGTGACAAAGCACATTTTAAGAGAAAGTAATTGGGTGACATTTAAACAGTTAATAGTGAGCTGTAGTGGTTATGGTGCATGGAGTGTTACTTAGGGTACATATAACATATGAAAATAGGGGAAGAAATATAAGTTTGCACGGTTTTGCTTACAACTATTTCTACACAACTAGTGGAGCGAAGAAAAAAATAGTTGAAAATAGATTTATTAGCCCGGATTGCGAAAACGCCTTGTGTATGTTATGACGAACTAAATCATTAAATCTGATAAAGTGACAATATCTGGGTCACAATATTGACCAGCATCAGGTTTTCATGCTAGTTTTAACTCTGGCTATACCTAAATAAAAGAATGTCACACTACTGATTTATTTACTTTATTTTACATTTCATATTTCCTGGCATTTTATCACTTCTACTCTCAAGAAATCCCAGGTGGGAATCATACCACCAATGCTGTCATCATAGAACAGTGAGTCTGCTCTATCCTTGTGAGTATAATTTCTACTAATTCGATACATTTTTACTATCTTATTGAGAGCACTATATGTTGCCTTTTTTTTTTTTTTTTTAAACTTTCTCTTGAGTACCGAGCACCTCTGCCGCTGTGGACGTCCCTTATCATATCCTATAAGTGGGGATTATACCACTGTACGCAACATACGCTAAAGCTGGCTATAGCTCTTTTACATGTGAGTGTAATATCGCTCCTCTGACTATATCCAATTATTGAGTTATGACATTTTGCACTATCAGTTTTCCCTGGTTTTTATCTCCTTTTACATACGGATACCCAAAAATTTTTAACTACTACATCCCCCAAGTCCAAAGAGCTTATGCTTATTGTTGGGACTATAGATTTTATATCTTGTTTTAATACTTATTTCAATTGTCTCGTTACTGTGATTTTCAGTGGCACAGCCCTTCTCTTTCTTGTATGACATTCTATTAGATTTCTTAAAGGTTGAGAGGAATCCCCTTTTAGGGTTGCTGCATTTTCTTCACTGTTTGGTTATTTAGCGCAGACCCAGTTGTGTGTTTGTACCTAAATATAAACAATTAAATAGATATGAAAGCAGTATGATGGACAGCCTTGTTTATGAGGTTGCCGGCAGTAGCCCTGCACATGCCAATCACACCGTCCCATCGGGTAGAGACCACTTCAAACCATTCTACATGGTTTGAGACATTGAAATGCTCTGACAGTTTGGTACAGTATCCTGATGCTGGAGCTACTGTAAACTAATTATTTACTATAATTACTGCATGCCCAATGATTGACATATCACAGCATGAGCTAAGCCACTAACAATACCCTGTAGGAAGTGGCATCCAACACATGCAGGGCTGTTGCAGGACACCCTTACTTGTGAGGAGTCCAGTACTCTTTTTGGAGGGTTGGGAGGCTTAAATTAGGGTTGTATATATGTCTGCCATCATAAGGGATTAAAGGGAGCGAGGTGGATTAAAATTAGAGTAGCAGTGTAATGTAATTTAGTATGGTTTTTTTTTTTATATACATTGTGTCAGTTTATCAACCCTACTACACATCAGGGTGGCAATAGTCTGTCCCATTCCTACTTTAAGTAATTGATTTTGAAGGACGGTCTTTTACACAGCACTTGTTATACCATAGGCCACGTTTTATCGAAAATTTATAATTTCTTCTGTTTCGGTCACTAGTTCTTAAGTGTATAGGTTTCCATATTTCTGTGAGCACTGATCTTGAATGTTATTCCAAATGTAGGTATTCCTAAAGATCTTTCATTGAAAAACTAATCTAAACAGTAACCAAATTATTGAATTTTACATTAAAAAAAGCATGTACAAATTGACACAAAAATATAAGTGTCACTGCATGAAAATGTGAACTATGACAAGAAATTCCTAGATTTTACTAGTAGCATGACGTAAAGTCATGATTTTATTAATGACACGGAGGCGAGTATTATGCTTCTCTTTCTTTTATTTTCCCTCAGCAGCGAAGAGAGAAATGAGTGAAAAGA
Organism: Pelobates fuscus; assembly: GCF_036172605.1. Taxonomy (NCBI): domain Eukaryota; kingdom Metazoa; phylum Chordata; class Amphibia; order Anura; family Pelobatidae; genus Pelobates; species Pelobates fuscus. The sequence continues at coordinate 353,752,987 of NC_086320.1, read as the reverse complement.
GAAAAGACATATCATTAACATATATACATATTCAACATAATCCACAGTGCTACATAGGGAACCTCCCCCTTTCAGTATATAAGGTGTAGCACTCTCTTCCTCTTCCTCTTTCGTCGCGATCCGAAGACCCGTAAACCGAACCAGAACTTGAATTCGAACTGTAAACTCGGGAAGCTGAACATATCTTCCTGGGAATGCGGAGTCAACTGTGAAGCTCCTTTAAGTTCCATAAGTATTTGGAATCATGCTAAAAAAGAGAGGAGAAATATGGTAAAATCTCAACTTGCAACTGGGTGTAATATTTCCATTATATATAGTAATCTAGACTACTGAAAAGGAATAAATGTCATATTAACTAGACATAACATAAAGTGTGTGATAATCATGATCAATTAAAGTTAATGTAAACTAAACCGAACGACAGAAACGTCAAGTCTACAAAGCATAATTAAATCGAATATGGGCCAGAGATACCCATCCCAGAGATGTAAGTCGTGAGTCAGTCCAGAAAAGACAGGGTGTAACAGAAGAACATATCACCAACTCCAACCCAGGGAGGGAGGGAGGGAATAATACTCGCCTCCGTGTCATTAATAAAATCATGACTTTACGTCATGCTACTAGTAAAATCTAGGAATTTTATTAAAGACACGGAGGCTCCTATTATGCTTGTTTAAAGCTGAGCAATGACTTTATCTGAAAAATGTTGTATCGGTCTAAAGTAAAAATTCCTGAATGTGGATTCCGTAGACCAATCTGCAGCCTTCAGAATGTCTTCCAAGCGGCAACCGGCCGCCGAAGCTTTAGAGGCCATGGCGCCTCTAACCGAGTGAGATGAGAAAACAGAGACGTCTATTCCGGCCGTAGCTAGTATCCATTTAATCCATCGTGCCAGCGTCGGTGTGGATACCGGCAGATGGGGTTTTTTCAGGGAGATGAACAGGGGCCCGTCATTGGACGGGCGCAGTGCAGAGGTGCGAGATTCGTATTCTTTTAGGCACGCTATTGGGCATAAGTTAGGTAAACCCGGTATCCGTGGATAGCAGACCTGTTTGGTGGCCGACTTCGTTCTTCGTGAAATATCGAATGACACCCCCTCCGGGGTGAATGAACGTGCTCGCCAGTCCAAGGCTCTCACGTCTGATACCCTTTTGCAGGATAGAAGGCAAAACAGCATCAGTAGCTTTGCTGACAGTTGTTTAAGAGAAAGATCTACGTTAGTGGGCCAGCCATCTAAGAGCCTGAACACACAGGTGACGTCCCAGAAGGACCCGTATCTGGATGTGGGGGGCCGTGAGAAACGAACTCCCTTAAGCAAACGACAAACCAGAGGGTTCTGACCCAGTGGGAGGCCGTCCACCTGGTCGTGCCCGGCTGAGATGGCCGAGCGGAAAACATTGACCGTGCGGAAGGCCTTGCCTGATTCGAACAGGTGCGTAAGGAAATCTAGTACCGATTTCACAGGGGCTGATATCGGATCCAATGATCGTCCCAAGCACCAATTGGCCCACTGTCTCCATGCTGCAGCATAGGCTTGTCGTGTACCAGGTGCCCATGCGTTTGCCAGGAGCCGCACAGTCGTGTTCGAAACCTCCGTGATCTCCCAGGGTCCCCGGAAAGGAGCCACGCCATGAGGCGGAGAAGGCCCTGTTCCACCAGGGGGTGGTTTTCCCCATCTGGGTTGGTCAATAGCGATGGATGTTCCGGCAGTAGCCGTGGGTGGTCTATTGCCATCTCCAGTAGATGTGGGAACCAAGGTTGAGATCTCCAGCACGGGGTTATCAGTACCAATGAGCTCTTGAAGCGCCGGAGGTGCGCCAGGCAACGAGCTATCAGATTGAACGGAGGGAAGGCGTAGGCCCTGCCCTCGGACCAATCTTGGAGGAAAGCGTCTGTCGCTACTGCCTCCGGGTCTGGTCTCCAGCTGCAGAACTTCGGAAGTTGTGTGTTGAGTCTGGATGCGAACAGATCCATGCTCAAAGGTCCCCACAGGGACGAGATTCTGCGGAATAATTTCGGTAGCAGTTTCCAATCTCCCGAGTCCCTCAGGTAGCGGGAGTTCCAGTCCGCGGTGTAGTTGTCTAGGCCCGGGATGTGTTCCGCGGTAACGGACACGCTGTTTTGTAAGCAGTAGTTCCAGAAGTCTCTGGCCAAAACCGCTAGGATGCGAGACCTGGTTCCCCCTAGATGGTTTATGTATCTTACGGCTGAGACATTGTCCAGCTTGAGGAGGATCGAGCATGAGATGCCTCTGGGAGACAGACTGCGAATGGCGAACGAGGCCGCCAGCAGTTCCAGAGAGTTTATGTGTAAGAAGGACTCCTCCGTGGACCACCTGCCTCCTGTGGATATATTGCCGCAGCGCGCGCCCCAGCCATGTAAGCTGGCGTCCGATTCGATCACCAGGTCTGGAGTGGACCCGAAGATCGCTCGGCCGTTCCAAGCTTCCATGTGGGTTAGCCACCAGTTCAGTTCCTCCCTCGACTCTGTGTCCAGGGAAATGTGAGATTCGTACGAGTGGCCACTTCTCAGGCAGGCCGCTTTCAGCCGCTGTAAGGCTCTGTAGTGTAGCGGGCCTGGGAAAATCGCCTGGATAGAGGCCGCTAACAGGCCGATTACCCGCGCCAATTGGCGTAGGGATATGTCCGGCCTTTGCATCAGTTTCTTTATTTCCCTCTTGATGTTGGACATCTTCTCTGTTGGGAGGCAGAGAACCTGTAGTACAGAGTCGATACGGAATCCGAGGAATTCCATTTGTTGCGAGGGAGTCAGAACCGATTTCTTCCAATTTACAAGGAAGCCTAGGTTCTGTATGAGGTGTAGGGCCCAGCCTAAGTGTTCTAGTAAGAGGGATCGAGTCCCGGAGAGTATTAGGATGTCGTCCAGGTAAATGATAAGGCGGACTCCGTGTAATCGGAGGAAGGCCACCACTGGTTTTAGGACCTTCGTGAAACACCACGGGGCGGAGGACAGGCCGAAAGGTAGGCATGTGAAACGCCACTTCTTGCCTTCCCAGCAGAACTGGAGTAGGTTCCTGTGAATCGAGGCTATTGGGATCGTTAGGTAAGCATCTTGTAAATCTAGTTTGACCATCCAATCTCCGGGTAGGAGTAGGTCTCTGAGGCAGTGAATGCCCTCCATCTTGAAGTGCCTGTATTGTATGAAGGCATTCAGGGGCCGCAGGTTGATAACCGGGCGTACCCCGCCTCCCTTTTTGGGCACTAGAAAAAGGTTGCTTACGAAACCCGGTGTGTCTAGGGGGACCTCTTCTATGGCCTTCTTGGTCTGTAATTCCCTGATCTCCGTAGAGATGAGATCTAAGTGTGCAGATGGCATGTGAATCGCCCTTGGGGGAGAGGGCTGAATGGGGGGAGCGGTTAGTTCTAGTTGGTAGCCCCTTATTGCCTGTAACACCCAACTGTCTGACGTGACACGTGACCATGCCCGGGCGAACCGGGTCAGTCTGCCCCCTACCGGTATACGGGAAGAAAGGGGAAACATGGTACTCACCATAAGGGCGTTTTGCCGTGGGTGCTCCTCGACTGCCGCGGGTATGCCAAGCCCGTCCTCGCGAGGGGAAAAATGGGGTGAAGGACCGTTCCTGGGTCGGTCTCTGATGGTCGAAGGAGCCTCTGCCGGGTCTAGAGAAACCCCGGGGGTTGCGGCCGGGTAGACGGCTCCTACCTCTACCGGCCCCGCCAAAAACCTTAGGGCTAAAAACCCTCTTAATGGAGGATTGGGCCTTGTCCAAGGCCGTGAATGTCTTCACGTAAGACCCTAGGTCCTTTACAAAGGATTCTCCAAATAGAAGGCCGTTTGCGGAGGCACCGGGCTCATTAGAGGCCATGCTTGCGAGCTTGGGCTCAATCTTAAGCAGGATGGCTTTCCTGCGCTCAGTTGACATGGCCGTATTGGCGTTGCCAATCATGCAGATCAGGCGCTGGAGCCAGCCGAACGCCACCTCAAAGTCTACTGGAGCCCCAGTCGACTGAGCCGTCTCTAGCAGCTCGTACAATTTGGTGACCGGGCCCAGGGTGTCAAGGAACTTATCCTGGCAGTTCCGCATGGAGTAGTCCAGGCCTTTTTTGGGTTTCCAACCCGACTTGCCCAGAAATTGCACAATCTGGGGGTCTACCTCAGGGGTCTTGGCTACCGCATCGGGTATGATCGGGCGTGGGCATTCTGCCCTCAGCTTGTTCCGGCCCTCCTGTGAGAGGGATTTCCGCACCCTAAGGGCCAGGTATCGGGCTATATGGGTCGCGGGCTCCCATTCCGCGGAGCGAGGGTGCCTGAGGTCGTCTGGGTCAAAGACCAGGGCATCTTTCTGGTCAGAGGTTAGCTCTGCATCATGGGCCCCCGAAGGGGTTTTGGCCTTGGTTTGTCTGGAAGGGAACTGTGACCCTGGCAGGTCATCGTCCCCTGAAACCTCGTCCCCGTAGGGATCCGAGAATTGGTCGTCTGACTCCTCGTCCCCATCCTCGTCCGAATCGGACAATAAATCATGGGCACGTGCCCGTTTCCATTCCCTGGCCGCCGTAGCCCGGCCAGTAGCTCTACTGCGCGGTTGTTGCGCGCCATCATCGACAGCCTGAGGCGTGTCATTCAAACCAGGCTGTACCTGGGTGTGGGGAGGGTCAGCGGTATGTTTGCGCTTGGCAGGCGCCTTGCGCCCTGGGCTAATCTCATCAGGGGAGTTGGGAGAGGGCCCTGTGCCCGACTGGGTGGGAAGGGCCTGTCTAAGGGCCTGAGAAATAGATAGGGAGATACTAGATGACATAGCTCCCATGGCCGAGGAGATAGCCTTGTTAATAGAGGTGGACATAGTAGTGTCCAAGAGGGATTGGAATTCCTCGGAACCTATAAGGTTGGAGTCGGCCTGGGAATCAGATGCTGTGGTACCCTTAAGTGGGACAGGGTGGGGATTCAAATCACCACAGGCAGACTGCATGGTAACAGACTAGCAGTTAATGTAGGCTAAAGGACAGAGGTGCTGGATTGCTTAACCCACGCACAAAGGACAGAGCAGGAGAGAAAAAAATACCCGGTAAGAGCAGGAGCGGGGTCAAGCAGCCTCCTCGGAGCAAAAACACGCCGAGTAATGGGGCTTAAAATGGCCGCCGGCAGTATCGGTGACGGGAAACCAAGAAAATGTCCGCCGCGAGTGTCCGCGCATGCGCAGAACGCGCCCGCGGCGGAACCGAGAAGGTGTGAAAGACCGCCGTGGAGTAAGGTAGGCGGGATATAACGATTGCCAAAACGGCAAGGGAATGAATAAAACCTAGAAACCAAACCTTGCAGATAAAACTGCAGGCAGAGTAGGTATAGATGACAGTATAATGATATAGTCAATAAATGTACTTAGCTGGTCTGAGGGAGCAGCGAAGAAAGAGGAAGAGGAAGAGAGTGCTACACCTTATATACTGAAAGGGGGAGGTTCCCTATGTAGCACTGTGGATTATGTTGAATATGTATATATGTTAATGATATGTCTTTTCTCTTTTCACTCATTTCTCTCTTCGCTGCTGAGGGAAAATAAAAGAAAGAGAAGCATAATAGGAGCCTCCGTGTCTTTAATAAAATTCATTCACATTGGTGCCCATTTTCCTCTCATGTATAAATGGTGACTTTAGTGATATTTGCACTCATACCATACAAAAAGCAAACATTATCTTTGCAATTCTTTGTTAAACTCCAGCGATGGCACTTTGATTTTAGTAGAAACAATATTCATTTAGGCCAATTAATGTATCACCCCTTTAATTCATTAAAAATTCTAGAATACCTGTAAAGTTCCTAGAGTTATGTGTGTTTTGGGTGGATTTCGGCTGTCTGGCACAGAAAGAATATCACAGGTTTAGAAATTGAGATCTATCAACAGGAGACTTTTTTGCACAATAATATGTGCAATGAACAAGGGTTGCTATGGTGCTTAGATGGTCACGTTATGAACAGTTTACTTACACCAGGGATATCCAGCACGTTGTTCCCCCATCTAGTTTACAAATACCACTAGCATCAAAGAATTATAGTTCTACAAAAGTTTGGGGAGCAACATGTTGGCTATCCATGTACTATTCAGTGGTCGTCATAATGAAATGATTAAATAAAAGTATTTAAACAATAATATAACCGCAGAGTTTTGTCTGGATATATTCGCTTCTCATAGAACAAATAATTAATTTACGATCGGAATGTGTTGCACAGTTCAGTTTGGGGCAAAGCAGATTGAAATCAATAAAACTTCCCAAACTGCACAGACTTGCAGAACTCACTGAGATAAGTCTTAATCCCTTTCTCGCTTCGAATTTCTACTATATAAACTCATTTTGTTGCTCTGTGACACTCTCTTCCACTCACATTAGGTTGGCTCAACATGCACAATCTTGATTATATTTTTTTGTTAAGAAAATATCTTACAACAGTTTAGTCTCCGATGAAGAAGTAATTAAACCCAGGGCGCCAAGTAAGTGCTTGAACATTCGCTCTAGTTTCCTGTGTCAGTGTTTTTATCAATTTAGCTAGTCCACATGTAGCTCGTTTCACGATACCACTGATCTTAAAGAAAAGAAAGAAAAAAAACAAAACTTGCATTCCTACTCACACAGTCTTTAATACCTGGTGCTTGATATCACTAAAATGTATGCAAAATAGAAATATCAGCACTACAGGGATTTAAAAAAAAAAAAGTTTACTTACAAAAAGTCTTACAGTCAACGTTTCAATTCCAATTTGGAACTTTCCTCAGGACAAACGCGTACATATATATACACACACACATATATACACACACAGTTTGTTCAACAGAAAGTCAGTTACACACATTTCATTGAAAACGATGTCCAATAATGCATAGCATATTTTGCTGCATATAATTAATTTTTGCAAAATATATATGTATTTACTAAACATTTTATAAATATTTCCTTTCGTTAGCTGCAGAAAAGGCAGATACAACTAATGAACATCATTTTTGCCCAGCAACTCCTTTTAGTTAATGTCTGGCATCACCCAGTAAAATCCTTTAAAACAGACAAATCTCAAGTCTAAAGATTTTCATAGAGATGGGTGGTTTTACTGAAATTTAGGTATTCAGAATTTTTTTTAAATTGGGTTCTATTAGCTGTAGTGCCATTTTTTAGGTATTCATTTTCACCATTAAAATAAACTTGCTATATGACATCAATGTGGACTAACATTATCAGGCTCAGTCAACCACTGGCTGAGGTTGATTGAAACTATATTCCACTTAATCTGTTTAGCAAGTGGATTTGAATTTTCCATGTCTAACATTTGGTTAGGATTTAAAGCCACATATCCAGGGGTCAAGTCCTGGGGAAAAAAGTGTGGGAACTCACCCAAGATTCCGCCTCCTTCCCCCCCCCCCCCCCTAAAAAAAATTGCACTCCTATGCATATAGTGCAGTGCAGGGTGTGTATAATGAATGTAGTGTGTTTGTAGTGAATGCAGAGTATGGATAATGAATGTAGTGTGTTTGTAGTGAGTGCAGTGTGTATAATGAATGTAGTGTGTTTGTAGTGAGTGCAGTGTGTATAATAGATTTAGTGTGTTTGTAGTGAGTGCAGAGTGTGTATAATGAATGTAGTGTGTTTGTTGTGAGTGCAGTGTGTGTATAATGAATGTAGTGTGTTTGTAGTAAGTGTAGAGTGTGTATAATGAATGTAGTGTGTTTGTAGTAAGTGTAGAGTGTGTATAATAAATGTAGTGTGTTTGTGGTGAGAGCAGAGTATGTATAATGAAGTGTTTGTAGTGAGTGCAGAATGTGTATAATAAATGTAGTGTGTTTGTAGTGAGTGCAGAATGTGTATAATGAATGTAGTGTGTGTGTAGTGAGTGCAGTGTGTATAATGAATATAGTGTGTAGTGAGTGCAAAGTGTGTATAGTGAATGTAGTGTGTTTGTAGTGAGTGCAGTGTGTATAATGAATGTAGTGTGTTTGTAGTGAGTGCAGAGTGTGTATAATGAATGTAGTGTGTTTGTAGTGAGTGCAGATTGTGTATAATGAATGCAGTGTATGTAGTGTGTTTGTAGTGAATGCAGTGTATGTAGTGTGTTTGTAGTGAATGCAGAGTGTGTATAGTGAATGTAGTGTGTAGTGAGTGCAGTGTGTATAATGAATGCAGAGTCTATATAATGAATGCAGAGTGTGTATAGTGAATGTAGTGTGTTTGTAGTGAGTGCAGAGTGTGTATAATGAATGCAGTGTATGTAGTGTGTGTGTGTAGTGAATGCAGAGTGTGTATAATGAGTGCAGAGTGTGTATAGTGAATGTAGTGTGTGTAGTGAGTGCAGTGTGTACAGTGAATTTAGTGTGTTTGTAATGAGTGCAGAGTGTGTATAATGAATGTAGTGTGTTTGTAGTAAGTGCAGATTGTGTATAATGAATGCAGTGTGTGTGCTGGATTATGTGTGTGTGTGTGTGTGTGTGTGTGCTGGATGATTGTGTGTGTGTGTGTGCTGGATGATGTGTGTGTGTGTGTGCTGGATGATGTGTGTGTGTGTACTGGATGATGTGTGTGTGTGTACTGGATTATGTGTGTGTGTGTGTACTGGGATTATGTGTGTGTGTGCTGGATGATGTGTGTGTGTGTGTACTGGATTATGTGTGTGTACTGGATGATGTGTGTGTGTGTGTGTGTGTGCTGGATTATGTGTGTGTGTGTGTGTGTGTGCTGGATTATGTGTGTGTGTACTGGATTATGTGTGTGTGTGTACTGGATTATGTGTGTGTGTGTGTACTGGATTATGTGTGTGTGTGTGTACTGGATTATGTGTGTGTGTGTGTGTGTGTACTGGATTATGTGTGTGTGTGTGTACTGGATTATGTGTGTGTGTACTGGGATTATGTGTGTGTGTGTGTGTGCTGGATGATGTGTGTGTACTGGATTATGTGTGTGTGTGTGTGCTGGATTATGTGTGTGTGTGTGTGCTGGATTATGTGTGTGTGTGTGCTGGATTATGTGTGTGTGTGTGCTGGATTATGTGTGTGTGTGCGCTGGATTATGTGTGTGTGTGCGCTGGATTATGTGTGTGTGTGCGCTGGATTATGTGTGTGTGTGCGCTGGATTATGTGTGTGTGTGCGCTGGATTATGTGTGTGTGTGCGCTGGATTATGTGTGTGTGTGCGCTGGATTATGTGTGTGTGTGCGCTGGATTATGTGTGTGTGTGCGCTGGATTATGTGTGTGTGTGCGCTGGATTATGTGTGTGTGTGCACTGGATTATGTGTGTGTGTGCTGGATGATGGGGGGGATGCATTTGCTTTTTAACTTTTATGTGTTTTTTTTTTTTTTTACTTTACTCCCCCCTCCCTGCTTCTTACCTTGTCAGGGAGGGGGGAGATCGCCTGGTGGTCCGGTGGAGGGTAGCAGCCGCTGCACACAGGGGCCATCACACGCGGCGTTCTTCTCCAGCTCTCTCAGCTTCAACTCTCGCGAGACTCGCCTGTGCGGAGCGTTGCCATGGTAACCCGTGGCAACGCTCTTACAGCTGCGGGTCTCGCGAGAGTTGAAGCTGAGAGAAGAACGCCGCGTGTGATGGCCCCTGTGTGCAGTTAGCAGGGCAGGTCCTGCAGGACTGGGAACGGCGTTCCTGCTTTGGAAAAAGTGCAGGAACGCCGTTCCCATGCGTTCCTGCAGGACTCGAGCCCTGCACATATCCAGGTACAGGGGTTACAAACAGTCATCTGAAATAGTTCTTAATGAGACTTTATAGTCACAAGAACAACTACAGCTTAATGTATTTGTTCTGGTGAGTATAATCATTCCCTTCAGGCATTTTGATGTAAACACTACCTTTTCAGAGAAAAGGCAGTGTTTACATTGTCCCCTAGGCACACCTCCACTGGCCACTCCTCAGATGGCTACTAGAGGTACTTCCTGTGGCAGTGCTGCACAGTATGCAAGGAATTTTCCGTATATCGCCTTCTTGCCAATTTCCGCCTATGGGAAAGCATTGGATTGGCTAAGAATCAAATTCTGTTAGCAAGGAGGCAGATCAGGGTGGAGCCAGCGCCAGCAGATCTGCGTTACGCTGGAAATAAGGTAAGCTATTATTTCATAGCGGGACTAAGGGGGGGGGAGGGGGTGCTACCTAAATGGTGGTTTTAACACTATAGGGTCAGGAATACATGTTTGTGATCCTAACCCTATAGTGTTCCTTTAAGTAAAAAAAAATAATTACAAGCATAGTTACATAGATTGACAGCGTGTTTTATGAATATAAAAAGGGATATACCTACGGTAATAAATGAATAACACTGGCACTTTACAATTACTGCCTGGGCAGAGCAACACTGCTTTTAATGTCCAGTACAGAATAAATATTTTTCTTCTCGAACACAAAGAGCATCAAATGTATTTATATGATAAAATAAGGAAAACCTTTTCTATGCTTAAACATTATGTATCTAATATGTACACTGCTGCAGTTAGCCATGTTCTATATCTTCAAGTATCTCCATATACGGGACCTTATGTGCTACCACCATATTTTCCAGTGTAAAAAAGTGCTTCCAAAGCCTGCTTTAATGACTATGGGCTGACTCAGCTTAATGTGAATTACATTAAACACAATGCAAAATAGAGTACTAGCTAGGGGGATAAAATTTTGCCCAACAGCTAATGTGGATCATTTTTCAATCTATATAGATCTCAAAAAATTTGTTAGGAAGTTATGTTTAAAACCTTTTTTCTGGAGAAGGTTGATATTACTGATGAATCGAGAGGAGACAGACAACATAAGGAAGGGCATAACTTTACCTCACTTAAAAAGAAATCCACCTTCTTTCCAAAAAATTGTAAGACCAATTCAATGGATGCTTTTGAGGAACTAGTGATGCGAGAGGTGGAACGAATTAAGAGAATAAATAGGAATAGGATGAATCTAAATAAGGAAGAACAACAGGCCCTGGCTGAATTACGAGATAACACAGAGGTCATAATCAAACCAGCCGACAAGGGGGGTGGCATTGTCCTTATGGATAGGGAATACTATATAGGAGTCATTGAGACAGCTAAATGATGGTATTACATACAGAAAATTGAAAGGTGATCCTACTAAGGAGAAAAAATATATGTTTATAGACTTCCTGAATAGAGGTCTGCTGATGGAGGTTATCTCCAAAACAGAATATGATTACCTAGCTGTCATCTACCCTAGGATACCCGTATATTACTTTCTACCAAAAATTCATAAGCATGAAACTAGACCACCAGGGAGGCCCATCATCTCTGGGATAGGTTCGGTGTCAGCCCCCTTGTCGGAATATATCGATCTGTGTTTACAACCTTTGGTTAAAAAAACTAAAGCCTATTTAAGAGACACTAGCCAGATTCTCCAAATATTAGAGGAGGTTGAGTGGAGGGATGGGGACATCCTCGTAACTGCAGATGTGTCATCACTCTATTCAATCATTCCACATTCAAAGGGTATAGAGGCCGTTAAATTTTTCTTGTCCTCTTCTAGTTTGTCTCCGGAGCATCAAGCATTAATCTTGGAAGGTATCCATCTCATCTTGACTAATAATTATTTTCACTTTTTGGACTCGTTCTATCTACAGATCCTTGGGACGGCGATGGGGTCTAGGTTCGCACCCAGCTATGCGAACCTATTTATGTCCTATTGGGAGGAATCCTTTATATATAGGGACCATAGCTGGGTGCAGAGCCTGGTCACCTATCGCCGTTATATCGACGATCTGTTGTGGATCTGGAGAGGCACTATGGTGGACTTGACTAAATTTTTGACGTACCTGAATTTGAACTCTTGGGGAATCCAACTCACCATGGACCATAGTGATAGTCAGGTGAATTTTTTGGATCTGCGTATTTTTATTTCTAATCACCAAATCCATAGAGACCTTCTTCAAGAAGGTAGATGTTAACAGTTTTATTTTTTATGACAGCTGTCCCTATGGCCCCCGGCTGGATAATATCCCCAAGGGGCAGATGCTAAGGCTCAAAAGAAACTGCACGAGTGAAGAAACATGTGAGATTCAAATAAATCAGTTAATGTATCAACCTGCAGTTAAGCATTACCCCAAGACTCTACTCTACTACTGGATAAGGCCCATAAGGAGGTAGGAAAAACTGATAGGAAGGAGCTACTTGATAAAACCAACAAAAAGATAAGAAATAAAGGAAATAATAAGAATAATGAAGTCTCTTTGATTTTCAACTACTCAGGGAAGAATAGAGAAATAAAAAAATATAATCAATAAATATTGGTTCGTCTTAAAGGAAGACCTTCTGTTGGAACAAATAGTTCCAAAGAAACCCAAGATTATCTATAGAGGGGTACCGAGCATCAAGAGTCATCTAGTAAAAAGCAGCCTTAAACAAGAAAACTCAAGTAGGAATTTCCTTAATCAGGATGTAGGTTTTTTCCAATGTGGATACTGCTTGGCTTGTAGAACCACAGCAGCCCCCAAGTGTGTGAAAAAGGAACTGATAGGTGGAAACACGGAACAAGCATACTGTGTTAAACAATTGATAACCTGCCATACTACCAACTGTATTTACGTTCTTACATGCCCATGCAATATGCACTGTCGGTAAAACTACTAGACAAGTGCATATTCGCATTGAGGAGCATGTACGAAATATAAAAAAAGGTTTTAAAGAACACCCCCTTTCCTCCCATTTCATTCACAAACACCAGGGAGATGTCACCAAGTTAAAATTCATTGGGATAGAAAGAGTTAGTAGAAATTGGAGGGGTGAGAATCTGGACAATAAATTGACCAAACAAGAAATGAGGTGGGTGTTTAAATTAAAATCGTTGTTCCCTAGAGGCTTAAACGGGGAATTTGAAGTTTGTCATTTTTTATTAATTTATCTTTTATCTTTCCCTTTAATCCGCTTTGTAATCTTCCTCTCCTTTCGAGCAGGTTTCTCAGATAAATGTGTATAAAAGAATCAAAAGATTCATACTGTCTGCTCTAGATATTACTGTAATAGTAAATGGAGAAAAATGTTATCCCTTTATACTCAGGAGTGATTAACCCCATTTGACATTTATTTTATATTTAGATTTGATTAACCCTATATGATGTTCATTCTGTATAGTGGTAGATCTTTAGGCGTACCATGATAAAGTATAATTAAACAATAAGACCCTCTTTTAAGATCACATTTTTAAGATGTTATACATATACATTTGAAGTGAGGAGTCTTGCTAAGTTGCTTATATAACTGGCTTTTAAATACTGTGTGCAACCTGGTGAATAATAGGATTTTACTTTAGATTTAGATGTTGTTTTCGACTGTGTGTTTAAATATAATCAACCCTTTTTCGGTTGATATAAGGAGTTCAGCTCGTTAGAATTAATTTAAGTCCGCATATGAAAGATTGATTGCCTATTGAATAAGATCGTAAATCACGCCCCTGAGCCAATGGGGTGAGAAGGGGGAGGCTCTATGGACTTAAAAGGATGTCTGGAACTCTCTGGCGTCGTCGGAGGAAGCCGGTGGAGGCGGGCGAAACGCGTCACACGGACGTCACTGGAGGGGCGGACTGCGATCAGGAAGCGTTTTGATAATATTTGTTCATGCTTTTATGTGGGTGACTCTGCAAGTCTATACCCACCACATCCCAAGTAAGGGTTTTAACTTTATGTAATAAACTTACCTGTGATACTATTCAATTGGAGGTCCTCCCCTTCTTTTTACACACAGTACAACAATCATCATCAGTGGATATATCCTCTGGAAAATCCAACAGTGTGGGGACATCCCCTCTCCAAAGGAGCCTTACAAACCCAGAGCCAGGGGTTATAGGGCTCTGGGACAAGCGAGTTTTTTTTCCCTAAGAATTTTTTCTGTGTATATGATTATATTCAGATGGTCTGCACTATTTTTTGTTTTTTATGTTTGCAAATTAATTTCGCGCGCTTTCTTTGGTAATTAGTGAATTAGAATGTGTTGAAGAAAGGGGGGGGGGGGGGGGGGGGAGAGAGAGAATAGATGCAGATGTTTATCACCTGCCTACCTCGCGCTGGACTTTGGGAAGTCCGTCTAGGGACATAGATAATTAGAAAGATCTTACTATAACTATCCCAGAGTTCCCAGCTTGACATGAAGAGGCATCACGTTTGAGACTTCAAACTCCATTTCTGCCAGTACCCTTGGTGGAACACTGTTTTGAGCACAGCTTTTTAGTTTGGTTATGACCAAAAGGGCCCAATGCCAAACCACCAGGCAGACAGTACAGTTTTTGCAATTTGCATGATGTTTTGAATTCTGGAATAGTTTGGGTGCCCAAAGGGGACTTTGCAACATCCAACTTGAGATATGCAGGTGATTTACGTCTTGGACATAGAAACTCATGAAATCATGTTTACACATATAAACCAAAAATAAAAATTAACCAGAAAGTAGATAGCGCTTTAAGAAAAATAAATGTGCGTGTAAACAAGCTGCAATCACCTGACAAAAAATACATAGTATTGCATTCCTTTTATGTATGTATGTACACATCCACAGTTGAGACCTAAGCAGCAATCACAGTAACCCTAATTTCCCCAATGGGTTCTATATATGTAGTCATGGGTAGCTCTGAAAAATGAGCTACGAACAATTATTCCACTAGTGACATTACCCCAAATTTGCCGTTATTTGCTCCTCCCCCAAGTTACTATATGTTTGGACAGTTCCAAATAGGTTTCCAAAGAGGGCATTACACACCTGCTACTGTCAATTCATCCAGTAGAACACAAATAAATAAGTACATAAATGCAAACAGCCATGCAGCTTCCTGTCTGTACAAAGTTGATAAGAGAAAGTTGGTTGCATTTGTAATCATATTTATATTTCTTTATGGACACAGAAAGGATACAAGACTTAAAATATATTTGCATGACTTCTATACAACCCCATGTGTTTATTCATTTTAAAATGTCAGAAATATGCAACAAGGGATCTGAAGATATGAAAAGCACCCATAATAACATCTAGCCCAAAGAAAACAATATTTTAATAATATTTTAAAAAATAATAAAAAATAAAACAAATAAATAAAATGTAAGAAATGGATACATACAACTGCAGAAAAATAAATATTCCATCACCTGTTCTGGCTACATCGGATTATCTAAAAACAAAAAATACAATAACTTTAAAAGTAACAAATAAAAACTATATACTCAAAGTTGCAGTAATGATCCTCAATTACTACTCTCTCAATAGTTTAAAAATAAAGGGGGAGGGGCGGCGACACATGGAATGCTAGTTAAATGAAAAAAGTTACTCTTGTGATGTGTAAATAAAGACTTCTGTTCAATGATCCATCTATGATGCATAAAGAATTAGTCCCCCCCCCCCCCAAAAAAAAAACAAAAAAAAAAAAAAAAAACAAGTTTTTATTTTAGTAGGAAGATTTTTTTTCTCCTGTTTATTTGGAATATATTTTAGGAAACAATATACAAAGCGGATAATTCCCACTATCTTAACAGTGGTATACTCCAATGACACAAGTTGAGAAGTTTTGTGGTGGAAGTAACAGCACCAGACCTGAACAGTTAAATTTACAGCACAACCATCCTAACGAATGGGTAGTGTGACACGAGACAGATAAACCAGGTCAAATAACACAAGACAACTGCTGGAGACATCAAATCAGATTTGGTGGATAAATTCATTGAAAACTTGCTCACAAGACCAGGACATTGGATTAATTGCCTCTAAAATCCCAGATTTAAACGGTTCACAGAGAAGGAAAAAAAGATTTTTTTTTATCATCTTTTGGCATCATGAGACATTGCATTACATTTTTACTTAAGGAAATGAAATTAGCCAATTTTCTCTTTTAACATGTTTATTACAACAGATACATTTCACATCTGACTAGTTTGAATTCCTCTGTCCCCCCACACAACCATTTAAGTATATTGTTAATTGGGCAGAGTTTTTGTTTGTTTGTTTTAATTCTTATTATTATTTTTTTGTGAATGAGCATGAAATGCACTTTAAGCACACATGCCCAACTTTTGCTATACCTCAAATCTCACAGGTTGCAAGTGGAAATGCTTTTCAATAATTTATACAAACAAGTGGGTATCGATCAATCACTGAATGTTAAGCTACTGTACAAAGGAATGAAAAGATTATAGAAAAAAGTGCCACAGCAACAGTGCCATAAAAAGAATTATTAGATGCACAGAAAAAAAAAATATATATAACTCTAGTAATTAGGAGAAACATGTATAAGAAGGAAATAAAAAATAAAATAAAAAACATAATAAAAGCACTGCTTTTAAACAAGGCTGAGTTGCGAGAAAGGGGACTCTAGCACAAATGTTTTGTATACTGTCCAAACTGTTTGAGAGATTATGTCAGACATTAATACACTGCCTGGTGCTGGTCTCTAATTTCCGGAAAAGCAAGATTTCTGAATGATAAATTAACAGAAAAAAAAAAAAACAGCTAATTTTGCAGACAAGCTTACATGAAGAGAGGCTAGGTTTTTAACCACCTCAGCACGGATTAGTTTTGGATGTCGAAGCTCTGATACGCATGGGCATCCCATTGCTCCAATCTACAAAACATATTTACAACGTGAAGGATACATCTACAAGAAATCTACATTTCAAGGGTTTTACAAATCACTCGTGTGTCTTTCCCCTGAATGGACTCCCAAATTCAGTCCCAACAACCCCCTGACGTGTCCATTGCCCAGCTCAACGGTCCAAAGTCTACTCATATGCAGCTCAAAAATGTTAAGACTGGGCTCTCTGCTTTACAGTTCCAAACCGACGTGCAAGTCACAATCTTTCACACCATGAAGGAATTCTGGTTTTTAAGCTTTTCAAGTTCTTTAATTTGCTGTCTCAAGAACAGTATCCTAGAAGAAGACAGAGGAATAAAATATATGAAAATTATATCCACATTCAACAGTTTAAAAGCAAAATAAATCAAAATTACTTAGAATACAAGTAAAAAAACAAACAAAATGAAAACAAAACACAAAATAAAACAAAAGTGCATAATTTTTATCTCTCGGAAGTAAATTTGCAATTTGTTTTATCATTCTATTGTCAATACTAATCTATCATCTTGAAGATGGAGATAAAATGTAATTTTTTTCCTCTTCAAAATAAATAATCCCATTTTTGGGGCATGATTTACACGACACATGATCCGTCAAGGCAGTGCTAAGCAAATAAACAGTCCTGCAAAGATAAAATTTGGCACCATTATCCAGATATGTTGCTGAAGCAATTCTGTTTTATACTACTTGCTGCTGCACACAATACTACTAAAAAGCTTGAGCTAGCTGAAATGCTTGATATGTGAAGAGGGTGTCCCTTTTATTCCCCCCCCCCCCTTTTCATTTAACAAAAAATGCAGAATTCAAAAGAAAACGGCAATTTTATGAATTAACGTTGCTACGGCCTTGACTGTCAGACAACACAGCATGCTACTTCCATGTTTGCTTAGCTCGGTGGAGCTAGACTCAAGAAGTAGCAATTGCCCAGGGCACATGCCTTGCAAAGACTTCTCATTGAGGTGCATTGGAAAGCCACAGAATGTCAGGACAGGGTTGAAGGGGACAGCTTGCAAAATGCAGCAGACAAGATCTGTAGCTTTTGCAAATGATTTTTTTTTTCTTCAATTCTTTATTTTTACTTGTGCATGTAGTAACAACAAGCGTGCAAAGCCACGACAGCAGCTGCAGGCTCTCTCATAACATTTCAAAGTGTGGCAGTTTAGACAGCACAATTTTTAACAGGAAAATAACAGACTGTGTAACACTGGTAATGGCATTGCTTTTCTAACAGATCATATCATAGTGTAAGACTAGTCTTCTGTGACAATAATGTAATTGTGAGTTTTACGTGTATAGGACATGCTAGGCTACTGAAGATTATCGATTCTATGTGTACAGGATTAGGTATAGTTTAACCCAGGCAGGATCTCTATGAGACTATGTGACAGGCTATGGCATTTTAAGCTTGTAGGTAAGGGGTTGAGCTAGGACTCGTTACTCAATACTGTTATACCAAGACATGTGCCTTGACAGCTTACGATTAAATAGGCAATAAACTATTATGCAAAGTAGGCTAAGCTGAAACTTGTTTCGCGCCTTAGTCTGGTGCACAATACAAGGGCATATAACATTTGCAAGAAAATATGTAATAAGACATAATGAAGTAATCAGCTGCCATTGAGACTAGGTCGTATTTATAGAAGGATATGACAGTCCCTATAGGAAGGTAATCACCCATCTCCCTGTGTGGGCTTGAAGCAGGAGCTGTGTTTGTAGAGTTCCCCCGAGGTTGTGGTTTGCAAGCGCACCCAGCAGAGAGTACAGTCTGAGTCCTCGCGGTTGCCTGATAGTGATGTCGTCAGCGGACGCCTTGCGGGGTCTCGGTGGTCTATGAGTGCAGGGGGATGTAGCTCCGGTGAGGAGGTCTGTCTCACTTGTTGGGTAAGTCACAGCCTTGGTCATGGGTCTGTGGTTGCGGGCTGCTTTGGATCCGCTGCAGATGGCGCTCGGTTAATTTAGGCGCTGGGTCCTCTGCTGGCGAGTAGGTCTGCTTGCAGTTTGTGTAGTTGTGATTGCATTTAAATGCCCTGGGTGGTCGTAGCTCTGGTCGCGTCCCGTGGGAGCTCTCCTTCAGCGGTTTAGTGCATCTCTGTCGGCCATGTTGTCAAGGCCCCATGGTAGCTGTCGGTGCTGAGTTGCCCAATTGCACTGCCAGTATGTTGCCTGCTCGGTGGGGCCGGGATAACCCCCGCCGGCCCAGAGGGGGAGGGGTTAAACGGGGCTGGGGACCCCGGATTTGTTGTCAGTTTTTCAGTCGTTGCCGGTGTGGAGAGCGAGGCAGCGGCCGTCTGCCCCACTCCCATCCCAGGTAGGCCTCAGTCTCCCCAGCCCTGGAGCATCTCACCAGGACCCGGCCCACCCGATATCAGGTGCTCCAGCTGCACCGGGACACTCCAGGACCAGGTATATTGCACTCCCAGGGGGTTCCAAGCTGAGGTTGATGGGCTTTTGCCCATTATTAGTCGAGTTATTGACTTGTGGCCTGCTGGCATGGCTGCCCGGCCCCGCCCCCCTCACTTTTGCAAATGATTTTTAAATATGCCCCCAATGAAAAAATGAAGAATTAAATGCATGCAAGCATTCATTGGGTATATCTACTAAACATTGATTTAAAGTTGGGCAGTGGAGTGTCCTTTTAATCCATGCTATGTGAAGGTTAAAGTGAACACAATCTAAAGGTGTACATATTTACCAGAAAACAAAATTGATTAAAGCAGTTCTGTCACTGTCTTTAAATATTCATTTTGACTGTGTTGGAAATTCATCTGTCTTATAGGTAAATCCTTTGTGGACAAATGCTCACAGCTAACTTTTCTCATCACTGGAAAATATTGTGGGAAAATTATTCTTCTTGTGCATTGTGAGAGCCAATCAGTGTAAGATCCTGCTGTATCCTGGGTAAGTATCACTCCCATCATAGACCTCATTGTTGTACTCTCACACATGGGTAAGTGCAACACTCGTAGGCCTCTGCAAAACGAGAAGGGATGTCATCGTCTGGTAGGTCTTTGCAAAATATGCAAAGACACCCAAGGTGATATAATCTCTTTAATGCTACAAAAGTTGTATAAATGTTGACATTTAAATTTCAGCTGCTAGAACACTTTAAAAGGGAAAGTGTGTGCACTGGACTTTTCAGGTTTAAGCTCATTGATCTGGCTGCAGTGTCTGGTGTCATGTGGCCTAATCCTCCATTCAGTGTTTATACAGGAACCCTCATACAGTGTTTAACTGCTCACTGAATATAGGAACAGGGCCAGGGGAGTCCAGGCACAATAACATTCAATGAGATAGAATGGCTATAGTGCTTGCAGTGTCACTTTAAGCTCTCTGCTACTTCCTGTAACTGCATGGAATTAAGAAAAATAATGGCCAGCAGACAGCAGAAACTGGTCAAGTGCACAATAGTCTGTTTCCAAAAAAGTATATATGTTTCTAAGAAAGTACATATGGATATATATAACAAACCATATTGTCAGCTACTCAAAAGGTTTAAAAGGATAACATTAAATTGGTGAATGCAAAATATTCAACATCTCATACACCATACTCGACACACACTGGTAAATTGTTACAGTAACAAATGCTAACCTTTGCTCTCGCAAAGTTGCTTGAATTTCACATACTCGAACTAAAGACCTTAAATTTTTTAATTCTGTACTATTTTCAGCCATGTGGATGCTCCCCATGTGGGATTCTTCACGTAACCTTGATGCCTTAAATGGAGAGAAAGAAGAATAAATTAAACCAGTAATATACAGATCCAAATTTGTGCAGGTAGGGCACCGGAGGTATCCTTGTTTTACCAAGAGTAGGGCTAATAGGAAAGATGTAGATTTCCAAAGAAAAAGGAAACAATTTCATCATCTTTGAAAAATCACTTTTACTAACAGAAGCAAAAGATGCATTTAGAGGGAGGGTTGAGAAGAGCCTCTCCCTTGCAGGCTCTTCCTACAAGGGAGAAGCATTTACGTCTGTTGGGACAATGTACAGAATTGACATTAGGCAGCCGGTACAGACCTGTGTGCAACTTGCCCCCAAGCATACAATTAAAAATATATCTTCCAGTTGAAGCCATGCACATCTGGACTCCTATCAAGACCACTTCGAAAAGCAGAAGTGGTCATGGTGTAACCCTTTAAGGAAAAACGAAATAGGGAATACATTCCTAATTGAACACCAAGGTAACACTACTGCATTGTTATGATGCTAGTAAAAAAAAAAAAAAAAAATGGACAGCCCTTACCCTAACAGTCATAGTTTGTGTCCTAAAACGAAGAAGCATGGGTTCTGCTTTAGTAGGCCATGCTTTCATTTTGTGCTCACAATACCAATTTTTAAATATATATATATATATATATATATTTTTTTTTTTTTTTTTCTGATTCTCACCCTTTTAGTTACATGGGGACTCTAAAATAAACTGACTCCTAAATGAGAGGACAATGGTTACTCCAATACTTTAGAGTGGAAATTAAAATAAATAAAAAATTTAAATGAAATTTTTATAAAATGCTTTTACAGGAAACAATTCTATCTAAATATACATTTATTTTCAAGATACATTATAGTTCAAAGGTTATTCATCATGAAAGTTATGTTGCATGAGGCGATTTCCATTTTTGTTACATTAATTCCATTATTTTTAGGTTAATTGAACTTGTGTTAGTAGAAATACATACTTTTCAAAAACAATTACATTTACACACAAGAGGACATAAGTGCCTTTAAAGGACTAATTTCATCTCAAAATACATTTAATATAATAATCATTTAACCAAGTTTTGAAAAGAAATATATATATATATTCTATATATCTCAATTAGAAAAACCTCTTCCCTACCTTTAGGATATAACGGGATACTTCCGCCATATACATTGCAGCTTTGGTCAGACAGTCTTTCGGCCTTCCTGCTTCACTCCGTCTACAGAGATTAACTGTCGTTTTCAAACACGGTCTGACCCAAGGTGCATGTACATGGCTGAAGAATCCGGCCATATACCAAAGGTAGGGATAAGGATTATATATCTATAGAGCGAAAACTAGTTCGGCAGCGCTGTACAATGGGTCAACTAACAGACACGTATTTATAGCAAGACGAGTTGGACGCACAGAAACAGAGGGGTTGATGGTCCTGCTCAATGAGTGTACATGAGAGAGGGAGTAGTGACCCAATTTAAGGGTAGGGTAGAAAAGTAGATTGGTAGAATAGTATTCACTGGAGGCATTGAGGTTTTTTTTTTAACTCCATCCTGAAGAAGTGAGTTTTCAAAGACTTTTGGAAGGAGTGAAGACTGGGTGAAAGTCTAAAGGAAAAGGGAAGTGAGTTCCACAGAGAATTCTTAAAGGTAGGAGTACGAGCAGAGGATAGATGTAGGTCTTTGGCAGTAGGGGCCTCAACGGGACATCCTTGTGCATTATTGAGGATAGGGAGGTTGGAGCAGTATTCTTGAGAGATTTTTAAGCAATTACAAGAATCTTAAATTTGGTCCTATATCTTAGGGAACACGGTAGACCACCAAGAAGCATATTGCAGTAGTCAAGGCGATAGAGGATAGCGGCATGGACAAGCACATAAACTGCGTCCAGTGTTAAATAGGGGCAGGTTTAAAAAAAAATTTAATTAAAATATATATTTATATTCAAAACTCGATGAAAGGATTATTATATTAAAAAAATAAATTCCATTAAGATAAAACAGGTCTTCACATCTCAAATACCATGTAAGGACCCAATCACCATAATATCAACAACCTGAACCCACCTACAAACCCCAAATGAGAAAAGAAAATACCAGGCCGACCAGAAAAGTCACTCCCAATACACAGTCCACACAAAGACTGTAAAGCCTAGTTTAATTGTTACTGTTCAAATTACTATGTTATGTCGACCCACTTTTATATTTTGTTTTGCATATAAATAAGTCATGAAGGAGAACCGACAAATATAACCATTAGTGTGTAAAAAATGTATGGAATCATCTTAAGAACCCTATTCTTTCATTTAGAATAAGTTATCTTGTCTTCTGTCATGACCTCTACCAATGAATTTTCAAACCGAATTTAAATGGAAAATATTACAAAAATAAAGAATTATAAAAAATAAAAAAAAATCACAAAAATTAAATTACAAGAATCCACTCAAAAACTGCTCTCTTTTGTGGTATAAAACCCCACAACAGCTATATGCCGTTGAGTCCACTATAGATGATTAGTGCAGTGAACAGGCCGTGGGTATCCTACTCCACATCTGGTGGGACTACAATTTCATTTGCGCTTATTGAGCTAACATATTTACAAGATCATTCAGAAATTTACAGAGGAACCACCATACCTCAAGCTCAGCCTCTCTCCTTCTGCACCACACCAAGACACGTGCATTTTCCTACAAAAAGTCTGACTATCAGAATTATTAATGTGGCTAAAAGCTGGATCCAGCACATGGAGAAGCTGATCTTTAATGCTCAGGGGCATTGCCAGACATATCTTGCCATTTGGACCTATTGGATAGTCTCTATAGAGTCCAGTGACTTCTTAAACTTATTTCAGTAGGCTTGGAGTCCCGTCTTGCTTGGGGTGGGGGATGGGGGGGGGGGGGGAGAGGACACGAGATAGGGAGGAGATATGAGACTATCACATGCGAAATATAGTTCCCAGGTGTTGGCTTTATGGGTTTTTCTGTTCGTACTCATTTCAATTGGAAGGCAGAAACTAAAGGACAGTGAGAGGCGTGTGAATACCTGAGTCGGCTGCCACAAGCTACCGTTACACGCAGTCCTCCCTCACTTTTGCCACAATACGCGAGAGTAAATGTGAGTGTATATATGTAGCTACATGTTTTGTTTTTTCTCTCTCTCCACTCTACCCCTTCCCCAATCTGTAACAGGCCTTTATACAAATGAAGCGAAAATTATACCAAACCGCCCAAATGAGGTCATCATATGACAGCACCCATGGAAGATAAAGCTAAACGTCAGAAACCCTGCTATCTCTAACTGGTATTGTTCATGCTGTCAAAAGTCACAAAGAGCGAATGATTCAAGGCAAACGTGTCTCATTCCACCCAGTAAATGGTTGAGACCTACGAGTCGCATAGCATGAGTGACAGTCTACACTTTAGGTTAGAGGATACTACCCCAAGTCATGTTTTTTTCATATGTTTCAGGTCAGAAAAAATAAGAGATCTGAGACCTGCGTGTTTCACCTCAATAAGCGCTTGGCTGGGACCTGCATGTCTTATTGTGTACACGAATGTCTTTTTTTTTTTCAATAAAAATACATTTACAAGAAAATTAAATACATTTTAAGAGGACAGTTGTTTAAATAAGTGATTAATTAAACTACAGTATGTGTCTTTGCATTTAAAAATCGTGATTTCAGTTAAGTCCTATAGAAGAGATTTAAATCAAAATCACCCCAACAATGAGATTAATTTAACTTTTAACTCAGCCTGCATGAAAACCTTTTGTCACACACTCTGAAAACTCTTTAATGCTTACCTGTTTCTCTGCATGTTCAGCAGGCCAGCCTTGGACATGTTTAATAAGGTTTTCATTAAAGTAGGCAGCTAATGAAGGGGTCAGTGCACACTGATTCCGTGCAGATGCATTCTGTGATACAGAGGACGTGCTTGATGCACAGGTGCTAGAGGTATGATTTGGAGCAGGCGATGGGCTTCTCTGACTACTAAAGGTGAAAGTAGTGACAGCAAGGAAGAAAGTATTTAAAAAAAATATGTACATAAATTTTCCACATATCAGTTAGCTAAAGAAATATCTATAAAACTATACAGGTTACTCAATTGGTTAGTAAGATAACATGTTAAAATAACACTCCAAATACCAAAACCACTACAGGGAGTAGTGCCCTGGCTCCCTCCAAAACACAAGTCATGAAATGTTTGCTAACAGTTTGACTTCTTACCTGGGGTCCTCTGGGCATCAGTCTCTGCCTCTCCTCTTCCTCTGCGGAGAGCTGGAAGCTCCTAGGAAGCTCCTGTTAGGAGCTTCCATTCGCATTAGCTAAACAGAGTTCACAACTGGGCTTAATCAGAACCCACGTAAGACGTCAAACAGTTTGCCAATGGTTTGACTATTTACAATTAAACCCTAGCAAAAGCATAGTTCGTGATGGAGTCCACTGAACATTGCAAGAACAACACAGGCCTGGCAGTCTACAATAGTTATACCGTTACTAGCAGCTCAACCTTTGGTGGGTGAGACTGACAGCAGTTGCTTAAATAAAAAAAATAAAAATACATGCATACATACATAACTCCTAGTGTGTATGTAGACCCCCACTCTCAATTTCTCATTATCTATACAAAATTGTGTATGGAGCTGTAATCACACAGTGAAAAAGCTCAGAGAATAGAGGTACATCAGAATTCAACTTGTCTAATAGTTGTAACACTTTTTGCATGACCAAGTTGACAGAGGGAGCCATTAACCAATTTAATGAAGTCAACTGCGAGAAAATCCCCAATAGCAACACATCTCACATGCACTCTCTTGCGTTAAATGACAACAGCCATGCTACACAAACAAAGCTGTCAGCATGAGGATAACCACAACAGCACTCCATTGATTGGAGCCTTATAAATAAAACATGGAAAAGGTAAAAAGTGAGTAAGAGAACAACATGGAATATAGACAAATCTAAATAATGTGATAATTTATACACAAGACTTGCCTCTGTCGCTGAAGATTTCGAGGGGACGTTGGCTCATGGCCTTGGGGATTGTCAGCAGTTGCTGTCTGCTGCTGAACGGTTTGTGTAGATGGTCCTTGCTTAGAACCAACTGCAGTACTTGCCTACAAAACATAAATAAAATGTATATTGGAAGGAAAAAAAAAAGCACTTAATATTTTATGGGTCCCAATGGTTAACAGGTTTAGGTGTTATTTAAATAAATTCTACAATACAGAAATGTACACATTTTCAAATCAAAACATAGGTGCTAGCATTACAATGTATGAGTTACGGTCATTGATTAATGGGATTGTCAAGCAGTAATATGGCCACCAGAGACATATACATTCAGAATTGTAGATGTTAACCACATTATCACAGCAAAGAAAGACCAGAGCAGGAAGCAGTCATGTAGGACACAAAAAGTTGTTAGATGAAACCGTAGGCTGTACTGGTTCTTTATTAGGCAAATTTCAGCCATTTGTGTACAGTAGATTTGCCAAAGAGGATGGGATGCTGATGCTCAAATAACTTGAAAAGACTTCATACATCAAAAAAATAATTATATGCATATAAACTATCAGAATACCTGGAAAAAACAAATGATCCAGCAAAATATTTAATAAAATGGTTATTCTCTAAAAAAATACAAACGTTAGATCCTCTGAAGAGCTGATCACTTGGGCCAACTTGATTCTTTTTACATTCACCTCATTATTTTAGTGATTAGTTGCCTAATTTGCTTTTTTAGAGAACAAGTTTCCACTGCTCCAAAGTGCAGTGTCAGCATGCTTTACACAACGCTTGGCTTTTATTAGTTACATAGCTGAAAAAGACATGCGTCCAAATTTAGCCTCACATTTTTTATTGCCATTGATCTAAAAGAAGGCAAAAACCCCAGTTTAGGAGAAAAATCCTTCTCGACCCCAGAATGGTAGTTTGATATCTCCTTGGATTAAGAAGCTATTACCCCACTAATTAAAAATTATATCCCTGAATATTATGTGTTTTAAAGTATTTATACAAATGCTGTTTAAACATCTGTATACACTGATAAACCCACCTCTTCAGGCAGAGAATTCTACATCCTTATTGTTCTTACTGTATTTAAAAAAAAAAAAAAAAAACTAAAAAAAAAAACACCTTTCCTTTGCCTTGGACCAGATCTCCTTTCTTCCAGTCTAAATGCGTGACCTATATACTGTTTAACAAGACTTATCTAGTATCAGTCATTTTCCTTAGCAATGCTTGGTTATTTTAAGAAGTTACGTTGTTCTGTAAGTTCTTACAGAGCATCAATGACCTTGGAAGTTAAAACACACAACTAGAGAGTTGCATACAATTGTGGAATTCACCATACTGCTAAACTGTAATTTTTCTCCTGCTAAAAAGTATATAGTTAAATAATGTATGTAAAGAAAATTGCTACCTTTGGCTGTGATGTTACAGGGGGTGTGTTAATCAAAGGTTTGTGTGGAACAGTATTGGTCTGAGGCGTGCTTATTCGGGGAGATACATATGACCTTGGCGATGAAGCATCTGATGTCAGAGACATAGGGGACTGATTGGATTGTGTAGCTGAAACAAAAACAAAATTATTATTGAAAAAAAAAAAAAAAATTAAATTACATCTTCAATTAGCACACACAAATAGGGAAGGTCTAAAGCAGCCACAAATGAGGCATACACTAGGTGTTCAAAATGTCAATAAGTTTGTTGGATATCCTATTTCCAATTCATCCCAAAGTTGTTCAATGGGGCTGAGGTCAGCGCTCCCTGCAGTCTAGTTTCGCCACAACAAACTCATATGAGTCAAACTAGGTCTTGTGCACAGGGTCACGTCATTTTGATTTAGAAAAGGGCCTTCACCCAAAACTGTGGCCTTAAAGTTGGAAGCACCCATTTGTCTAAAATGTCTTTGTGCCATGTAGCATTAAAATGGCACTTCATTGGAACCAAAAAGTCAAACCCAAAGCCTGAAAAAAAATCACCACACCATTATTCCCGATCCTCCAAATTTACAGAAGGCATTATATGTAGCTTTCTCCAGGCATTCACTACTCTCCGCTCCTTCCATCAGACTGCCAGATAATGAAGTGTAATTTTCATCACTCCACAGAACACATTTCCATTACTCCAAAGGACAATGGCGGCATGATTTGTTCATGTGGGGCCTGTGTACAGCTGCATGCTCATGGAAACCTACTTCATGAAGCTCCCAACACACAGATGTTGGTGCTTATGTTGCTCTCACAAAAAAAGTCTGAAACTCTGTAGTGAGTGATGCAACAGATGATATGCGTTTACATGCTATGCCATTCCGCATTCAGTGCTCCCACTCTGTGATTGTGCGTGGTCACTTCTGGGCTGGACTGTTGTTGCTCCAAGACACTTCCACTTTACAATAATGGCACTTACAGTTCTCACAGGGGCAGAAACTCCATCAACTGGCTTGTGGCAAATATGACTTCCTAGGACAGTGCCACATTTAAACAGAACCCAGACACTTTTTGTGGAATTTAGGACATTGAATGGAGTAATAAATCACCTACTATTTGTGGTAACTTTTTGTTTTCATAAGACCTTTGTTTTATTTTAAATTTATATTAAAGGTTTAGCATTTTATATATTCCAGTTTAAACACAGCAAATGAAAAGCACAGATATGACTAAAATAACTGATCAAGAGCCAATAAGGAGGTGCCCAGTTGCAGGATCAACAAATGTGCATTACTACATTCAATTTTATTTAACAGACATCAAAAATACAATATCGGGATAAATAAAGAGCATATTAAAAAATGACGGGAGGTGATAGTTCCTCTTTTTTGAGTTCTTCAGCATGTTCCATTGTACTACCAATGTTTGTCTATGGAGATGTTGTGGCTATGTGCTGCACCTCTTAGCAATGGATGAGGCAATAACTTGTGAATACAATTAGTAGGGGTAACAATATAAATTTGCCAATATAGTGTAACAATAAACAATAAACAATCACAGTTCACAGATATACAGAGGAAGCAAAAAACATTCCCAAGCTGCAAATACAAAAACAAGTAACTAAAATGCTTGCTGTAGCCATCTTATATTTGTAGTTTATATAGATGACTGTTATAGTTTCTCTTAGAGGAGCACAGTGGATTTTCCGTTGACACACACCAATTATTCATTAGGGGAAAGTTTATTCTATATTGAAATATATCTACCTATCTTTTTATTTTTAATATCTATACATACACACAAACGTGCATGAACTGGCACTCTCCCCTAAACAAAGCACTAACTCACAGAATATACCTGGATGCTTTCTAGTGCAACAATATAAACCGTAAATAAATAAGCACTCACAGGCTTTGGGAAAAAAAAAGTATATTCACGAGGTTCAAGAAAAGAAAAAAAAAAAAAAAGACAAAAATAACATTTCGACCCTCCTGGGTCTTTATCAAGATAATCTTGATAAAGACACAAGAGGGTCGAAACGTTGATATTTTTTTCTTGAACATTAATACATTTTTTCCCAAAGCATGTGAGTGCTCCTTTATTTATGAGGTTAGAGGCGATAGAAAAGAAAGAGAGCGAGAGAAAGAGAGGCGCGCGAGAGAGAAAGAGAGGCGCGCGAGAGAGAAAGAGAGGCGCGCGAGAGAGAAAGAGAGGCGCGCGAGAGAGAAAGAGAGGCGCGCGAGAGAGAAAGAGAGGCGCGCGAGAGAGAAAGAGAGGCGCGCGAGAGAGAAAGAGAGGCGCGCGAGAGAGAAAGAGGCGCGCGAGAGAGAAAGAGAGGCGCGCGAGAGAGAAAGAGAGGCGCGCGAGAGAGAAAGCGCGCGAGAGAGAAAGCGCGCGCGAGAGAGAAAGCGCGCGCGAGAGAGAAAGCGAGCGAGAGAGAAAGCGAGCGAGAGAGAAAGCGAGCGAGAGAGAAAGCGAGCGAGAGAGAAAGCGAGCGAGAGAGAAAGCGAGCGAGAGAGAGAAAGCGAGCGAGAGAGAGAAAGCGAGAGCGAGAGAGAGAAAGCGAGAGCGAGAGAGAGAAAGCGAGAGCGAGAGAGAAAGCGAGAGCGAGAGAGAAAGCGAGCGCGAGAGAGAAAGCGAGAGAGAAAGCGAGAGCGAGAGAGAAAGCGAGAGCGAGAGAGAAAGCGAGAGAGAGAGAGAAAGCGAGAGAGAGAGAGAGAGAAAGCGAGAGAGAGAAAGCGAGAAAGCGAGAGAGAGAAAGCGAGAAAGCGAGAGAGAGAGAAAGCGAGAGAGAGAGAAAGCGAGAGAGAGAAAGCGAGAGATCTGCACACACCAGTCAAGCTATAAGACCTGCTTTTCCCTTTTCCCACAGAAATCTCAAATTTGCAATGATGTTACTACCGCAAGGGATTTTGGGTGGGCATATATGCAAATTAGTTTAACAAAGAATGAATCACACTTTTGCCTCAATTATCTTTATTCCATCTTAAACATGGATTCCTTGGAGTTTGTTTGCTGTATCCAACGAAAATAGATAAGATCCATTTTAACAATGCACACAGCACAGTACCTACTACATACACTAGGTGGTGCTGGTGCCAGAGTGAAGTTTTATCAAATGTACAGGGTGTTGGGAGTTGAGAAAACGGGAACATTTAGAATTTAAAAAAACAAACAAAAAAACACTACAATTCACATTGCATCAACCATTAATGCCAAAAAGAAAGAGCCAGTATCTAAACTAGACGCACAAAACTCTAAATGTTTGCGATTATGGTTTTATGCTGGTTTTGTTTTAGTTGTCACATAATTAATAGAACATCTATGACACGGTACGAAGAAAGAAATATGGCTGTTTACCTTGCGTTGATAACTGTGCAACTTGCGAGATCAGAGAAGTGACGTTGAACGCTGAAGGTCCAGCAGTAAGAATTTTGTGTAGTATTGACTGTAAAGATGCCTGTGTTACAGCAGCTGTAAGAACTAACAAAATTACAGACATTAAAACTTTTGCAATGTCTACCTTTCTCCTAAGAGCAACCATAAACGGCTGACAGACAGCCACTAATGGCACCTTCAAATTGAAGATGTTCAATTTCTGCGTCCATATACATAGCATGCCAATGAACTTTGTGAATCCTTCTTTGTTAGAAGCATGTGATATCCAATTGTGCATAGGCACCATAAGTCCCAATGAGAAGCATTGAAATAGACCAAGATCATCCCTTCTGGTAAACTCTGAATAGAAGCAGCTGCCTGGTGTAGAGTGTATTGTCCACAAATACATTTTAAATATTTGCATGTATTTATTTTTTAGATAAAAATGTTTACACTAGGGATCGACCGATATTGATTTTTTTTTTTTTTAGAGCCGATACCGATAATCTGTGCACTTTCAGTCAGATAGCCGATAACGAAATTTCCATAGGAAAGTTTTAATGGGAGAAGCGTGGGTGGAGCGGAGCCTCGGAGCTGGACCCAGAACAGGTAAGTGACAGAAGGGGTTATCAACCCCTTCTGCACCACAGGGGGGGCAGGGCCTTGACAGAGGGGAAAGCTATAGTTTCCCTTTAGATTTGACTATGTTCTGCCAGTACCAAGTTAGCCCACTGGCCATAATGCAGAAAAAAACATGTGTATTCTCTGTATGATTGACCACTCTTCAGCTCATTTTGATTTATATTTCTCCCAGCACAGCATATATCCAGTACAAAGGGGCTTGTTATCAATTGTATAGTTCCAATATATTACCCAAGACTTTATTATCATTTGTATAGTTCTAGTATACTACCCACTCCCAGTGCTTTATCATGTTATAGTCCCAATATACTACCAAGGGCTTTATTATCATTTATAAGATAGTGCCAATATATACCCAGAGCTTTATCAACATATAGTGCCGTGTGCCATCCACCACCCCCCCTCACTGACTAAGTAAGTAACTATGTTTATTGACCAGAAGGATAAAATTGGCAAACCAGTTTTCACACAAGTGGCAGAGCAGACTAGACGGCAGCCAGACAGCACTACTTCAGGCCCGGGTCTCCAGCTCCTCTCTAAATGTCTTGCGATCCACGCACCTGGTTTTGCTGCGCGGAGAGGTGCTGCAGTAACCAGCGGGAGCAATTTGACGGCCAGGGCTCATAAATCGCAAGACTTGGAGAGAGGACAGATTGGGGCGCGCGATGGACTCCTTCTCGGCAAGATTATAGTCCAATACCAATAATTTAAAAAAAACCTGAATATTGGCAAAACCGATAATCGATCGATCCCTAGTTGACAGCATTAAAGCCGAAGAAGGAAAAAAAAAAAAATATCTAAAATTTGTATAGGTGAATAATGTTCTACATTTGCTGGAAATTTGATCAGCGCAATGCATACATGACAAGTTTTGGGTCTATAGAGAACCACTAAGTCAAGCAAACAAGTATGATTTAACACTCAAACACAGATCATGAGTCATAACGAAGACATATCCCTCACCGATCCTAGAAAGTTTCAGAATCAGCTCTGGTTGTCAGACAATGTATTCTAATTTTACTGTAACTGGTAAACTTTGTGCCAATAAAGCAGTCAGATATTTATTTATTTTTTTACTAACCACTGAATTTTCTAATTTTTGAAAATCAGTTGTGCCAACACATTGTTGCTGACTTAGTAAAAACAAAAATAAATCCTTTAATGGGACACTATACACACCAACAACTTTAGCTCAATTAAGCAGTTTTGCTGTATAGACCATGCCCCTGCAATCTCATTGCTCAATTCTCTGCAATTTAGGAGTTAAATCACTTTATTTATACAACCTGAGCCACACATCCCTGCATGAGAGAGATCTAATGTTTAAACTTCCTTTATTGCACATTCTGTTTTTTATTTTGTTAAATTCTGTTAATTTTTATTTTGTTAGATTTCTCATCTGCTTTGTTAGCTTTTATTTAGACAGCAGGAAGAAAACTTCTAAACCAAATTAACAACTGATTGAAAATTTTAAAAAAAGTTTTCCCCACACAGGCTGCATGGACAGAAACAAGGATAATTGAGCAGTGAGAATGCAGAGACATGATCTATACACAAAAAATGCTTAATTAAGCAAAATCTGTAGTGACACCTAAAGTATATCCCTTTAAGGATTTACAGAACAATGCCGAACATCAATATAGAGTGGCAGGACACCCATATTACAGTGGAAGATAAAATAATTATGAAACTGGATTTAACTTTTTTTTCGGAAGCGCTAATAAACTCTGACAAACGCCACTTTCCACAGACCTTTGCAGCTGACTCCTGGAGGAGTGTGAAAGCTGACCTCCTGCCCACCGACTACAGGCTAGGTTAGCTACTGTAAAGACCCATATTTTATTCCCCCTGGTTCGGCACTTTCCATTTGTGCGCATAGTACCGAACACTAGCTCCCTGGCAGCCATTCGCATGGACCAAAACCGCGAATAGTCTTCAGGGGGACTTAACCACGATTCTATGGAACTATTTTGGGCATATGACCATGAAGTGCATTCGGTGAGCTACACTGCTATACTCTCTTGAAGGAGAGGTCTTCTCACTGGGAGCTGGACCCAGGAGTTTAGTCAAGGGTGAGAAGGGACAGCAAGAGACCCCAGCCAAGCTGCGGCGGTGCTTATGGTACTCGGCAACCGCTAGGAAGCAGCGATTGGCGGAGACACCCAGTCGGGGTGCATTTCACATTAAAAATACTATAGGAAAGCATTGTGATTAGCTTTGAGCAACAAGTCTGATGATGTAAAACAAGAAGGCAGCACAGGGGCTGAGCAAGCAGCAGCAGATTAGAATAAAAGTAAGATTTTACTATATTTAGGGGGAGAAAGGGGGGCCAGGGAGTGATTCTGTGTTTTGAACACTATAGTGACAGGAATACATGTTTGTGTTAATGGCCCTACAGTGTTCCTTTAAATCATTTGAAAATCTTATCCAACAACATTAAATCAAGGCATTTGGTCTGTTCACAATGTTGATAAATAACGTACAGAAACATAAAAGGGACAGATGGGGGACCACAAACCAAACACAAACAAAACAACATACCTTCGTTAATTTTGGATATATCCACATTAGAATTATTTAACTGTAAAGTGGCTTGCAAGGCGGGAAGTAGTTGTCGCAGGAGGGTTGGGTCTTGCAGTAGTGGAGGAATTGGCGATTGAGGCACAGGTGACACTGGGACTGTGGACGTGGAGGAAGAGGCAAGAGCGGTGGATTGGTTTAATGCAGGGACAGTTGATGTGGATGGAGTTGTACATGATTTGTCAGCTGGTGCAGCTTCTACACAAAGAGAAAAATAATTACCAGTTTATACATAGTCAACGGATAGAGAACAAGATGTTAAAACACACACATGTTTAATCATTTATATATATTTTTACTACACTGGCCTAAAAGTTACTTGCCACGACAAGCCTGGGAGGTCAAAAGTACACTCACTAGTAGTGAAGTTCTAATTAGCAGGGCTGGATTTTCACTCACCTATGGCTAGTGGAAATTTTAAACCCTGACCACGGGATACACGGTCCCCTAAATCAGACAATTCTGACAAACATATCTATTACAAACAGACAATAGTACTTATTTTTCAGTTTTCGTGTGAAGGTAGAAAATAATGTGTAGCAACAATGAGGTAATTTAGCAGCTGGGAATCCAAGCTTCCACAATTCTCACCTTCTTTGCCATCTTGCAATCCTTTATGTAAGGAAGCAGAGACCATCTTCCTTACCTTATACTGCAAAATAGCGAATTAAAGGCATATTGGACAGCCACAGAAAGTCTGGGTGGGGTTAGAAGGGGAGAGCTTGAATAGGCACCAGATAGGAGAACTGCAAGTTTTGCAAACTGCCTTTAGATTTACCCCAATAAAAAAAATGCATAATATATGCACGTTTTCATTCGGCGTATATATACTAAACTGATTTTTTTTTTTTTACATTATTTTGTATTCAAATTTAATGGCAAAGGATAATATGTGGACACTTCATCAGCTTGAATTAGAAAAGCAAAACGCAAATATTTTCAAAATACATGTACATGCTCACGCAAATGTGTAATACAACATACAAAGACCAGGAAATTGCCATTGGAAATATATGTGACATGTACATCTTACCGCACTTACTACTAATATCTAAAAATGTGCAAATCTAATGCTGCTTACTAGCTTTAAAAAAAATAAAAAGATGTACAAACATGTACTTATCTTGATCATTCATTGCATGATAAGACAGTCTGAGAAAAGTTATCTTTGTCACTCATTTGAGAGCAATGTCACTTTTTGGCTTTCCTTTCTATCTGTGGTATTCAATCCAATCACAGTTAGAGGAAAAAGTGACGACAGCATTTGCTATAACAAAGGAGGTAAGGACACAATACAAATGTGGAAGACGTGATAAATTCTATAGTGCATGAGAGGGCATTCAGCACAACAATTGCTTTATAAAAAAAAAAAAAAAAAAAAAAGAGCCCCCCCCCCCCCAAAAAAAACAAAAAAACAGTATTTTTGATTAACATTTTTTATTTTTTTTACTACAATAAACTATGCAGCTCTTCCACTTTCTGTGAAGTCCACAGTTTAGTTGACTTATCTAATGTAATGCTTCTCCTAAAGGGGGACCTACAGCTCGCGTGGCAATCCTCGCTCTGCGCGAGTCATATGCTTCACAGAGCATTGCTGTGTGTTATGACATTCACAGAAAGATGTCCGATTCTTGAAGATCTTAAGTAGGAAGTACAAGCACACAAAATTAAGCCCTGCGCTCCTACTCCCACTACTCCTGGGTGGCAGCAATGGCCAGCCCCCATACATCGAAAACTTATTTAAAAATAAGAAGCCATAAAAAGTTACTGTGTATAGGAATTTTGGATAATGCACATGTAACTTTTCTTGTTTTTACTCTAAAGTAGGAGGTGTCTCTAGTGGCTGTCAGTCTAAAGACCTTACACACGTGTTCCTGACAAATGTCCACATTGCTGTTCTCAGAAAAGGCAATGTTTATATTTGTCAGAGGAAAGCCTGTGTGTAATTTATACACAAAAGCCACTACATTTAGTTGTATTGTTCTGGTGCATACAATATAGGTTGTCTCTTTAAACAAATATTGCCTTTTATTTTAAATAAAAAAAATTAAATAGGTATTCAGCTCTGTAAGTGGAGAGATAAACACACACTAACTGTAGTTTTCTATGCACTTCTTTGAACAAATATTTAAATACGCCCCCATGTACCTTTTTGTTTGTGTAACCTCAATAGAACAAAAATAATAGAAAACACCAGGAATGTTACAACACCTTCCAATCTGGTTTCAAGCCAATTACCCACCAAAATAACACAGGGTGGATTTGAACCTGCACTACTGTGTATTCCAACCCAGTGTCTCAGACCCCTGGTCCATCACTTCAACTGCCATGAGAGGCTTTTCTTTTTAGCTAATTGTTTTCAATAGGTCTAAAAAGTATCCAATTAACTGTACTGACCTCAGCCAGCAGCCAGAACCTCATCATTGTGAGGGGGGAAAATATGTCACAACCCTAGAGACCCCCCCCCCCCCCTCCCCCAGGTAAACAAGCAGTTTGGATGAGGACATTCAGTAACACTACAAGCATTAATAGGTGTATGACATACATCATTATAGACATCTTTTAAAGGACCACTCTAGGCACCCAGACCACTTCAGCTTAATGAAGTGGTCTGGGTGCCAGGTCCAGCTAGGGTTAACCCATTTTTTTTTATAAACATAGCAGTTTCAGAGAAACTGCTATGTTTATAAATGGGTTAAGCCTTCCCCCAAATCCTCTAGTGGCTGTCTCACTGACAGCCGCTAGAGGCGCTTGCGTGATTCTCACTGTGAAAATCACAGTGAGAGCACGCAAGCGTCCATAGGAAAGCATTGTAAATGCTTTCCTATGCGACCGGCTGAATGCGTGCAGCTCTTGCCGTGCATGCGCATTCAGCCGACGGGTCGGAACGGAGGAGGATCGGAGGCAGAGAGCTCCCCACCCAGCGCTGGAAAAAGGTAAGTTTTACCTCTTTTCCCCTTTCCAGAGCCAGGCGAGAGGGGGGCCCTGCTGAGGGTGTGGGCACCATAGTGCCAGGAAAACTAGTAGGTTTTCCTGGCACTAGAGTGGTCCTTTAACAAACTCAAATCAGATTAACTTCATCTGTGGCGTAACATAAAATAAATATACACGATTAGGCTTATTGTGGTAATACTGCCTCGTCGTGTGTGTGTGTGTGTGTGTGTGTGTGTGTGTGTGTGTGTGTGTGTGTGTGTGTGTGTGTGTGTGTGTGTGTGTGTGTGTGTGTGTGTGTGTGTGTGTGAGAGCGAAGAATATATATAGTGGTCAGCTGACACTAAGCCAATCAGTAGCTCTTTAAAAACACTTACGCTCTCAAACCCAGGTACCCTGCAAAATAAACCTGGATAATAATTTCTTCAATGGCATTCCCAACACAGAATACAGGAGATGTTTAAAGGGACACTATAGTCACCTAAACAACTTTAGCTTAATAAAGCAGTTTTAGTGTATAGTCATGCCCATTCAGTCTCACTGCTCAATTATCTGCCATTGAGTTAAATCACTTTGTTTATGCAGCACTAGTCACACCTTCCTGCATATGACTTGCACAGCCTTTCTAAACACTTCATGTAAAGAGTCACCTAATGTTTACACTTCTTTTGTTGCAAATTATGTTTAATTGAAAATTTCTTATCTCCTCCTCTGTTAATAGCTTCCTAGACCCTGCAGGAGCCTCTTGTATGAAATAAAAGTAAAACATTTACAGAGCAAGAGATAAAAAAAACATTAAAATTGGTTACATCTGATTGAAAATGAAACCATGTTGGATGGATGAATATAGCATCAGGATTGCTTGCAAAAAATATTCAAGAGTTAAACTACAGACTATAATCATACGCAAACCGTTCCAAATGTCCTGGACTGCATACATTGGCAACAGATCCTATTTATTTACCATTTTTGCTTACATGCAGGCTGCGGAGACACAGCCAGTGGAGGCTGCATAAACAGAAACAAAGTGACAACTTCTAAATGGCAGAAAACTGAGCAGTGAAACTTGCTTTGGTGACTTTAGCATCCCTTTAAAGTTATTCTAGACTTTACCAGTAATCTGCATCAAAGTGAGGCATCATAAGACAAAAAGTAGGCCAAACATTCCAATAGGAAGCAGAGGTCTATAAGACCCTGCCTACAGAAATCAGAACATTAGAGAGACAACTATATGATCTGTATTCATATTTTTACTTGCACATTTGGATTGCACTAAAGCATGGTAAGATTTACTATATGTACTATATGAATCAACATAACATACATGAAAAAAGGGTGTACTATCTATAAACAGCACATATACATACCCAGAAACAATTAAAATATATGTTGTCCACAAGAGCCTAATCCAAATTATGCATCCAGTGCATCACGATAAAGAAACCAAAGACACCAAGAATTAATCAGGTAGAGATCATGAACAGAATACTTCAAATTTTGATGTTTTTAGTAAGTGTGCACTGATTTGGCAATAGTAAAAGGTTCATGGCACGTCAAGCCAAGATACAAACTGGCACACTGACAAAAAAATCTGGGTATAGCAATGTTTTAGATTTTCCCTTTCCATTTTAATTATGTAATGAAATCTACAAATTGAGTAGGGTGGTTTTAAATTTGTAGACCGCATATTCGAAACCATTAATATTGCTTTATTCAACCCTTTCCACTCTGGCACATTTTTTAGTTTATACCAAATATGGCAGAATTTTTTCTTAATTTCCTTTATTCCCCCATTTGTGGGTCTAAAATAAATTCAGCAACAAGCAATATGCATCATATTGAAACATGTTTAGTCCATAATACAGTCTATTGCACTTTCACAAGACCAATATGCCAGGCCATATTTCAAAACCAATATCTAGTTTTATTCAAATGTGTAAGTTAGGGGGGCCGGGCCTGACCGCCATGCTGACCGGTCGCATGTCACTAAGGCTCCTGCTACATCTATAACAAAAATAACTAAATTCACAAACCTGAAGAAACACTCCAGATGTGTGAATAGTAACTGGAAATAAAGCTTAATGAAATATCAAAAGTGGAAAATAAAAGCGCAAAACGAAAATATAGTACTAGCGCTAATATTTTAAAGTGAGAAGAAAAAATGAGCAGCTATAACACCAAATTCTTATCTTTAAAATGGATCTAGTAGTAAAGTGCTGGTGAAGCGCTAGGAAAGTTATAACAGTCGTGAATAGACTCTCGGTGTATAAATACAAATCGACAGTACCTTATAGGTATACAATTGGAACCATAAAGTACTGCACCATATATGCTTTTTACCGTTTCAGAAATCAAAGAGAAGAATATCCAGTAGAAAGAAGGGATAGGGTCGCCTTCACAGACCCCACGGGCTATCTAATTGAGCTATACATTATTAGCTCTTAAAAGTGTGAGTGGGAATTTTTCACTCTAATTACTTTAATTATTATTATCACAGTTTACACTGTTTGGTATATTTTATTTTTAAGGTATTGACTAACGACTAAGGACACTTTTATTGTATACCTATAAGGTACTGTTGATTTGTATTTATACACCGAGAGTCTATTCACGACTGTTATAATTTTCCTAGCGCTTCACCAGCACTTTACTACTGGAAAATAAAAGTGCTTATAAATCCTCCAGCAAAAAGTCAAAAACAATCAATACATGAATCACTACAGCTTAATGGCTGTACCTCCCTAGCGTCTATGATAATTAATATTTGGTCAGACTCCTGACTTTAATATTATATTCAATGTCAATGTCTGAAAAAAATAAAATTTACAAATATAATAGACTACAATTCTGGTCTAACACAGCACTGCATCAATATATCCAATATAGAGGGCAGCCTAGAAGCAATATAGAATATAATGCTGCTGCCTAATTAGTCAAGTAGTGCTGTGTTATTCATGTAACTACGTGGGGTGAAAATGACCTGTTAAATATTGTGTAACAGGCATAGCACATTTGTAGCTGTGTATGAGATTGTATTCATCATATAAATGCTCAACAGATACAAACAGGGTTTTTCTTCTTTTCTTCACTTAACATGGCACACTGTCACCATGTGCAGGGACCAACATTCTAAGTATGGTCCTGCACATTAGCACGTTCTAATCTGTCCTTTTCCTTTCCCTCCCGCATGATTCTTTCTTTGTACTAACGGGGTAGTGAATTTATGTATACCTGTCTTTATATCAAGTATCACAGACAGCCACCATCGGTCCGTAAGTTTTTTTTGACAGTAATGTTGCTATTTTTACTGTCTATTTCAGCGGACTTGATATAAGGTATCTGTTGGGCATTTATATGATGAATACAATCTCATACACAGCTACAAATGTGCTATGCCTGTTACACAATATTTAACAGGTCATTTTCACCCCACGTAGTTACATGAATAACACAGCACTACTTGACTAATTAGGCAGCAGCATTATATTCTATATTGCTTCTAGGCTGCCCTCTATATTGGATATATTGATGCAGTGCGGTGTTAGACCAGAATTGTAGTCTATTATATTTGTAAATTTTATTTTTTTCAGACATTGACATTGAATACAATATTAAAGTCAGGAGTCTGACCAAATATTAATTATCATAGACGCTAGGGAGGTGATTCATGTATTGATTGTTTTTGACTTTTTGCTGGAGGATTTATAAGCACTTTTATTTTCCACTTTTGATATTATTTCCAGTTACTTTTGATAGCTTTATTTCCAGTTACTATTCACACATCTGGAGTGTTTCTTCAGGTGTGTGAATTTAGTTATTTTTGTTATTTCACCGCTGGAGTGTCAATAAAGGTGTTTGATCTGTGGAGTGGGTAGATTTGCCCTGTCCATAGATCTATTTGTTCTTTTTGAGTCCTGCTACATCTAACCTAACTAGCATAAATCAATAGCCCTAAGGACACTAATGGAACTGAATTGTACACCCAAGTGCATGGGAGAAGGTTGGCGCCACCGTAGACTCCGAGATCGGGAGTTTTGGGGCCCCTGCAGAATGAAACTTCGGAGCCTGCGGCCTAATCGGGAGAAGAGCGGGGCAGACGGCCGCTGCCCACGACCCTGGCAGCTAAACTACAACCCCGTGCAACACCTCACATGCCCCGGTTCCCCCACCCACAGGCTGGGGGGTTATCCCGGACCCCGCCGGAGGGGACAGAAGATCAGCCACTCACCTTCTCACCTAAGGGGCACGCTCGACGCCCGAGCACATGTGCTCCACTACCATAATGGCGGCTCCAAGACCCACATCAGCCACGAACACACGCTACACGCAAACGGCAGTCCAGCTAGAGGCACCTCACCTCGACTCCTGAAACTCCTGCAGGAGCTTCTTTAACACCTGCCTGCATCACCCAGCCTCCACACCTAAAGCTTGGGCCTGGTCGCCACAACAGCCTTCCCCGAGCCTTGAGCCCCTAGAGGACATCCCTCGAACCGCAGCCAAACACCTGGAGGAAACATACCTACCGGGAATCCCGTTGCCGGCCATATCAGGTAACGGAACCGAGGGCACAAGCGGTCAGCTCAGCTCTGGGCTGGCGGTGTGATACGCTCCAGACTCCCCCTCCCATCGAGACTCAGCTCTTACCACAACCAGGTCGGAGGCACAAGCAAGTGAGATCCAGATATCCAGCAGGACAGACAGCACGCGCAAATAGCAGCTCACTGAAGCTGGACCCGTAGGACAGCGTGACTCCCCCAAAGAAACTCCGGTGGTGATCATTACCCTGCTCTACCGTAAACCAGTGGGACATTAAGCCTGTTATATTCAAAGCATAGCCCCACATTTGACCAGTTCTTCTTTTCCCTAAGATATGTCTTCCATAATTTAATATGTCAGTGTGAACACCCTGTTTTATGGCAAAGGTTCTTATTCATTCACTGACATCCTGACCATAAGCAAGTCTAATTAACGCTTGGCATTCTTAGATATACAAGTGTCTATTAATCAAATGTACCTTTACCTATCCATTCTTAAAATGTGCAGTCTAATCGAAATGCTGACCAACAGTAATGTTTTACTATGTTATGTTTCATCTTAAACCTGCATGTGCTGTTGAGGCATTGTAGGATCGGCTATGTTAATAATATGCACAACAAAAATAAAGAATTACAAATGTGTAAGTTAGTCCATTATCTAGTACCTTCCACAACAACAAAAAACATATGCATTTGCAGACTTCATGCAGCCGATATAAGAATGTGGAAGGGGCAGGTATATGCATCAGCATACATTTACACATTTCAAACTACCGTATATACTCGAGTATAAGCCGACCCGAATATAAACCGAGGCCCCTAATTTTACCCCAAAAAACTGGGAAAACGTATTGACTCGAGTATAAGACTAGGGTGGGAAATGCAGCAGCTACTGGTAAATTTCTAAATAAAATTAGATCCTAAAAAAATGATATTAATTGAATATTTATTTACAGTGTGTGCGTGTATGAGTGCAGTGCGCGCGTGTATGAGTGCAGTGCGCGCGTGTATGAGTGCAGTGCGCGCGTGTATGAGTGCAGTGCGCGCGTGTATGAGTGCAGTGCGCGCGTGTATGAGTGCAGTGCGCGCGTGTATGAGTGCAGTGCGCGCGTGTATGAGTGCAGTGCGCGCGTGTATGAGTGCAGTGCGCGCGTGTATGAGTGCAGTGCGCGCGTGTATGAGTGCAGTGCGCGCGTGTATGAGTGCAGTGCGCGCGTGTATGAGTGCAGTGCGCGCGTGTATGAGTGCAGTGCGCGCGTGTATGAGTGCAGTGCGCGCGTGTATGAGTGCAGTGCGCGCGTGTATGAGTGCAGTGCGCGCGTGTATGAGTGCAGTGCGCGCGTGTATGAGTGCAGTGCGCGCGTGTATGAGTGCAGTGCGCGCGTGTATGAGTGCAGTGCGCGCGTGTATGAGTGCAGTGCGCGCGTGTATGAGTGCAGTGCGCGCGTGTATGAGTGCAGTGCGCGCGTGTATGAGTGCAGTGCGCGCGTGTATGAGTGCAGTGCGCGCGTGTATGAGTGCAGTGCGCGCGTGTATGAGTGCAGTGCGCGCGTGTATGAGTGCAGTGCGCGCGTGTATGAGTGCAGTGCGCGCGTGTATGAGTGCAGTGCGCGCGTGTATGAGTGCAGTGCGCGCGTGTATGAGTGCAGTGCGCGCGTGTATGAGTGCAGTGCGCGCGTGTATGAGTGCAGTGCGCGCGTGTATGAGTGCAGTGCGCGCGTGTATGAGTGCAGTGCGCGCGTGTATGAGTGCAGTGCGCGCGTGTATGAGTGCAGTGCGCGCGTGTATGAGTGCAGTGCGCGCGTGTATGAGTGCAGTGCGCGCGTGTATGAGTGCAGTGCGCGCGTGTATGAGTGCAGTGCGCGTGTGTATGAGTGCAGTGCGCGTGTGTGTGTATGTATGTATGAGTGCAGTGTGTGTGTGTGTGTATGTATGTATGAGTGCAGTGTGTGTGTGTGAGTGCAGTGTGTGTGTGTGTGTGTGTGAGTGTGTGTGTGTGAGTGTGTGTGAGTGTGTGTGAGTGCAGTGTGTGTGTGTGTGAGTGCAGTGTGTGTGTGTGTGAGTGCAGTGTGTGTATATGAATGAAGTGTGAGTGTGTGATGCAGTGTGTGTTTGTGTATGTGTTGGTGGGGGTGGGCATTTGATATATTATTAATTATTATTTATTTTTTATTTTTTTTATGTTATTTTTATTATTATTTAATTATTATTATTTTTTTTTTTTTCGTCCCCCCTCCCTGCTTGCTAGCTGGCCAGGAAGGGGGGCTCCTTCCCTGGTGGTCCAGTGTCATTTGTAGTTCAGTGGGGGGAGAGGGGTGCTGGCAGAGCTGTACTTACCTTTCCTGCAGCTCCTGTCAGCTCTCTCCTCCTCCGCGCGGTCTGTGCAGCTCCCTCTGTCAGCTCCCAGTGTAAGTCTCGCGAGAGCCGCGGCTCTCGCGAGACTTACACTGGGAGCTGACAGAGGTGCTGAACGGACGGCGCGGAGGAGGAGAGAGCTGACAGGAGCTGCAGGAGAGGTAAGTACAGCTCTGCCAGCACCCCTCTCCCCCCGGTCTGTATTATGGCAATGCAAATTGCCTTAATACAGACTCTGACTCGAGTATAAGCCGAGTTGGGGTTTTTCAGCACAAAAAATGTGCTGAAAAACTCGGCTTATACTCGAGTATATACAGTATTTTATAATTATCTCCAGCCTGAAACTGACCCAGGTATTGTTTTGCTTTTTTAACCTAAAAATGAAGTGCCACCAGTCCGGAACCGCCCCCATCTTACTCAAGTAACTTACAGCAAGGGACTGAGCACAAACCGAACTTCCTCAGGCAGATTTACTGAAACATACAGTGCAATCGGCTCTACACGTCAGAGCCTTTCTCAAGCCAACATACAACACAAGTGAAACAATTATAGTATGCATATGAATAAAAATATATGACCCG
The DNA here is from genome assembly GCF_036172605.1 of Pelobates fuscus. Lineage (NCBI taxonomy): Eukaryota > Metazoa > Chordata > Amphibia > Anura > Pelobatidae > Pelobates > Pelobates fuscus. The sequence continues at coordinate 353,709,293 of NC_086320.1, read as the reverse complement.
TTAAGTGAATGTTACCCCAATGCATTGCCCTGCAAAGGATTAAACAAATCTGTTGCCTTTAACATAAAAACAGTAGGACCCATCCTGAAAATAAATAAATGTGACTGCACTACAACCTGTCCTGATGAATGACACACAGACAATTGATATATTCGTGTTTGGAGGTGGGGCGTATCAAAGCATATTAATTAATTTAATTGTTACAGTAAGTGCTGCTGTCCAGGAAAGGCAGGGAGAGGAAACCTAGGCCTGTAGTGTTTCAATAAGTAAAGTCTACTTTCAAGTATGGTAGAACACTAAACCTCAGGGTACATTCAAGTTTTATGAAAACCCCATACATCAATCTGAACAATGGGAAACAGACAACATAAATTAATATTTTATAACCCAGTGCTAAATCAAATCTCAAGCCTTCCTAAATTCCACTGCAATGGTACAATCATGCCCCCATCTATCAAATCACATGTCAATACATGTCGTTTTTTTAGTTCTAATCTGTACAACTGTTGACAAACTGAAGATTCACACAGCTGTACTTGTGGTAAATATATATATATTTTATTTTTTTTAGGACACTAAGCAGTGTTAAAATGCGGTCATAATTCTCTAAGAAAAACAAAAATGCTGGTTTTGAGTAACTACAAAGATTAAGTTTGGACAAGAATACACCTCTTGTAGCTATCAGCCTTACCTTGGTAAGGTACATTTAACAACAATTTTATTTTAACAAAAAGCAAAAAACAAACAAGAAGGGTATATATACACAACTTAACATTACCAACTCTATATTTACAGTTGTATGACCCCCTGTTTTACGGAGATGGAAATATTAAAGATTTGATTTTGGCTCTGGACACTGATTTAGCTACACTGAATTGAATTGGGGCTCCTAGGGTTTATTTTCTGATACTGCTCCAGTAGAACCTCAACATTTTTGGTAAAACTTTAATAAAGACTCCAAAACATTTCCTTTCAATTGGAATCACAGAGAGATAACCATGAATTTAATTAGAAAATGTAATATAATGCACTGCAATTCAGAAAAATATAATGAAGAGCACGTTTTCTTCTTCAGCGCTGAAGCACAATATAGAAATCCATTCACTACTGTACGTCTATGAATTGCATGCTTTAAAAAAAAAAAAAATTCTTTATGTACTACAAAGTACACACAAACATTGCCAGGTTCATGAACTTTGGTAACACATTCGATAAGGAATGGAACTATTATCTATTGTTCAACACAGACACTTCATGAACTGGTCAATATACTTATAAGACTACCTCACATTTACATTCTATTTTTAGTTATAAGGATTACCCACTTTGCAACACTTTAGCATTTTGCATGGACTGTATACATTACAAAGTAAATAATTTAACAAAAAAAACGTTAAAAAAAAACCTCAATTTTTCAAGGAGAGAAGAAAAAAAAAACAAAAAAAAAAACACCTTTTAACCAACTTCCAACATACGTTTTCAAAAAACACATCCAAGACACACTGGATGCGAATAGTGCATCAGCCTTGCTTGCAACAACTATTCAAGAGATAAACAACACACTACAGCTAAACACAAACCGTTCCAAATGCCCTGGACTGCATGCATTGGCAACAGATCGTACTTATTTACCTTTTCGGTCAGATTTTGATGTCGAACTTGAGGAAGTGGGAATGGGCAGCTTTGACAGAGTAGCTGCTCCATTTGCGTCAAAGGATTTCTTTGGAGGTGGGTGATCAGGCTGTACTGCATAAGGGCTAGAAGAAACAGTGCTCTGGGCAGCAGATGGGTGAACCACTGGCTTGACCGAGTGTTGCACTGGGGCAGCACTACTATGAGTCTCTGTTCTGGGAAGTCTGTAGTCTCTGTCATTATGTCTACTGGTCTGAGATAGGATGTTCTGTGGAAGCATGCTGCTGGCATCACTGGAATGTTTCTCATCCACTGCTTGGACATTAAGAAGAGAACAACAAATACAATTGCTTAATCTCACAGCAACCAAACACATTAACAAATGCAATGTTATTAGATAGCAGTGATTTTATCAATGGAATCTCTAAAAAGCCAAAAACTCTTGTTTTGTGGAAAAAAAAAAAAAAAAAAACCAAACACTGCAATCACACATTTGGAAATATGTATTCCATACGGCATTCACATAACAGAGCAAAACAAATAAAATAAAGGGTCACACCATAGTCACTATAACTCAGAGGTAAGTGTACAAATCGCTAAATTTAAACTTAAATAGCCTAGATGCGACTTAGTGAAAATAACTACTTTTCCATCTCAGCTATTTTGGCCTAAATCAAAGGTAGGCAACCATTGTGCACTACATCTCCCCTGATGCTTCGTCGGAATTATGGATGTAATAGCATGATACCTGACCTAAATATTTTAATGCTACTACAATGATTTAGTAAACAGATCTAACAGTGTTTTTTTCACACAGGTATACATTTCAGATGTTACATACCAGTAGATGTGGCTTGCATTGCTTCTCTTCTGTAGTCTCTGTCTTTGGGGAAACTGTTAACGGCCACTTTACTGGACTCCTTCTGCCGTTGTTCTCTGCATATAAAAAGAGAAGACTTAAACATTGGTGTGCCTGGACCAGTTTATCATTAAACTTAGAAGAAAATGTATGTTACAAGCTAGTGCATCAAGCCAACTATACCTCTCAAGCCACTCTTTAGGTTTTTCCCACTGGGAAACTTCGGTTCTGCAGTTATAATAATACTTTTTACCAGAAGAGCTGATATGCTCAGACCAGTCATCGGCAGGATCATAAGCCTACAAAATAAATTAAAAAAATATATTTTTAGAAGTCAAGAAAAGTTAGATTTAAAAAAAAAAAAAAAAAGAAGAACCTTTCACACATCCGATAAACCTACTACAATTCTCTTATATTAAATGGTTACTATAACTCTTAAAAGGTGTATTTTTAAAATCTATTCGGACCTATATGGTACTAATAACGATGCCCACCCACTTTTTTTAATGCCCAAAACTGTAAAAAAAAAAAAAAAAAAAAAAAACTTACCTGGAGACCAGCACTGGAAGAAACTCAAGTGTTTCTACAGAGAAGCATTTAATTGCTCCCACAGTTCTCACTTGCTCAGAGCACGAACATGGTGAGAGGGAGTGGTGGGCAGAAAACAGAGGAAATATATAACTAGTTAAGAATTGTAGGGCGGGGTGGGGGAACATTCAAGCTTCCCCTTGCATGCGCTATCCCACTTCTGCCTGCAAGTGTAAAAGCTGAGAATTATTTATGCACAGAATTAACATTAGGCTATCCAGAACAGAGTTCCAGTCTGCCAACGTCACTTGTGCAAAGGTTGTAACTAGTCCCTAAAGTGAAAATAGCTCTGTATGTGCAGTATTTCAAGTAGAAACGTTGCACATGTAGGTTCCTACTCTATGACCACTTCTAAAAACAGTTATTATGGTGGTTGAAGTAACCCTTAATCTAACCCTAAACAGCTTTATTATAAATGGAGAAAAGAAGCTAGGGGTTAAGCACTATATTAAATGAATAAAATTAAAACATCTACTGCAGGGTTTGAGAGATCACTTAAATACTGAAATTAGCTCTCAAAGGTACTGGCAAACAAGAGAATGCCACCCAGATCCAGCAATTTTGTTTTAGATTGGCTGTGTCGTGACCTTTTCCCTGCAAGCGATTTGCAGGGAAAGGACAGAAGATGCTACTAACCTAGTTAGACATGAAACACAATTTCAGACTTTCGGGCTGGTCAGTAGCTTTTTGTGCTAGATTATCACCTTAACAGATGAGAAGTTGTTGGCAGGACCAGAAACGAAAAGTAACATTTTGATAATTTGTAATGATCGTCAGAGAAAAGTGGTGCCTAGTGCAGAATTGCCTAGATCTGGTCTTTGAAACAGGAACATCTGTTTAACATACCTTATGTACATTATACCACAGAATTTGACAGTGTTACTCCTACTGTTACCCTTAATGCTATAGTGTTTCTTTTAGGGATCGACCGATATTGATTTTTTAGAGCCGATACCGATAATCTGTGAACTTTCAGGCCGATAGCCGATAACGTGCCGATATTCTGTACATTTACCATTTTGAAACAATGAACTAATTTTAAAAGGTAAATGCACAAAATATACACGCTACATGTAGTGGATACAGTGCGTATGTGTGTTTGTGCAGTGTGTATAGTGAATGCAGAGCGTGTGTATAGTGAATGCAGAGCGTGTGTTTGTGCAGTGTGTATAGTGAATGCAGAGCGTGTGTTTGTGCAGTGTGTATAGTGAATGCAGAGCGTGTGTTTGTGCAGTGTGTATAGTGAATGCAGAGCGTGTGTTTTTGCAGTGTGTATAGTGAATGCAGAGCGTGTTTGTGCAGTGTGTATAGTGAATGCAAAGCGTGTGTTTGTGCAGTGTGTATAGTGAATGCAGAGCGTGTGTTTGTGCAGTGTGTATAGTGAATCCAGAGCGTGTGTTTGTGCAGTGTGTATAGTGAATGCTATCAAGGTGTCACGGTGTCATGAATTAAAAGTTGTTTCAACAATATATATTATTGTAATTATATTTTAGGTTTCTTATCAACAAAACATTATACAATCCAGATGTTTTTAAATCAGTATAAGTATCATCCAAAACAGTCAATTGATAGCACACAAAATAGAGACCGCAGTCATTTTAACGGAATATTATCTTGCTTTTCCCTGCTTGTCATAATGATGGAAAAAATGGATAATAATAATAATAATAATAATAATAATAATAATAATAATAATAGATGATGCTCTCAAGGACCAACCAAAGAACTTAAATGTAAATGAAAAAAAAAAGTTACATTTAAAGATTTATATTCATCAGTTATCCATACTGATGCCAATTTTAACGGCAGAATCTTTATAGTACATCCAGAAGAGTAAATGTGATGAGATGGATACTTACTCATACATAACTTTTCATTGAGTACATGTCTTTGCAAGTTTGCTTTCCTTATGCAAAAGTGTGTAGAATGATCTAGCTTCAAGTCACAAGTGTGATCAGTTTATACTCGCTGCAGGAGTATCAAGGAATTTTTTCGACATTTGCCACCAACCAGATTTCAGTCTTTTCATACATTGACAAATGCATGAAAAATGAAAGTTGACTGGCAATCCAAAAGGAGAGTGTGTTTTTCTTGGAGCAGCATCTTCTTGAGAAAGTTGGTGACCTAAGAAATGCTGTCTTCATAAGCCTCACAGCAGGTCAAGGACCTAGCATTCTACACATAAAAGTCTCAAGGTTTTAAACAATGAATTTTTTTTTCCAGCCAGATACAAGTCAGCCTTCAATCTTCTCTGTTGCACCAGATACCAAGTTCCAGAATTATTGCTCCACCTCACATGTACGTTTCAGCTACTAGTTGTCATCAGTGCTTTTAGGCATTTAATCCATCACAATGATAATTGTCAGCCCATGGTAGCCAAAGTGTCCACCTAAAAATCCATACTTCAAAAGGCATCTATTGTGTTTTTTTTTTTTTTTTCTCCTACCACCTGGGACTATATAAGCTCTAGAAAGGTCAAGGACATCTACAATTTAGATAGCTTATTTTAAAGAGGAACAGCCATGTTTGAGATGAGAATTTAAAATCTAGCACATAAAAGTCCCTATTTGCAAAAAAATATATATAATTTTTTTTAATTATATATACACATATACACACACAAATCTGAATTAATAGAGCTGTACTGATGTCTAATGAAAAGGCAGTGAAAAGCACTTACAAGCAATATCTACTCTTATTCCTCTTCTACAATGAAAAGGTAAGTCACATTTTGCTTTTTATTTTGTATATTTCCCAATTAACATCCCTACTTCCCAATATTTCTGCAAGATGTACTTCACAAGCCGAAACTGTATTAACATCCTAAAGTTTATAAACTAGTTTGACAGAGGAGCAGTTTAAATGTTCTTTTTTTTTTTTTTTTTTAGTCAATGGATTAAAAGTGCAAATTGAAAAAGAAAACCGTGCAAACAAAAAAAGGCAATATAGGTTTAGGAAATTAAACAAATCAGGCACAACAGTTTTACTTTAGATGTTACCACGTGTGACAAGAAAGCTCACAGTAAGTTTAAAGAAAATACAACTGTGCTGAATAAGAAAAAGGTAAAATACTACAAACAAGAAAAAAGCAAAACACATACACGCCTTAAAATCTAAACACGTTTTGTTTGTCACCAACTTACAGCATCAGATGTTTTACTTGGATTAGAATGTGAATTGGAGCTGTGAAGAGCACTGTGGTTATGTGAGTTTTCTTGTGGAGAAAAACTAGTCCCTGCAAAATAAGAAATAGGAAAAATCAGCTAGTGTTACATTAAAATCCCTCATACATAAATAGCACAAATAAGCATGCTTGTCCCTTGAGAAATACAAATGTTGGCGGTAGGATATTACACACGTTTAATCTTATGGTAAACTATTGTTAGCATCACTTGCTAGTGAATTTTTGTAATGCATTGTCACTATGTTATATTCAACAACATTAAAAAAAAAAAATATATATATATATATATATATATATATATATATATATATATATATATATATATATATATATATTCCAAAAAGGTTATGGTGGGGAAAAATTGTGATTGAAAACCCCTTCCACCTGAAGTCTGTAGATAGTTAATACAATGTTAAACAAAAATCTGCACACCAGTCAAGCCATAAGACTTGCTTTTCCCCACAAAAATCACAAATCTGCAGTGATGTTACTACCGCAAAGGATTCTGGGTGGGCATATGCAAATTAGCTTAATCACATTTTTGCCTCATTCCACTTTAAGCATGGATTCCTTGAAACAACTTAGGAAAAGATGCAAAGCCAGTAAACCACTCATGGACAGCTGTTTCATTGTTCATGCAACTCATCAGCATGAGGTTGGTCACTGGTTTGCTTATTGAGGCTTATAGATAGAGATAATTTTCGGACAAATGGGTCTATCCCATTTAGGCCGAAAACGGGTAAATTTTACAGATTTATTTTTTTATATATATTTTTTATTTTTGTAGTGCATAGTTTAACAGACATGTTAACAGGCATTGACAATTCAGATGATTATATATCACAATGAATGATAACATGAAAAGTCAAAAATACTGACTGCACTATGGGACAGGTGAGGGGGGGGAAGAACACTATGGGACAGGTGAGGGGGAAAAGAACACTATGGGACAGGTGAGGGGGGGAAAGAACACTATGGGACAGGTGAGGGGGGAAAGAACACTATGGGACAGGTGAGGGGGGAAAGAACACTATGGGACAGGTGAGGGGGGAAAGAACACTATGGGACAGGTGAGGGGGGAAAGAACACTATGGGACAGGTGAGGGGGAAAGAACACTATGGGACAGGTGAGGGGGGGAAAGAACACTATGGGACATGTGAGGGGGGGGAAAGAACACTATGGGACAGGTGAGGGGGGGAAAGAACACTATGGGACAGGTGAGGGGGGGAAAGAACACTATGGGACAGGTGAGGGGGGGAAAGAACACTATGGGACATGTGAGGGGGGGAAAGAACACTATGGGACATGTGAGGGGGGGAAAGAACACTATGGGACATGTGAGGGGGGGGAAAGAACACTATGGGACATGTGAGGGGGGGAAAGAACACTATGGGACATGTGAGGGGGGGAAAGAACACTATGGGACATGTGAGGGGGGGAAGAACACTATGGGACATGTGAGGGGGGGAAAGAACACTATGGGACATGTGAGGGGGGGGAAAGAACACTATGGGACATGTGAGGGGGGGAAAGAACACTATGGGACATGTGAGGGGGGAAAGAACACTATGGGACAGGTGAGGGGGGGAAAGAACACTATGGGACAGGTGAGGGGGGGAAAGAACACTATGGGACAGGTGAGGGGGGGAAAGAACACTATGGGACAGGTGAGGGGGGGAAAGAACACTATGGGACAGGTGAGGGGGGAAAGAACACTATGGGACAGGTGAGGGGGGAAAGAACACTATGGGACAGGTGAGGGGGGAAAGAACACTATGGGACAGGTGAGGGGGGAAAGAACACTATGGGACAGGTGAGGGGGGAAAGAACACTATGGGACAGGTGAGGGGGGAAAGAACACTATGGGACAGGTGAGGGGGGAAAGAACACTATGGGACAGGTGAGGGGGGAAAGAACACTATGGGACAGGTGAGGGGGGGAAGAACACTATGGGACAGGTGAGGGGGGGGAAGAACACTATGGGACAGGTGAGGGGGGGAAAGAACACTATGGGACAGGTGAGGGGGGGAAAGAACACTATGGGACAGGTGAGGGGGGGAAAGAACACTATGGGACAGGTGATGGGGGAAAGAACAATATGGGACAGGTGATGGGGGAAAGAACAATATGGGACAGGTGATGGGGGAAAGAACAATATGGGACAGGTGATGGGGGAAAGAACAATATGGGACAGGTGATGGGGGAAAGAACAATATGGGACAGGTGATGGGGGAAAGAACAATATGGGACAGGTGATGGGGGAAAGAACAATATGGGACAGGTGATGGGGGAAAGAACAATATGGGACAGGTGATGGGGGAAAGAACAATATGGGACAGGTGATGGGGGAAAGAACAATATGGGACAGGTGATGGGGGAAAGAACAATATGGGACAGGTGATGGGGGAAAGAACAATATGGGACAGGTGATGGGGGAAAGAACAATATGGGACAGGTGATGGGGGAAAGAACAATATGGGACAGGTGATGGGGGAAAGAACAATATGGGACAGGTGATGGGGGAAAGAACAATATGGGACAGGTGATGGGGAAAGAACAATATGGGACAGGTGATGGGGGAAAGAACAATATGGGACAGGTGATGGGGGAAAGAACAATATGGGACAGGTGAGGGGGGGAAGAACAATATGGGACAGGTGAGGGGGGGAAAGAACAATATGGGACAGGTGAGGGGGGAAAGAACAATATGGGACAGGGGAGGGGGGAAATAACAGTATAGGACAGGGGAGGGGGGTTAGAAAAGAACACTAAGGGGCAGGGCTAGAAAATAACACTAAGGGGCAGGGCTAGAAAATAACACTAAGGGACAGGGGAGGGGGGAAAGAACACTAAAAAAGAGTGAGGGGAGAGAAACATTAAGGGGGTACAGGGAAGGGAAAATGAACATTGGGGTAGGTGGGGCCACTAAATGAGAAGGGAAGTTTTTCATATTAGATTCATTAAATTAAAAAGTCATTAATAAAATTATAGGAAAAAAACTATTTAAGAATGCTTTGGGAGGGAAAAAAAAGTAATTTTCGGTTTTCGGCCAAGGGCATCCTGAATTTAGGACCAAAATTTTCATTTCGGTGCAACTCTTGATATAGATATATATATATATATATATATATATATATATATATATATATATATATATAGAGAGAGAGATATAGATATATATATATATAGAGAGAGAGAGAGAGAGATAGATAGATAGATATATATAGAGATAGATAGATAGATAGATAGATAGAGATATATATATATATATTGAATTATCTAAGTGCATTTAAAAGGGGTTTAAAGGTTTTGCAGTTTTAAACCAATATAATAAAAAATAATAAAAAAAATGCCAGTGCCAATTCCAACTCTGATTCCTGTGAAAAAAGTGTACAACCATGAGGATTTAGAGGTGATCAAGAGGCCAGTATGCACAGTTGCATATCTTAAAGGGTTACTCCAAGTACCATGACCCCTTCAGTAATTTGAAGTTATTGTGGTGCCTGAAGTCTGTATTTGCAGCGCTTTGCTAGGATATGCTGCTCATACTTCATTTAACCCCTCTGGTGTTAAGGAGTAACTATATCTCCGGCAGTGTCATTGGGAATTCATTAACCAGCCTAGTCCGGAACAAGAGTTCCAGGCTCCCCAACGCCATTGTGTGTCCATTTCTATACACAGACACGGATACATTAGTTGAGACTGGTCAGCTGATTCTCTGAGACAATGAATGAATCTGCAAAAGCCATATGTCAAACATGAAAAGGAGACCAACACAACTCAGTTAAGAGCAAACAATTGCAGAATGATTTGCCCCCATGACCGGGGAACAATGCCAAAGTACTTCTAGCATAATAACCACCAAAGCAATTATCAATAACTGCCTTTGTTCTACCTCTGCTCTGTCTTTTTAGGAGGTGCAGAAGGAAAAAAACAAAAAACTTTCAAGAGAATCACTCACTACAGCTATCAACACAATGAAAGTTCAACTTCATCAACCTTCAAAATTCTGACATGCGGCTACAATTAAAGCAGCACGGTCACTTTGCATTTTTTGTGGCTCTATTCCCCTCCTATTTATCCTAAAATGTCACCTTAGATATTCTTCTATATACATATGTAAAATCTGGAAATACTTTTTATGTAGCACATAATCTTTGGCAAACTGAGGACCTTAAAAATATACTCTAGTCACAAACAACTTAAAGCATGAACATGAGACCAAAACTAGTCAAAATTTATTTCATTTTTCTCTGCATCCAAATTTGTACAGTGCAACTCCAGTTAGCCACGCCCCCTCTTAATATTCGACGTACTTCGAGTACGCACTCAGCTCAGCCAATGAGAGATCAGTGTGAAATGGACTACTGACATGACTGACCACAGACTATCACTGTACTTTTATGGTCTGCCCCCTCTCCCCTTAGCACAGCTTTCAAATCCTATACAGAAAACAGGGCTTCAAATTTTAAAACTACTACCTATGGTACTTTTTACTTGTCAATGACTACTGCAGAGTGTAATTTATGAGCCATCTGGAAATATGAGGACTGTGATAGGCTGTGGGACAGAGTCAAGTCAGCAATATAGCTTCCACTGATCTCATTTACCAAGCAATGCGTTTTAACTTCCAATCTAGAAGATATTTTTGCAAAAATAGAGGTGTGATAGAGAGACAGGGTAATGCTGCAGAAACCTTTTGTTGGCAAAGCTCAAAAAGTCTGAACCAGAAGAAAACATGAATGAGAGGCCAAAACCAAATCTGTAACACTAATAGCAGACAGGTCATGGTTTTGTTATATCTAAATGGCTTTCCTTTCCTAAAGGTCCCTTGTATCTGAATGATTTGATCCCCTCCTTGTGACTGGTCTTCATGTTTTTTTTTTGCTCTTTATTTGCAAGCTATCTGGATGCAGCCATGTTGTTCTCATTTGCTTATGATGTCTACAGTTTGCCCTTCTGTGGGATTCATTGTACTGATCGATTGTGGGTAGATTTGACTGGCAAATAAAACAATCCTGATTTTAAACAGGCACTGTAGGCATTGTAACTACTTCATCTCACTGAAGTGGTTATAGTGTCTGGAGTCCTGTGGTACCATCCCCCCATACGGTGTTCGTTTTTCATATTTTAATTCCAAACAAGAGTCCCCAGCAGCAAGGTGGTGATTGAACAAAACAGCTGACCTTTTTCTTCCTCTGACAGCCACCGTTACTGGTATGAATCAGTATGGCTAGAAGGAAGTGTAACTCAGTCTTAGACATACCAGAACAGCCCCTACCTCCTGTGGGGACTGTGGGTGGCCAGGGACCCTTACTGTTAAACTGTTAAAAAATGATTTAACACTTGTTGGAGGGACAGTGACAGAGGACTCCAAGCACTATAATAAGATAAAATGGTTATAGTTCATACAATGCCTAATAGGAAGAGTAATAACACATTGAAAGTTACAGACAAGGGCGATTAACATGTTATTAATAGGATGTGGCCATTATGTGGGTGTATTCTATAAATTATTAAGTGCTCCAGGAAAGTGGCCATTGCTCTCTAATAGGTGGGGAAAGTGGCCACAAGTATCTTAGTAAAGTGGCCCCTGTTCGCCAATAGGTGCCTAGGCACCCCAGTAAAGTGGCCCTTCATTGCCAATAGCTACAAAGGATCCTTCAAGGAAAGTGGTCCCTGCTCGAGCACATAGGCATCCATGCAAAGTAGCAGCTGCTCAACAACAGACTCCAATGAAATTTTCACTGCTAATCAATAGGTGCCCAGGCAACCCCAGGTAATTGATCATTGCTCCCAAAAACTGAACCAAGCAACCTGGAAAAATGGCTACTGCTAGGCAATAGGCACCCTGGCAAGTGCACATTGTTCTGCCTTAATACAAGTTAGGCAAAAGCCTTCTGCCTGAATTTACTATTTGCCTCACACAGAGACAACTAATACAATCTCCTTTGAATTGGTTTGACTGTTTCTCCTAATCCTGCTGCTCACCTCACTCAATGATGCAGCATCCTGTCTTTGCATTCATGGGGAGCATATGTCTGCTGTGATAACCAATACAATCTTCAGGGCTATCCTTGGTCTTCCCATGTGGCATAATGATACACAGCTATGGGAGGAAGTGCTCTGATATTTCATTCTCCCACAACTGTATTTAATGTTGCTGCAGAGCCTATAGTGATCTCACCTTACTGACAGGGAGACAAATCTTTTAAGCCAGGCCCCATCTGTCGGCACAGCAACTTGAATTTGTCAAATTCCGCCTTAGGAATTCAAGTCTGTGACCATTGGGTTACAAAAAGATAACCTAAAGCAGGCACTTTATCAGAACTCACTAAAGCTTAAAAAATGTTAGATCTTTTCCTAATGGCACAGACATTCTGCCATCAAAATGTGATTTTGTTTCCCCTAATGTGTAACTTAACATACAAGTAAACTTTGAGCATCAGTTATTAGATACACTCTTCAGATAGATAAAAAAAAACAAAAAAAAAAACACAATGAGGCATCTCATAGGTAATGCAAGTGAACATCCAGGTGTACACACTATACGTTGTAAAATAATTTCAATAGAGTTGAAGGAAGGACTCATGCATAGGCCTGCTGTTTTCAGTTCAAATGATAGTGGTTGTGGTGTCATTCGTGCCAATGTAGTAAATATCGTGCCAGAATGCCCTTGGCACTCTAGTGGTTATGTTTACATATTTTATTCAAAAACTCAACCCAACCCCTACCTACCCACATCAGTAACATGAAATTCCCTTCCGCGTTAGCATGTACAGGCGCTAGGAAGACATCAGTTTATATCAAACCGTTTGTAAATGGAGGCTTCACAAGGAGGATCCAGACACCATAATTACTACAATAGGTTTATTTACTATGGTGGTTTTTATTCAGATGAATGGCTCTGGCTTTGATGCCTGGATTGTACTATTGATCGATTTACATTACAGAATTACATTTAAATAAATAACTAAATGTTGCATGTTGAAGTAGTGTAACATTTAGAAGTAGGAAACTTTTTTACTCATATGGCCTCATCCCCATCCCCTCCTAAAATACATGCATGTTTTTAATGGAGTGTTCCCTTAAATCAAGAGATACACTGAAAAGAAGGTACCAGTATTCAAGTATGGATTACAAAATATCATGCACAAAGGCTAGAGCAGGGATAGGTATCCTTCAGCACTCCATTTGTTGTGGACTACACCTCCCATAATGCTCTTGAAGCCATAATTATGGTAAAACATCGGAGGAGATGTTGACCACAAAGACTGGAGAGCCGAAGATTGCCTTCCCCTGGGCTAGAGACTATAATACTACTACACTTTTCTGAAACAATTATGCTTTTCCTTTAACAGACTGAAAGAAATTGCTACCTCATTAACATACAACATTTTCTTCACAGCTTCATAGATGAAATAAGATGTTTTAGATAATTACTACTTTAAATTGTTTTCTACTAGAAACACAAAGAAAGCACAAATGGAGTTTTTAAATTAAATGTAAATAAACAAACGCTATGTAGAAGTCAATTTGAAATGTTTAAAGGAATTCTAAAGGGACACATTTATAGACATTTATATAAAAACACAAAATAGAGCTATCAATACTTGTGCAGCCTTGATCACTCTTTCACTGTTTAATGAGCTTAAAAACAACATAAAAAAGGGACACTATAGGCACCCAGACCATTTCACCTCATTGAAGTGGTCTGGGTGCAGTGTACCAGTCCCCTTAGCCCTGCAATGTAAAACAACACAGTTTTAGAAAAACTGCAATGTTTACATTGCAGGATTAAGACAACCAATAAAGGTACTTGCTACTGTTTCACCGAGATTAACTCAAAGACACAACGCTAGATGTTCTCACTCTTTGCATGAGGATGTCAAGCATCTTAAAAATCCCTATAGGAAAGCACTGATTCAGTGTTTTCTGGTGGGAAATGCAAACTCAAGTGCGGCGCTTAACGCGCATCCACATTCGTTTTCGCCCCCAGTGCAGACGTCAGTGAAGTTAGAGACGGAGCCAGCGGCGAGGGACCTCGGCAAATAAATAAAGAAAGCTGAAAGGTGTTTTTTTTTTTTGTTTTTTTAAAAACCCTTTAATCACTGCGTAGGAGCCAAGATAATAGATTCTTTTAAGGTGAAAGTTATGCAGAACAGTTTAAAGATAAATTACATGTATGGCGTTTGACATCAATTGTCAAGTACATCGAAGTCCGTAACCTGTTACCACTGGACTCAGGATTCTATTTACTAATGAGCGGAAAGCCATCTTTTCAACCATCTTCATTCAAATCCAGCACCCTATAACGCAATTAACATACCACTATGTCTAGTTTACAGCCACATTATGGAAAATTATTTAGGGCAGAAATATAAAAAGGTTTTATATCCATTGCCGTTTTCTTCCAGGTATGTGTATATATATATTTTTTTTTGGGGCAATCTTTATTAAAGGGACACTATAGTCACCCAGATGACCTTCAGCTCAATGAAGTTGTCTGGGTGCCAGGTGCCTCAGGTTTTAAAGGGACTCTCCAGGCAGCCGAAATTACTCACCAGGTTCCAGCGCCGGGAGCCTCGTGAAGCCGCGCCCCCTATTTTGTCAAAATGACGAAATATGCGGGCGCGAGCAGGGAGCATTCAGACGCTTCCATTTGGCTTTGCCGCACGTACTTCAGAGGGCGGCATTCATGCCGCCCTCTGAAGTCCTGAGCACACTACCGCGCATGCGCGCGGTGTGCGCGGCCGCGAGCTGACTGACAGCTCAGCTCGCGGTCTTTGCCCGCCCCCCTCCTCTGCTGACAGGCTAGAGAGAGAAGGCGCGCACACAGTGCCTTCTCTCTCCTGAACACGTCAGACGTATTTTAATACGTCTGACGTGTACAGGGCCTTTTTAGGGCCCTGCATGATAGGAAGTCCCTCTGGTGGCCGTCTGAGTGACGGCCACTGGAGGTATTCCTATCAATGTAAACACTGTATTTTCTCTGAAAATACAGTGTTTACATTAGATTGCCCGCAGGGAGCTATAGATCTCACCTGAACAAATACATTAAGCTGTAGTTGTTCAGGTGACTATTGTGTCCCTTTAACCCTTTCAGATGTAAACATAGCAGTTTCAGAGAAAAGCAGTTTCAGTCCATAGGAAAGCATTTCTCTTCTGGACAGCCACTAGAGGCTGGCTTAACCCCTAATGTAAACATAGCAGTTTCTCTGAAACTGCTATGTTTACATTAGGGGTTAAGCCAGCCTCTAGTGGCTGTCCAGAAGAGAAATGCTTTCCTATGGACTGTTTGAATGCGCGCGCGGCACTTTCCGCGCATGCGCATTCCGCTCCACTCGGGAGCGGACGTCGGCAGGGGAGGAGAAGTCACCAGCGACTAGTGAGCCCGGCGCTGGAATAAGGTAAGTAGCTGAAGGGGTTTTAACCCCTTCAGCACCCCGGGAGGGGGACCCTGAAGGTGGGGGAACCCTCAGGGCACTATAGTGTCAGGAAAACCGGTTTGTTTTCCGGACACTATAGTGATCCTTTAAGGGTAAAAAGAAGCAGGTAGGTTATACACGCTGCCAGCTTGGGTGATATACATTGCAAAATCTCATACAGGAAACATATAACAAACTTAAGTATATTACATTATAACATATGCAACAATCAGGTTGAGCCATTTCACCTATTCCTAGGTTATTGTGTTCACACGTGGCCAGTGCAGGTATGTATATTTTAACCCAGAGCTCGACAAATCCCAGCCGCCAGATCGACTAAGAATTTTGTCCTGGTGCCTGGATTTTTCTCCAAAAAGGCAGTGTTTACATTGAAAAGCATGCAGGGACAGGCTGGCTCCTAACTTTTTTAGCTGGCTCTTAGACTCAAGGAAAATTTGTTAAGCCCGGTTTTAACCTATGCAAACGACTATACTTTTCCTTGCATAATGTATAGATTACATTTTCATATGTACCAGAAGCAGATCTGGTCGGTCATCCACACGTTTAATGGATAATAGCATTCACTCCTCAGAGGTCAGTCTTCAAAAGCCTGCATGTGTTTCTTATGACAAAACCATGAATGGGTCTTTTGAAAATTATGTAATGCTGCTCTGCTTAACCCCTTAAGGACGGAGGACGGTTCAGGACCGTCATCGGCATTTTTGCGTTGCCGACCGGTGACGGTCCTGAACCGTCCAATGTACTTACCCGATCGCCGTCGTTCCCCCGGCGGCGATCGGCGGTGCTCCCGGTGTGGGGAGACTGCCTGCAGCCCAGACAGTCTCCCTATGGCAGATTAGGACCCCTGTGGCCATGTGATCGCCCAACAGGGCGACCACATGGTCACAATAGGTGTCCTAGTCTCTGCCTGCAGGGGGACTGTCTGCAACTGTAATATCAAAAAAAAAAATTTAAAGTGAAAGTTAATAAAAAAATAAATATTATATATATGTGTATATATATGATATATAGACATATATTATACCTATATAATATATGTCTATATATCATATATAATGTCATGCTAAGTGTATTTTTATATTAATATGTACATATATTAATATAAAAATACACTTATAATTAATTTACACACGTATATATATAATAACTATATATTGTATATATATATTATTATAAAATACGAATAATAAATAATTTAAATTAAAAAAATTAAATAAAAAATAAAAAAAATTATATATCTATACGAAATTTTATTCTAACTGTATTTTGATATTTATATATATATTTATATCAAAATACACTTAGAATGAAATTGTATATATATCTATGTATATATAAATAAATAAAAAGAATGCGAACTATTCATATGTCCATATACAAAATTACATAAATAATTATATAAATATACACGTAGACTTCAAATATATAAATATGCATTTATATTTAAATTCTACGTGCGTATTTATGTAATATTTTTACATAATTAAGTTATTTTATTGATTGCAATTTAAGGGACCTGCCTGCCAACCCAGGCCAAAAGTCCAGAGAATTTAATTTGCTATCACTGTATTTTACCCTGTAACGTTCTACGACACCCTAAAACCTGTACATGGGGGGTACTGTTTTACTCGGGAGACTTCGCTGAACACAAATATTAGTGATTCAAAACAGTAAAACATATCACAGCGATGATATTGTCAGTGAAAGTGACTTTTTTTGCATTTTTCACACACAAACAGCACTTTTACTGATGATATAATTGTTGTGATACATTTTCCAGTTTTGAAACACTAATATTTGTGTTCAGCAAAGTCTCCTGAGTAGAACAGGACCCCCCCATGTACAGGTTTTATAGCGTTTTTGAAAGTTACATGGTCAAATATTTTTACATTGAAAATGGCCAGGTTGGTTACGTTGCCTTTGAGAGCATATGGTAGCCCAGGAATGAGAATTACCCCCATGATGGCATACCATTTGCAAAAGAAGACAACCCAAGGTATTGCAAATGGGGTATGTCCAGTCTTTTTTAGTAGCCACTTCGTCACAAACCCTGGCCAAAATTAGCGTTCAATTTAGTTTTTTACTTTTTTCACACACAAACAAATATGAACGCTAACTTTGGCCAGTGTTGCGACTAAGTGGCTACTAAAAAAGTCTGGACATACCCCATATTGAATACCCTGGGTTGTCTACTTTTAAAAAAATATGTACATGTGGGGTGTTATTTAGCAATTTATGACAGATAATAGTGTTACAATGTCACTATTGATACATTTTAAAAATGTATGTTTTGAAACCGCAATATCCTACTTGTACTTATAGCCCTATAACATGCAAAAAAATAGCAAAAAGCATGTAAACACTGGGTATTTTTGAACTCAGGACAACATTTTGAATCTATTTAGCAGTTTTTTTCATTCGCTTTTGTAGATGAGTAAAAGATTTTTCACATAAAATTCAAAAAACGTGTATTTTTTTTTCAATTTTTCATCATATTTTTTCATTTTTTTTTAAATTAAATTACATGAGATTATATAAATAATGGTATGTAAAGAAAGCCCCTTTTGTCCTGAAAAAAACAATATATAATTTGTATGGGAACAGTAAATGAGAGAGCGGAAAATTAAAGCTAAACACAAACACCACAAAAGTGTCAAAAAGATGCCTGGTCGCAAATGTACAACATCGCAAAAAAAGTCCGGTCCTTAAGGGGTTAAAAGGGATCATAGAAAGAAAAAAAAAAAAACATCTTTGTTTATTTAC
This sequence comes from Pelobates fuscus, assembly GCF_036172605.1. Classification (NCBI taxonomy): domain Eukaryota; kingdom Metazoa; phylum Chordata; class Amphibia; order Anura; family Pelobatidae; genus Pelobates; species Pelobates fuscus. The sequence continues at coordinate 353,690,817 of NC_086320.1, read as the reverse complement.
ATACACTAAGATGGCCTATGTGTTTCTTTCATATATGAAACAGATGTTCAGGAGTTTGGTTTCTAGATTTGGGACAATTACATGAGAATATTCCATTTAAGTCAGTAAACTATTTAGTGAATAAACATAGAAAATACTTATTTTGCACATCTCCTCCCTGTGGCTTTTCATGAATGCCCAAGAAAACCTCTACAGTGAGTTAATTTAGGAAAGTAAAAGGCAAATTTTAGAATTTGGTAAAAACCTGTACTTCCATATTGGATGATATATGCCCACCAATATGTTACTAGGAATTTATACAGAGATCGCTTGAGTTGCAAATATACACACACCTACCAGAGTCCATTACAAGTAACACCAACAATGAAGCATTTCTTTAAAAATGGATTGCCCCCTCTCCAAATATGAAAATTTACAAAATTTTACTTCCTCCTTTACTGTCCAAACCAGTTAAGTAAGCGCATCCTCCTACTCCCAGCCATAGCCGAACAAATGCCACCTGATACAACTGTCCACAATTTACAGAACCTTTTTACTCAAATGGAATTGGCGCTCATCTATTCTTTACTATAAACTTGTATAGAATGAAATTGCAGCACAACTATGCTCTACTGAATACGATTTGTGGGATAAGGAGAGAAAAAACAAAAAAAAATGCAAGACTGTGAGATGGCTCTGTCTGCCGTTCACATTTCTACATGTGATGCAGTTTTAATAATTTAAAAAATGGTGACGTTTGTGGTATTTTAAAAATATATTATCTCAAGGCTCAACAGATCCCAGACGCCAGGTAGACTAGAAATGTTCTGGCACCTGTGATTCTGTCCTGGCAGCCTTTTAGCGAAGTTGAACGCCTGGGTCGCCTTGGGCGCACCGGCCTGGGGGGTAAGGGTGGAGAATGGTGGGTGGAAGAACACTATAAGACTTGGGGGTGGTATCGAACACTTTGGGACAGGGAAGGGGGGTGAAAAACACAAGGGGGAGAGAGGAACATTAAGGGAGGACACTAAGGTACAGGGAAGGGAAAAGGAACACTAGGGTAGGGGGGTGCACTAAAAGAGAAGGGGAATATTAAGAGACAGGTAAGGTGTGAGGAGGGGGTCCTACTGCACATATTTACACACAAACACACTGCATCCACTACACACACACACACAAATATTTTTGAAAACAAAAAAAATAAATCTGACTGGCATGTATATTTTGTGCATTTCCCACTTAATAAAAAAAATGTGCAAAAAAATTTACAAAAACGGTAAATGTACAGAATATCGGTAAGCTATCGGCCTGAAAGTTCACAGATTATCGGTATCTAAAAAAATCAATATCAGTCGATCCCTACTTTAAAGGGGGTCAGGACTCCATTAAACCATGCAGCCCGATGAGTGACTAGAACTCTTGCCCTTACTGCTGCTTATAGAGTAGGGTATCTTAACTTAAGCGTTAACAAAATGTATGGACCAAAACAGGGCTTGACAAATCCTGGTCGCCATGGCAACTAGAAATTTCGGGAGCATTGTAAGCGACGTTTGAGGGAGCAGTAATATACCTGCAGTTCTTCTCTGCTCCCTTGCGCTCATTTTAATGATGCCGGGAGGTGGAATATGACGTCAACCCGGCATCACTACACAGAGCGTGAGGTAGCTGCAGGTAGATTACTGCTCCCTCGCGCGCAGGAAGAGAGCAGCCCCACTGGACCCCAGGCGTCGATCTTTACCAAGCTCCCACCCCCCTGCCACCCTATGGTTAGGGAAAGCAGCTAAGAATATGCTAGAATATTAATCATATGTCTCTGAGGTGCGCATATTGGTAGACATCCAACCTGGCCAGGCTTGTTACACACAGCACCCAACCAATCCATTCATTGTAGGGATCTAACTCGTACACATGTTCATGCTTGCTTTACCATACATATATGCGCTCACACATCTCCCCCCTTCCTGGATCAACCTAGCAAGCATATTTAATTTCTAACTCCTGGAGTATCGCGGAGTACAGTGCGCGCCACTCTTAAATTTTGATATTCCCATGATTACCCCAAGTCGGTCACCTCACCTGTCAAAAGAAAAAGTGCTTAAAACACTAGTCATCTAAATTACTTTAGCTAAATAAAGCAGTTTTAGTGTATAGATCATTCCCCTGCAATTTCACTGCTCAATTCACTGTCATTTAGGAGTTAAATCACTTTGTTTCTGTTTATGCAGCCCTAGCCACACCTCCCCTGGCTATGATTGACAGAGCCTGCATGAAAAAAAAAAACGGTTTCACTTTCAAACAGATGTAATTTACCTTAAATAATTGTATCTCAATCTCTAAATTGAACTTTAATCACATACAGGAGGCTCTTGCAGGGTCTAGCAAGCTATTAACATAGCAGAGGATAAGAAAATCTTAATTAAAGAGAACTTGCAATAAAGAAAGCCTAAATAGGGCTCTCTTTACAGGAAGTGTTTATGGAAGGCTGTGCGAGTCACATGCAGGGAGGTGTGACTAGGGTTCAAAAACAAAGGGATTTAACTCCTAAATGGCAGAGGATTTAGCAGTGAGGCTGCAGGGGCATGTTCTATACACCAAAACAGCTTAATTAAGCAAAAGTTGTTCAGGTGACTATAGTGTCCCTTTAACCTCGTGTATTGTTTACTAAGCTGGAACCACAATGTTCCACCTTGGAAAAGCTATTAACCTCGTACTTCTTTCAATATGTGAAATGTATGTTCAAATTGAAATGACGAACCAAACACGAAAAAAAATGTAACATTTTAAAAGACTGGCACCTAGTTTACAAACAAATTTGTCAAGCCCTGTATTATCTATATACAGCATTAATGAAACACTCCATGCACCATAACCACTGCAGCTTTCCCAGTGTAAGTAGTCAAACCATTTGAGAATGGTTTGCCAACTTTCCTATGGTCCACCAGGCACTGGTAATTGTGTCCCCTGGAGCCATTCATTGGCTGAGAGCCATTCATTGGCTGAGAGCCATTCATTGGCTGAGAGCCATTCATTGGCTGAGAGCCATTCATTGGCTGAGAGCATCAGCTGAGTGTGCTAAGCCAAAAAGGGTTCTCTGGACTCAGTGATGGAGCATCTGGCTGGAGAGAAAATAATGGTGGGTACCCAGAGAACCTCCGAGTAAGTCAAATGGTTTTCAAAAACTAAACTAGTATTTACCCAAGGAGGGCACTTTTGTAACCAAAACCAGTACAACAGGCTGTAGAGATTATCGAGCTAGAGGTTTTCCTAGAAAAATTGTAGATTACTTCCAGTCCTAATGAGTACCTTTAACAGGTCCATAACAAGTCAACTGAGTTTTAGACACCTAACCTAGTGCATAAACCTATTAAAGCCAATCTCAAAAATCTATTCCTCAGTATGTGGAGGGGCAGAGCTCCAAGGCACGAAAAATATCACCAGGTGGATTTCAAAAGGCCAATGCTTAATGTTCCATGGCAGTTCAACACAAAATTGCTTTTCCAAAAAAAAAAAATGTAAAAAAAAAGTAGTTGTACTGAGTCATTAATGAGATTTTTGCTCAACTAAAAGTTGTACAACTAATACGTAACTTAGTACATCTTTAATGTGTCAGTTTACCACAATTTGGTATTAGTATTTTTGTTAGCTATGCACATGTTTGCCTGGCAGTATGAAACCAACATTGTGAAAATCATGAATGATTAATTAAAGAGTTTAGCACTGAGCTGCAACGAGAGACATTTTGACTGCAGGCTTTTGATTTATAAGATACCAAGTGTGCTTCAAGTATGATTGGGTACCACAACAGTAACAGGATTATTTACTAAAGTGAGAATTCAAAGTGAATTTAAAAAAAGGACAGGATACACATAACTTTCCCATTCTATAATGAACAGGAACATTATTATGTATAGACTGCAGACAGAAAAATACAAGACAAAACTATTTTATACAGAAGCTGTGTGCGCAATGTTTTAAGCCCCAGCTTGAGAAATAACAGTGTAAAGGTCAAAACATTGCAGATGACCATTGTTAAGAAATCATGTTACTGGAGGGCATAGAGTGGAAGGAAATCTGGGAAGCCAATCACGCCTCCTCTGTTTGTGTGACACTTCAGGAGCAAGCTGTTAAAACGATGCTCCGCTTGTACACCACTCCTGTTAAGCTGCATCAAATGAAAAAAACTCCAACGGACAGCTGTTGGAGGGGGTGTGGACTGAAAGGGACGTATATCTACATGTGATGGGAATGCCCGCAGATAGAACGCTTCTGGAACCAGATTAGGGACCTGCTGACCCAAGTGTTCTCCAGAGCCACTGCATTGGATCCCTGGAAATACTTACTTAGCAGATCACTCGACAGGTGGTCCAGAAACTAACAAAAGATTATACACAAAATGACCGTAGCGGCTAGGCGAGCGGTGGCCTCAGATTGGCTCAAGCAAAGTACTCCATCTATGGCAGAGGTCATAAACAGGGTCAAGGAAGTACACTTAATGGATGACCTAACTGCCAGGGTTAGGGGAACCATGGAAACTTTCATATGGGAACCGTGGGAAAGTAGCCCCCTGAGCAACTAGCGATGCTCCGCCAGTGGAGCTTAGGATTGTAACGTAGGGCAGTCAGGAGCTGGAGCCCCATCATCTTGTCCTTCCCCCCCTATCCCTCCACTCTCTCTCTCACTTCTTGCTTTATCCATCCTTTTCTCTCTCTACTAGTAGTTATTTACCGAAAACTGGCGAGGGTATATGTGAAGCACTGTGAAGGCAGGCAGTTGCCTCTCCTATGGGCTCATATTATTCAATGGAGACACCCAATGACCCCACTACGAACCGGGGCAGATCATTGTTACATCACAAAGTCTGAACTTTGCAGAAAGTGGGGGCACAGACCCCCTCCCCCCCCCCCACACACTTGGGGAACCCTCAATGTGTATAGAAACCAGTTTGATATAGGAGCAGGTGACAGTCTGTGCAACACCCTAACCACTACAACGGGCTATAGTGGCTAATGTGCTTAAAAGTGCCTATTTATTACATGTATGGATATCTATATACTTGCTTTATGTTTAAGTTTTCAGTATTACTGTACATGTATGGCTTGTGATGTCTTGCACTGGAATAAATAAAGAATTTAAAAAAAAAAAAAAAGTGCCTATTTAATCTTATTTATATTTACTGTTCCGTACTAAATAATTACAATGTAGAATCCCTAGTGTAACTGCATGGATAATCTTTTTGGAAAACTATATGTTCACAAAGCACATTAGAACAGAAACTATTTTAATATTGTCTATTTTTATTTTATGTACCCTGGTTAGCATAATGCTGCAGTAAAGAAAATACACAGTTGGTTTGTAAAAGGCAACCAAATCATTCCTTACATGTCACATAGGTGATTTACAAATAAGAAATACTAACCTATTAAACATAGGCTAAACCCAAAACAAAATCCGGAAATCTGCTGAATTGTTGGTTGGTTCTTGCCAAGTTTGACGTAAGTTAGAGAGGCATGCAGGTAAAGCGTACACACAAAAAAAATATTTGCTACTGTGGAACTTTTACATGTGAGATTTTAGTGCACCCTGATAAATAACTAACTAAAAGCAATTTTTAAATTGACATTATACTTGCATGACCTAGAAGAGTCTTAGCATACAATGTAAATTAATTTAAAAAGTAAAACTGCCCTGCACGGGTGCTGTGATAGCATGTGTGCACATTTCACATTTTGGAACTGCTGCCAAAGTGTGCATGCACACAAAGCATTTCTAAGCAGATGAGAGAGTGCTCCCAGAGAACAAAAAGCTCTTTTTAGTAGTAAAAACGTTTTATAATTCCCTCCCCTGTTAAACTCATTTCAGTAACTGCTCCAATGTCACTCAAAATGAGGTACATGTCACTTCTAAAAGTGACAGTTTCACTGTAAACACATCTATTTATTGCCGACATGTTGATTGCACATGTTTACATAATGAAAAATACAATAAGCCTGCAAAAAATATATACTATTTTAAAAGATATGTATATTAAAAAACAGGACAGAAAATCTTGAATTGCTAAGACCATTTTTAATTTTCTGTATAAATGAGAACCTGAAGTTCAATTCACACACTGTAAAGTAGTCATAAGAGTTCAGTGACAACAAAAAATGCTTGTTTCAGCATCCTGCATCACATCTGTCAATACATTGAAACATACAATTCTGCTTTAGCTTGGAAACAAAGGGACACTCCAGCTTGCTGAAGAGCTGTGTGTGTGAAGAGTGTGCCCTCTTTTTTCCATTTTACAAAAAAAATTAAAAATAAATGTTTAGATTTCTATAGAAATTGGCACCTTTCTAAATTTACCTTGTTATGTTCCTTGGTTGTCAGACAACCAACCCTGTTAGTTCACTCAGGGAAGCTAAACTCAAGAGGAAGAAATTGCCCAGAGCATTGGCCTTGCAAGACTTCTTATTGAGCTGCATTAGGAAGTCTGTGATTGGACAACCAGAGAAAGTCTAGATTTGGTTTGAAGGGGAGGGCTTGCAGAGTCTCCAGACAAGAGATTGGCAGCTTTTGCAAGCTGTTTTTAGATATACCACCAATCAAAAAAAAATGTGCTAAACAGTGATGTCTATTTAGGCAGTTGAATTTCCCTTTAAGAATGAGGAAATGCTAAGATAAAGTAAGATATGGACAATAATTTGAAAGTGACGTTTGTAAGACTGACATGGCTGGTTTATTTACAACACGACCGCATTAAAAAAAAATGTTAATGTACATGGATTCTAACAATGCATGATCCCATTGTACGTTTCTGAAATAAAAAAATAAAATAAAGATCTAAATTAGGATATTATTTAAAGGGACACAATAGTGACCAGAACCACTACATCTTAATGTAGTTGTTCTGTTGTCTATAGCATGTCCCTGCAGTGTCAACATTGTACAAAAGGCAGTGTTTACTTTGCTACCTAGGAACATATCTAGACTGCCACTAGAAGTGCATCCAATCTCAGTGATGCAGTAGGGTTCAGCATCTACACGCACTGCATGGAGGCGCTGAACATTCCCCAAACAGATGCATTGATTCACTGCATCTCTATTAGGCAACGCTGATTGTTGCAGAACAGTGTTTTGCTGCAAATGCGTAATAGCCTCCTAGTGCTTTCCTATGGGAAAGCATTGGATTGGTTGAGATCCTCAAAATTAAAGATCTCAGCTGTTGATGTGGGACCAGGCGAGGCAAGACCAGCATGGTGATGGAGAAGATGTGTTTTAAACCTTTAATTTCCACAGACAAGGAGGCCAGGGACCTAAACAGTAATCCATGCACTGTAGTGTCAGGAATGCATGTTTTTATTTCTTACACTACAGTGTTCCTTTAAGATATACCTATAGCAAACAATGAGTGTGTTACTATTTTTTTCTATACAGTTAGTTTTTCTTGATTGCAAACCCTCAAATAGGTTATCCATTTCTTCATTAAAGCATTCTGCAACATTTACAAAAATAAATAAAATCACTAAATGTATTGACAGAATTCAGGTAATCCGTATTTTGTGACCATCAATATGCACAATCACAAAACCATTCTCCTACAGGGGGGGGGGGAGGAAAGAGGTGGAGAGGAGGGGGGGGTCTGCAAAACCTTTTCCAAAACAGTTAATAATTTGAAAAAATTATTTAAAAACTAGTTAAAAACACTTGCATTACAAAAATGTGTTCAAATTGGAGAAATGGTTAATGCAACTTTAGTTTTCTTTTAAGCATATTATAGCTAAACTTCGAGTCAACTTTCACCTACCTCCATCCCTCTCTCGGACTCTGTGGACGTGTAAACTTTTGGCTTTGCCATGCCCCACACTGTCGCCATACTTGTTTTCAGGACTATCTGATCTTCGCATTTTACTTGGGGGAGATGGATCTGTACAATCTCGCATCTTGTCATGACGGTGATCACTGCTGCTTGGATGACTCTTTGATGAATACTTAAGAGTCTGCAAAAACGATTGCAGAAACGTCTCAGAATTAAACCTAACTTTTCATATTTCTTAAAATATTTGAATATAAAACAAGATTTCTTTATTGTTTTCCATTGCAGCATCAAATTATTTGTAATACAAAAAAAAGTAACAAAACGAATAACTCACATTAGGACCTATTAATAATGTCTTATCAAAATAATAACATTTAGTATCTTCAACAAAATCCATCAAAAGTTTAACATGGCTGCAAAATGAATGCATTATGCAGTAAAATTTCTGTCTGCACTGTCAGCTACAGTACTAATAATACACATTCAATGAAACACCCTTTTTAGATTAGGTGCAATCACATATCAGGAAGTTTAAGCAAAAATTACTAATTACAAATGTATAATCTGCAATGGAATGTAAAGTGTTTCAGTAAGGAAAGTGACTTAAAAATAACTTTCCAATTAAATAAAGTGAAAACAAATCAGGATGTATTACTCCTGTCAACCAGCATAAGGATTTGCCAAAAAGCCATACATTGGCTGATGCTGGTCAGCTCCTATCAGTTTACTGCTGACAATTCCTTGTGCTGGTTGGCAGCACAAATATAGTTCACAATTACCACTCACGATAAATAAAATGTCCACTTTTTTGTGAATCTTCTTGTGTGCAATATTCAATATATCACGGGGCATTCAGAGATTACTAGTTCATTAAGTACTTTAAAATTAGGTTTACCAAATTTCGGAGTAAAATTAACCCTTGAACCTGTAATTTCACTATAAACCAAGTTGTCAAGTGTTACTACTATCCCTTTGTCAGTAATGACTAAACTTTTAAAATGCAACTGAGCATCATAGATGTTCCTCTCCCTCAAGGTGACAACTAACCCCCCTCTACTTGTCACCACTATGAAATGTGCTACACCAACACATTCACAAAATGCCTTTACCTGTAAAAGGGCAAAATTATAATGCAAGCGGAGGAGTAAAATAGTACTTCTACAAATTACCATAAATTAGAAACTTTATGAGTACAGGGCCAGAAGATCCTCCTCCCCCCCTCACCCCAGCTGTTGTACTACCACAACTACCTGACACTGCCTGCGCCTTTAGGTCAGCAAAGCATCATAAGCAGAATATCTGCATGAAAATATAGTCTCTCTTCCTTCTTCCCCTATTTCTTAATCCCCCTTTCCTTGGCACATAAACTTTACAAACAGTGCCACTAGATGGCCAGACTGGCTAACTCACTGACTGCAGTAAAAAAATAATAATAATAATAAAGTAAATAAATGACTAAACTAAATGTTGTGTAAATGTTTGTCTCGGTACTGCTCCTCATACTGGGTTTTTGTTATAGAATCTGTAGGTTTAGCAGGGAGGTGTCTGCGTTTTAGCTCTCCGGCCTGAGGCCTCGTCAGGGCCGAAGCCTGAGCTGGAGTACTGGCTGAGCTTCCCTTCTCAGTACCTGGTAGGGTTGGGAGTCCCTTCGGTCGTGACAGCTGCAATAAAAAGAGAGAGAGGAGAGTTGTGTTAGAGCTGGGGTTAGAGAGCCGGGCTGAGCCGTGACAGGACTGGGGGGGAGAGAGAGAGAGAGCTCCCCTCAGAGCAGCAGCCCCCCTGTCCCCTCAGAGCTCCTCCCGCCTGCACTGATCGGGGGTTCGACACAAACATGGCGGCTCCGCCACACAGAGAGCGGGGGGGGAGGCGGACATTTACCCATCACTGAGTCTCGGTTGTTTCCTTGCATACATTACCATCAATGCCGTGTGTGAGTGGGGTGTGGACGCGAGAGGGGCGGCTGAGGAGACCCGGCTGCCGGGGAGGGGGGTGAGGGCAGCGGGCTCGGTGTACCGGGCGGTGGGGGCCTGGCCGACGGTTACAATCCAGTCAGGACTTTGATAGAGCGGGGTGTGTGTGTGTGTGGTGACGGGTTTAATGGGGCGAGCGCCCGCGGTCCATTTCCCCCCCTCTCACACAGACACAGACGGCACGACGCACTGGCAGCGGCGGCGCGGATATAGTCGGGGGCGCGCACAGGAAAACACACTGAGCCCTGGGAGGGGGAGGGAGGGGGATAGCACGTCAGCGCGCGTGCGCTGAGCAAGGCCAAGCCTTTTCGCCGCCCTGCGCGCGCGGCCCCGCCTCCGTCGGGCCAGCGCGCATGCGCCGAGCTGGGGAGTTTGGCGTCACCCTGCTTTGCGCGTGCTCAATGATGGCTCCGAGCAGGGACCTTTTTTTTTTTCTGTTCAGATGTAAAACTTTACTTACACAATTACAAAAGGAAACATTATTACCACACTATATATCCTGCATTTAGTTGTCATTTGATTCCTGCTAGTTCTGTTGAACCTCCCAACAGTTGTTTAAACTGAAAGGACCACTATAGGCACCCAGACCGCTTCAGCTCAATGAAGTGGTCTGGGTGCCAGGTCCATCTAGTGTGAACCCTGCAGCTGTAAACATAGCAGTTTCAGAGAAACTGCCATGTTTACATTGCAGGGTTAATCCAGCCTCTAGTGGCTGTCTCCCTGACCGACGTTAGAGGCGCTTCCCCCGACGCTAAATGCGAAAATCGCATTGTACACGCAGAATGGCTATAGGAAAGCATTGAGAAATGCTTTCCTATGGGCATTTTTAATGCGCGCGCGGCTCTGGTTGACATTGGAGGGGGAGAAGAGGTCACCAGCGCAGAGGGAGCCTGTTGCTGGATTAAGGTAAGTGGCTGAAAGGGTTTTAACCCCTTCAGCCCAGTTGGAGAGGGGGGACACCTAAGGATTATATAGTGCCAGGAAAACAAGTTTGTTTTCCTGACACTATAGTGATCCTTTAAATCGACCAAGAGAAATACTTTGAAGAGGCAATGTCACTCCCCCATCCAAAATGAGTATTTCATAAAAGTAAAATGTTTATGACTTGCTCACATTGACTGTGTTAGAAATTCAATGACATTACAGCCCAGTCAAAAGATGTCAAAGTAGGGACTAGTTTGTCTTAGTAATTTCCTATGCTTGGCAAAGATTGACAGAATAAGGAGCTACCTTTTGTCAAACCATGCTAAGCCCTCAGCTGAGTTGGAAAAGTCAGAGTTAAAAAAAATCTTGTGGGATCCTCCATAGACCTCAGTTTTGTACTCTTATGCATGCGCGAGAGTACAATGTTGATGCCAGCTCCTAGCAGCTGAAGAGGACTAGCAGGACGAAAATGGCGACAAGGATGGCCCCAGGCGGTGACAGAGCCGCTTTTATTTTAGTGGTGTGGCTGTTATAATACATTTTAGATGATTTACTAATAACAGTTTTTATAGCTAAAATGTAATTCATAACAAAAACTATGTATCAGATTAATATAGACTGATTGCTAAACACATTTCTTGTAGTTTAAAGACACATTACTCTGAGTATTATTGCTGTGGAGCGCTGTTATACATTCAGACACACCAACAACATGGAGCGTCTAGAAAAGATGAAAATTAGGATAGAAAAAAAAAGGGCCAGAGGGATATTTGGGGCCAAAATAGGCACTGTCTCTCCTAAAGAGGGACTGTTTAGAGGTAAGGTTCCTGCATATACCCCTATGAAAAAGCTAAACTGTGGTAGTTCAACTGTTATGGCCTACGATTCCTATGATGATTGTCTTGCTAAACTTAGAAACTTTGTAAGCACCGTAGAAGGATGTCCACGATATATGCATAACAACATAAGCTGTTGTGTGATTTGTCAAACATTTCCAACTCTGGGCTAAAACAGCCGAATTAACAACATAGCCACACTTTTCTGATTTGGCTATTATAGCTTAATATTAAGAATTCCTCCGAAGAAGCTCATTTGTAAACATAAGCTTATTCAGCCTTTTTTTTTTTTTTCAGATCAGCTTTTTTCGCATGAGTTTTACTTATTTAATGTGTTTTCTTTCAAACATAATATATAACTGGGTTAGAGCTGTTGCTAAAATAAAACAAACTCATCATTTTTTTTTAATGAATTGCCAGATTGGGAAGCATCATTTAAAAAAAATACATATTGGGGCTTATTAGAAGCATGTGTTTATTGTGAAGGGTTACCACATCAGCATATGATTTATAGCTAGGTAGTCTAAAGGCTGGATTCCCAGCTGTTAAATAACTACAACTCCCATATCACTTAGACATATCCAAGGCTACTGAGCATAATGTACAGCGCTACGGAATTTGCTGGCGCTATATAAATAATAATAATGTGAGCTGTGACATATTTAGTCAAAGCTGATTAAGTTACACCTATAGTAAAACACATAAATCAGAGCTTTATTCAAACCAGTTCAGCCCTGAAGTATGCATTGTTTTCTTGATATCCCTAAACCATTTGCAAACTTGCTTTTCCCATGTGTGAGCTGTTTTTTTTCCCCCTAAAGCTTAGCTATGCAGCTGACTAAGCATCATGTTAAACAGCTGGGTTAGCAAAGCTCCCCTAATCACAGTGTGTGTGCTGTCAGTCACTGCCAGCGACTAATAAAGTTTATTCAAATATGCCCCGCCCCTTTCCTTGGTATTGCTCCTAGTCATGAACAAATTCGTGTTATCGCCATTTCACGGAGTTTTAAACGTCAGGAAAGACACTTGTGAAAGTATGTCCCCCCACAACTATGCACAGAGTATACCGCGGACATAAGTGCGCCCACAGTGTGATAATAATGGGACCAGCGCAATGGACTCCAGAAAAATGGCTCCTGTCGTGTCGACACGTTGATGGGCGGCGTCATGACGCAATGACGCTTACGCAAGATGTTTGCCACTTGTTGTGTAGCTGTTGGACAGGCGGGTTGGGTGCCTGTTGCTGTGGCAGGTTGGTGAGGAAGGACCTTGGTGTCAACAGTCTGAGCTGCATTTCCTGAATGAGGGACAGAGCATTGATGGAGGCTGGTGCTGGTCAGAGGACAGAGCATGGATGGAGGCTGGTGCTGGTCTGAGGACAGAGCGTGGGTGGAGGCTGGTGCTGGACTGAGGACAGAGCGTGGGTGGAGGCTGGTGCTGGACTGAGGACAGAGCATGGGTGGAGGCTGGTCTGAGCACAGAGCATGGGTGGAGGCTGGTCTGAGCACAGAGCATGGGTGGAGGCTGGTCTGAGCACAGAGCATGGGTGGAGGCTGGTCTGAGCACAGAGCATGGGTGGAGGCTGGTCTGAGCACAGAGCATGGGTGGAGGCTGGTCTGAGCACAGAGCATGGGTGGAGGCTGGTCTGAGCACAGAGCATGGGTGGAGGCTGGTCTGAGGACAGAGCATGGGTGGAGGCTGGTCTGAGGACAGAGCATGGGTGGAGGCTGGTCTGAGGACAGAGCATGGGTGGAGGCTGGTCTGAGGACAGAGCATGGGTGGAGGCTGGTCTGAGGACAGAGCATGGGTGGAGGCTGGTCTGAGGACAGAGCATGGGTGGAGGCTGGTCTGAGGACAGAGCATGGGTGGAGGCTGGTCTGAGGACAGAGCATGGGTGGAGGCTGGTCTGAGGACAGAGCATGGGTGATGGGTGGTCTGAGGACAGAGCATGGGTGGTCTGAGGACAGAGCATGGGTGGTCTGAGGACAGAGCATGGGTGGAGGCTGGTCTGAGGACAGAGCATGGGTGGGGAGGCTGGTGCTGGTGCTGGTCTGATGGAACATGGGTTGAGGCTGGTGCCTGTTGTAGTAGCAGAACATGGGTTGAGACTTCTGGTTCTAGTTGGAGGAGCGTAGGTAGATGCTGGTCATAGTTTGAGGAAGAGTGTATGTTTGGGGCTGGTGTTAGATGATTGGGGAACGGGGTATTTACATAATTTAAATAGAACCTTGTTTATGCGTTACAGGACAATGTGCAGCACAGTTTGTCAAGCAAGTGATGCTTTAGAGAAGATGCATTATTTGATCGGAGATGTTATGAGTTCTCTGTGAGTAATCTCTGTTGCTCTGTAGCAATTCTTCAGCACTTTGCATTAGTAACATGTTAGTTTATAATTAAAGGTTTACTTCAAGCACCGTGACTACTTCAGTGATTTGAAATGCTCATGGTTCCTGGAGTCTGTGCAGTGTTTCATTATCAAATTCTACATGAGAATAACTCCTTTGCTGCTGGAGGTGTAGCTCCACCTCCTGCAGCATCATATTGTGGGGAGGCAGGAAGGCAGGCAGGCTACATGCTAGTTCAGAACTAGAGTTCCAGGCTGGCTAATATAAGCTCTGCAAATATTGGATGCATGACGTTGACAAGTGGAAGTACCTCTGGCGGCTGTCAGTGTGATAGCCACTAGAGGCATTTAAACCATGCAATGCAGAACAGTGATATTTTACACTACATTGTTAAAAGGAGAGGAATTTTGCACCCAAACCACTTCATTAAGAGTATCCCTTTAAGCCATTTGAAGGAACTGTGGAAGTCCTCTGTATTAGGTCATGGAGGAGTGTAACAAATCTATCAAACTGATTAACTGCAACAAATCCACAGATGTAAGAATTTTATATATGTGCCAGGTATACAACAATAAATAAAAGCATTTTTCATTCTAAATTGGGATATGATCAAACAAAAGAAAGAGAGCAACCTAGACCTCATACAGTTACACCCTGGGCCTGTATCGTAGAATATGACTGAATATTTCAAGTCCTGGTAGCAATATACATATGTTACTTTTAGGGATTGTCTCCTACACAACTGCGTAATCACCCAATCATGTGAAACTATATCCTACATTGCAACATTATATATCATATCAGAGGATTATCCCATGTATTGCTGCCATTTAGCCCATTCAACACACATTTATTTAACCTGTTTCTTTAGTGCAATGGTTTCCAAAGCAGTTCTCAAGACACTCCTACGAGTCCAGGATTTAGGGATTACCCAGTTGTGTCAAGGTGTTTTTTTTTGTTTTTCAACAACTGGATAATCCTAAATCCTGGACTGGTAGGCGTGCCTTGAGGACTGTTTTAGTGGTATATTTCCTGTATGATGTTAGACCCCTGAGGGTTAACTTTTTAAAGGGAATCTCCAGTGCCAGGAAAACAATCCGTGTTCCTGGCACTGCAGGATTCCTCTCCCTCCCACCCCCCCAATCCCCAGTTGCCGAAGGGGTGAAAACCCCTTCAGTGACTTACCTGAGGCAGCGACATGTCCCACGTCGCTGCCTGCTCCTCCCCCGCCGCTCCACCTTCTGCCTATGTCGGCCGGTGGGCGAGACTGATCCCACCCACCGGCCGAGGAGACCTAATGCACATGCGCGGCAATGGTGTGCATGCGCATTAGCGCACCCCATAGGAAAGCATTGAAAACGATTTTCAATGTTTTCCTATGGGGAATTGAGCGACGCTGGAGGTCCTCACACAGCGTGAGGACGTCCAGCGACGCTCTATCACAGAAAACCTGTGCTATAGGGCAGGAAGTTCCCTCTAGTGGCTGTCTAATAGACAGCCACTAGGGGAGGACTTAACCCTGCAAGGTAATTATTGCAGTTTATAAAAAAACTGCAATAATTACACTTGCAGGGTTAAGGGTAGTGGGAGTTGGCACCCAGACCACTCCAATGGGCAAAAGTGGTCTGGGTGCCTACAGTGTCCCTTTAATTATTGTTTTACATTTATTTATTTTTAATCCTCAGGGGTTAAATGTATTTAGTTAGGTACTTAAATATTTATTTATTTAGCTAGGGTGGGGAAATTGGGGGATTTACTTTTAGGCTAGTTAGAGGTTAACAGTAAAAAAAAAAACTTTTTAAAGGTTTAACCCCTTAAGGACCAAACTTCTGGAATAAAGGGAATCATGACGTGTCACACATGTCATGTGTCCTTAAGGGGTTAAACAAAGTTTTATCAAAGTTAGTTTTTAAATGTTAAAACAACTTTTTAAAAGTAAAAACAAAAGTTTAAAAAGGGAAAACATGCATATTTCCTAAGGTTTAAAATCTACCTTTTGAAACACCCTAGTGTGTCTTCTTTAGGAAATGGTATGCCTTTGTGGAGTAATTGGAAAACACAACCTACTAAAAAAAATTCCAAAGCGGGCCATGGACCTAGCGTAAAAATTCAAACTTAAATGACTGTCTCAAATGTGCCCCTTCAACGTTGTCATATACCTGGTAAAGGTACATACGGGGTATTGCTGTATTCAGATGACATAGCAGAGCAACATATGACCTATTATATTGCCGTAGCACACATAAGGTTAGCAAAATATATATTACAAACTCATTGTGTGTGTCAAAAAGGCATTAAAAAATGCTTATTACCACTACACTTAGTACACGCTAGTAGGGAGCGACCGATATTGATTTTTTTATTTTTTTTTGAGCCGATGCCGATAGCCGTTAACTTGCCGATATTCTGTACATTTACCATTTAAAAAAAATACTATTTCTAAAGGTAAGTGCACAAAATATACATGCCACGTGTAGTTGATGCAGTGTGTTTAGACAGGGGAGCTGTGAGTGTGTAGTGTGTGTGTATAATGAACGCAGTGTTTGTGTAGTGTGTGTATAATGAATGCAGATTGTGTTTGTAAAGTGAATGCAGTGTGTTTGTGTAGTGTGCATTCTATAAACACACTGCATTAAATATACACAAATACACTGCATTATATACACAGTGTGTTTATATAATGCAGTGTGTGTTTGTGTAGGTATGTAATTTGGGGGGAGGGGACATTTTTTATTTAATTTCTTTTTTAAATATTTAATAATTTTTTTTTGTACCCCCTCCCTGCTTCTTACTTGGCCAGGGAGGGGAGATACAGCATTCCCTGGTGGTCCAGTGGCATGAAAAGTACAGAGAGGACCCCAGCAAGCTATTACTTACCTTCCCAGCAGCTCCCTGTGTAAATCTCGTGGCCTGCGTGCCGCACGGAGCGTTGCCATGGTAACCTGTGGCCGCGCTCTGACGGCCGCGAGATTTATACAGGGGAGCTTAAGGAGCTGCTGGGAAGGTAAGTAAGCGCTTGCTGCGGGCCTCCCAGGACCGCTGGGCTTGTCATGGACCCGGCGGTCCTGTTATATTATTGGTATCTTTATTGGCCGATACCGATATTTCCGAATATCAGCCAGACCGATAATCGGTCAATCCCTACATGCTGGCGAAAAATGTATTTTACGCTAAGGTTCAAAATATGTCTTTTTGAAATACCAAATACTAAAAAAAACTCCAAAGTGGGGTATGGACCCAGCTTAAAAATTCTAAGTTTGAAAAAAACTTAAATGGCTGTGTCTCAAATGTGCCCCTTCATCAGCCACATATACCTGGCAAAGGTACATATTGGGGTATTGCTGTACTCAGACGACATAGCTGAGCAACATAGAAAGTATTATGGACCCGTAGCACACACAAGATTTGCAAAATATACAGTACAAACTCACTGTGTGTGTCAAAAAGGCAGAAAAAATGCTTATTCCCACTACACTTGGTACAAGCTAGCAGAAATATTATTGCAGCCTAAGGTTCAAAATATGCCTTTTGAATTACCCTGGGATGTCTTCTTTAAGAAATGTTATGCCTTTATGGGATAGTTGGAATATGTAGCCTTCTAAAAAAACAAAAAAAAAACCTCCAAAGTGGGGTATGGACACAACGTGTCAAATTTTAAAGAAAAAAAACTGCAATGGCAGTGTCTCAAATGTGCCCCTTCAACATCCACATATATTTTGCAAAGGTACATACGCAGGTATTACTGTACTCAGACAACACAGCTGAGCAACATATGAAGTATTATAAAGCCATAGCACACTTAAGGTTTGCAAAATATACAGTAGAAACTCACTGTGTGTGTCAAAAATGCAGACAAAATGTTTATTACCACTACACTTGATACAAGCTAGCGGAAAAAACAGTTCTTACGTTAAGGTTCAAAATTTGCCTTTTGAAATACCCTCGGGTGTCTTTTAAGAAATCGTATGCCTTTTCAGGTTTGTTGGAAAAAGCAGCCTGCTAAAATATTTCAAAATGGAATACGGACCCATCAAAACCATGTATGAAAATTCACACTTAAAAATCTGAAATTGACAGGTTTCTTTTACAGCACTGTAACTTCACAAAATAGTGTTTAGGTCATACATTGGGCAAATAGTTTTTCTCAGAAGAGGTAACTGAGCATACTTAGGGGGAATTTATGACAGTGGCACTTATCAAATACCCAGCGAAAATGCAACATGTATGTATCTATCTCACCACAAAATGTGAAATAAATTGGTGAACAAATGGTGGCAAGTTAGGTATAATATATGTCTAATAAGATATCTTGGAGTGTCTGCTTTCTCAAATGGAAGGCCTTTTTGGGGTTATTTGAACAGTCAAATGACTATAATGCCACAAAATCAGATATAGGACCACCTATGAAGATTCCAACTATAGAAACTGAAATAGCATGATCTCCTAAATGGCATTGTAGCTTCACAGAATAGTGGCAAAGGCATACAGTGGGGGTATCGTTGTACTCATCAGATGCAGCTGAATACAATATGGGGTTCTGTACAGGGTAGCACACACCAGCTTTACGAAATACACATTATATGTGTATATGCCAAAAAAGAGAAAAGAACACAACTTTACTCCAATATTTTAGCATAGATTGGCGGTGAAATGGCTATGTAAAAAGTGTCAAAATAATCTTGGGTAAATAGCCTGTGATGGCTTCTTTATATAAATATATACTTTTGTGTGGCAATTTTGTTTTCTGTGATGGGTATTAAACTTCCAAGACAAACATAACTTCTAAAATTAAAAGACAGGGATAGTGTACCTGAGGGGACTGGGATAGAAAATATTAACTCAAATATGAGTATCGAATGTCACTGGAAAATCACTTCCGACTAGGGACTAATAATAAAAGCAAAAAATAAATACATTTTATTACCGTATATACTCGAGTATAAGCCGAGTTTTTCAGCCCATTTTTTGGGCTGAAAAACCCCAACTCGGCTTATACTCGAGTCAAGGTCTGTATTATGGCAATTTACATTGCCATAATACAGACTGGGGGAGAGGGGGGCTGGCAGAGCTGTAATTTACCTGTTCTGCAGCTCCTGTCAGCTCTCTCCTCCTCCGCGCCGTCCGTTCAGCACCTCGGTCAGCTCCCAGTGTAAATCTCGCGAGAGCCGCGGCTCTCGCGAGACTTACACTGGGAGCTGACAGAGGGAGCTGCACGGACGGCGCAGAGGAGGAGAGAGCTGACAGGAGCTGCAGAACAGGTAAGTTACAGCTCTGCCAGCCCCCCTCTCCCCCCCACTGAACTGCCACTGGACCACCAGGGAAGGAGAGCCCCCCTCCCTGCCATGTATCAAGCAGGGAGGGGGGACGAAAAATAAATAAAAATATAAATAAAATAAGAAATAATAATAAAAAATAATAATAATAAAAAAAAAATAATAAAAAAAGGGGTATAAGGACCACTGTGGGGGGGGGGGGGTATAAGGACCACTGTGGGAGGGAGGGGGTGGGATAAGGACCACTATGGGAGGGAGGGAGGGGGGGGGATAAGGACCGCTATGGGAGGGAGGGAGGGGGGGGATAAGGACCGCTATGGGAGGGAGGGAGGGGGGGGATAAGGACCGCTATGGGAGGGAGGGAGGGGGGGGATAAGGACCGCTATGGGAGGGAGGGAGGGGGGGATAAGGACCGCTATGGGAGGGAGGGAGGGGGGGATAAGGACCGCTATGGGAGGGAGGGAGGGGGGGATAAGGACCGCTATGGGAGGGAGGGAGGGGGGGGATAAGGACCGCTATGGGAGGGAGGGGGGGGATAAGGACCGCTATGGGAGGGAGGGGGGGGGATAAGGACCGCTATGGGAGGGAGGGAGGGGGGGGGATAAGGACCACTAGGGGAGGGGAGGGGGGGATAAGGACCACTAGGGGAGGGGAGGGGGGGATAAGGACCACTAGGGGAGGGGAGGGGGGGATAAGGACCACTAGGGGAGGGGAGGGGGGGATAAGGACCACTAGGGGAGGGGAGGGGGGGATAAGGACCACTAGGGGAGGGGAGGGGGGGATAAGGACCACTAGGGGAGGGGAGGGGGGGATAAGGACCACTAGGGGAGGGGAGGGGGAAGTAAGGACCACTAGGGGAGGGGAGGGGGAAGTAAGGACCACTAGGGGAGGGGAGGGGGAAGTAAGGACCACTAGGGGAGGGGAGGGTAAGGACCACTAGGGGAGGGGTGAGTCAGGACCACTGGGGGAGGGGGGTGAAGGAACACGGGGGTGGGGAGGAGGAGGGGAGGTCAGGACATATGGGGGGGGGGCAAATATCCTTGCACCGGCCCTGCACACACTGCATTCATACACTGCATTCATACACACACACACACTGCATTCATACACACACACACTGCATTCATACACACACACACTGCACTCATACACACACACACTGCACTCATACACACACACGCTGCACTCATACACACACACTGCATTCATTATACACACACTGTAAATAAATATTCAATTAATATATTTTTTTTAGGATCTAATTTTATTTAGAAATTTACCAGTAGCTGCTGCATTTCCCACCCTAGTCTTATACTCGAGTCAATAAGTTTTCCCAGTTTTTTTGGGAAAAATTAGGGGCCTCGGCTTATATTCGGGTCGGCTTATACTCGAGTATATACGGTAAGTTAAATACACAATATCCCAGTGCCATCAGGTACACTATTCATGTCTTTCAGTTTTCTATTTGGAGTTACCCCCGTCCTTCAGTGTACCTAGCATTGGCTCGATCTCTGTTTTTTTTTTCTTTTAACTTCTTAAATTGTTTCACATTGAAATTTTATTTTAGACCTTGTAGTTTGTTACCTGTAACTTTCAAAATAAACTGAAATCCTACACATAATATGTACTCTGTAAATCAAGACACATAAATGAATTGATTTTGAATTACTTTTCCTAAGCTGGACATATTATGCACACGTTATTATGGCCAAAACTTGTTTTTTCTCTATTTATTTATTTTTTTATAAATGAGAATTTATACATAAATATATGTTACATTATATTAAAGCCCTTTTTGACATCTAAAAAAACGGTATATAATATGTGTTGGTACAATAAATGAGAGAGATGCAAATTGCAGTTGAACACAAACAGCAAAAAATGCAAAAATTGCTTGTGTCCTTAAGAATATGTCCAGCTTCTGACGCTGTGTCCTAAGGGGTTAAACCTTGTATCAAGACATAACATTTGGACCCTATTTGTTTATTCTGGAACACTCTGTGGGCCCGAAGTGATTGGTGACCACTTATTCTGAAAAGGTTGCCCACCCCTCTAACACAGGGTCTATTTATAAAGCAGAGTGAGTATTCTATAAATTGCAAAAGTGCATTGCAATCCCGAATTTGTGCTTTTGTAGTAAAATAATCACTAACTCCAGCCCACCCCAGCACTGTAAGCCAATCACCACTGGGCAACTTAACAACGTGGTTTTGGTGTATAGATCATCCCTTTGTGTATAGGAGAACTGATATATCTGTGGAATTAGCACTATTTAATAAAACATTGCAAATCACCTATAAGAATTCTTTATTTAATTTGATGCTCTGTTTTATTTTATAATTTATATTATTGATTTAGCAAATTACACAACAATCCATTTCAGTCAAGGCCCAGAGAGGGGAAATATTGCAAATAAGAAGAAATTAAATAAACATATCCATATTAGGTCACCCTAACTGCACAACACATAATCCAGGAGTTTTCATAGTATGCTTACTTATCTCCTATTTAAAAAAAAAAATGTATGTATGTATCTATCTATACGCGTGTGTGTGTGTGTATATATATATATATATATATATATCATCACACACAAAGGAAAACTCTTTATCAGGGAACTCGGCACCTCCATCTTTGCTTCCTGTCAAGCTCCATCCTTTGCATCTAAAGTATAAATTATACAGAGAAGGTTAGAATTTAAACAATGTTCTTCTACATAGTTGTTGTGGAATATTCTGTGTAGCTTCCTTGACAGTCATGCGATTTTAAAGTAGAGCAAGAATAGAACATGTGCAAGGTAAGGCAAGAGATAGCAATAGCTGCAAGGCACTTAACGTTTCATTAATCACTTTCATTCCTTCATCTTGAGTAAAACGTAAAAAAACTCCAGTAGATAATCCAGTGTTGATCTGTTTGACCTTATTACATGCTAAACATTCCCTGGGATGCTTTAAGCAATGCTGACTTTTTTTTTATTGGTAGTGACACAGTGATGGCGCTATTTATAGAGGAACGAATTGATATTGTTCTTCATGCTGGGGGACGAAGTCATAGGGAAATTGCAGAAGACTTCACCCAGGAAGCCTACCTATCACAGTGCAGTAACAAAACTTATCAAGAAATTCCGGGAAACTGGAAGTGTTCATGACAAAAGAAGAATTGGATGCCCAAAGACTGCAACAGATGAAGAATCCTCCACCAAGATATTGGCTGCATATGCCAAAAGCCCACATAAAAGCTCTCGTCAGCTATCATACTAGTGTGGATCCAGCCAAAGGTCTATGGTACGTGTGCTGAAACAAAAGAAATGGCACCCCTACAAACTCCAAATGTTTAAGGACCTCAGTGAAGATGAACCTGACAGCCATGTGGAATTTTGCGAGCAGTCAGATGATGACGTCTCGATGCTGACATCAAAGGTCATGTGTAGTGATGAGGCACCCACTTCAGGTAATAACGATGTATAACCTGAATAAATATCTCTCCAATTGGATTTTACCATTGGTTTTGTCAGAAGATTTGACACATATCAGTGGTCTATGACCCATTCTTTAGTTTTTAAATTATTAAGGTTCATTCGAGATGGTGAAATAGTAGGGTAACGTACGTCATAAGTATAACGCGACTGGTCACGATGATGTCATCACAAGGAAAGTTGCCATTGATGTCCGGTAACCCAAATCTCCTGTGTTGCTGAAAAGTCACCTTGTTACTCAGTCCTCCTGTTTCAAACCCATAATTGTGAGTAATAACATTATTATGACAAAATCATCTTTTATAGCTTTTTTTTTTTTTTTATCACTTGAATATGACCAGGATGCATGACTAGTGACTTTTCTTTTTCTTCCATTTGAATTGTTTATGTATTGGACCTGGTGTTGTACTGCGTTTGCACTGCGGGGGTGGGCTAAAATTGGTATAAAAAGTATGAGGAATCTCAGATGAAACATTAACTTTCAAGAGCTTGTGTCAATTGTTTGCACCACAAAAATAATGAATTAAAAAAAAAAAAATGTGTGCAGTGACCTACTATGCCCTAAATTTGCTCATCTATGTATGTGTCAATCTTGTACTTGCTGTTGGGGCAACGCAAGAGCTTGTGTCAATTGTTTGCACCACAAAAATAAAGAATTAAAAAAAAAAAAAAAAAAAAAAAGAAACATTAACTTTACAGAAAATTGTAGTTCTCTAGCTAATTTTCAATTTTGATGCAATGTTTACGATTTCTTAGTAAACAGATTCACTTATTTTAAGAGAATGTGATGTACCTGTGTATGCTAATCTGATAATTCAGGTAAAATCGTCGTAATCAATGCACATTACTGTGTTCTATTTGGATGCAGCTATAATAGAACAGAGAATGATTGCATACAAATACACCAACCAATGGTTACTGCAAACAAAATCATAGCCATACTTTTGTACAGACAATTTATTAAACTTGCATTGTTTTCTTGCATACCTCCTTATAAACACACATACAAATGCACTCATGCATTACACTACAGTCAATAAATTTCACATTCAGATACACATTTAGTTAAAGCAGCATGGTCACCGTCTGGGAACTTGGCGAATTCGGCAAAGTCCCTCGGCGGTGACAGTGTTGCTTTAACTAAATGTGCATGCGCGAGTGTACAGCATTGAGGCCAGTGGGGAATCCGCAAGACCACAGGATTCTCCATAGATCCAGCTAATACCCTGCAGCCATCACTGATGACAGCTGCAGGTCTTGACACTAAGGCTCTGCCTTGTGTCTGGAAATGTCAGACGGAGGAGAAATTCCAAGACAAAGCAGTTCCTACTGAGCAGTTCCTGAATTTCAGAGAAATTCCAACACGTAATGAATATTTCATATTTTCATATCTTTATGAAATACTCGTTTATAATATGGGGGTGACAGTGTCGCTTTTCTAAAATCACATAAATAATGAGCTAACCACAAATCTAGCATGCTGCCTTTGCCAAGTATTTTATGCAATGGAAACCCCATATTTTGGGCATTATTTAAGTAAAATAAAAGTGCATTAAAAATAATGTTTTAAAAATAAGAAATAATAATTCCGAGTTTATTTTCCACAACACTAAAACTGTTCTCTTATCAATTAAATGAGATTATTGTGTTCTGTATTTTGAACAAGAAATATAATATTTATAGAACTTCACAATGTTTCTGTTTAGACAAATAGAATACATGCTGGCTGTGCATCATATGGAAGGAAGTCCACAACAGCATGATCAATAACCACACCATAAGATGTCCTCATTGTTAACTGGAAAACTCCAACCCTTAATTCCTATAGCAAACCCATCTGATTTTTATTTTATTTTTTTTCCCTTTTCTCAACTACTTTGACAGCTTGCACTTTTAGTCAACGGGTCCATCATTACTTAATGTGGCTTTTGTATGAACTAATTAAGACAAGTTGTTTTGGAAGTCATCCACCCCCTGGTTGTCTATGGAAAAAGTAGAAGCATTTTACGTAGTGAATAAAATGTAAAGCATGAGGGTTGACAGCTGTGTGAAACCAGTGCATGAATAACGATTTTGCTTTCAAAGTTTAATAACGCTTTAAAGAGCTTAGAAACTTAATATATTAACAGATATTTTCTATTTGTTTTGATCCTATTCTTTAATACTGGGCCAGTAGCCTAGCAGTAATAACTACATCTTAGGGTGCACAGAGCGACTGTTCATGCAACCACCTTATATCCCAACTAATAGCATACAGTATCTGTTAAATATGTTTTATGTATTCAGCAGCACAGTGTATAGATTATACCTCTATACCTACCTGAATGTTTAATAATTTAATCCATGCAATTTGTGGCTGGCAGGTTCACGCAGGCAAAGTAGACACCCACATTGAGCAATTTAACAATTACCCTATTGCACAATAGAATGTATTATTAATGCGCAGTTGCACAATGGGGGTAAGAAAGCAGCAATGAGTGAACCTGTCTCTGCATCCGTAGCACGCAAACGTAGCCTGCCCCCTTACAACTTAGGAAGGTTTGTCAGAGGAGATCTAAAGATTTCGCCTTACTTGCAGGAACACACATCTCAGATCCCATTTCTGTGTTTTTAACGAGACCTGGTACCCTGGAAAACATGTTATCGGTACTTCTGTTGTATTTAACGGTAATGATGAGATCAAAGCCCCCTTTGGGAAACTCAAAGCCATGTTCAATAGTTAACTTGGCAAGTTGCAGACAGTAGTGGGTTTCTTAAAGGAGCACTCTGTTAGAAATACAAGCATGTAGTTCTGTTTTCTCCTGCATGTTTAGATATTGGGGAGCACTCGACAATCCTAAAATATACACGTTCTACATCTTTTCAATCACTTACCACGCAGGTCTCGCTGCTTCCCTGCCGAAAATCTTTACTGATCATTTCGGCCGATCCAGTGCTTCTTCTTAAGAAAACCCTGGGTGCCAGCTGTGCTGCTTCCGTTAGCATCTCTTCATAGATCTGTATTATCCCAAAGCATCATTATGGGGAGCATTATGTGTATCCAAGCAGCAAGCGTAAACGCTGAGCATCTGTCTTTCAAAGATTGTAAAACATAACAGTTAGGACCAGTAGTGACTGTCCTTAGAACCGTCCACAGAAACAAATGTAGGCACTGACTTGTCACAGAAATGCAGTCTTTAAATATGACTTCCTTATCTGTATTCTTACACAGCTCAGCTATTGACAGCGGAGAGTGAGCTGAACATCTATATACCAAGCCGCCTGCGTTAGGAGATGACACCCAGGCAGACACAGAGTAAGTGAAATACTACCGGTCTGTGTCTTCCATTTGTAACTTGAATGAGATTTGAAGGAAGCAGCTTTGTTGCTTATTACATGAAAGTAGAGGAAACCCATGTAGACTAAACATTACACCGCAAGGTTGGTTCACTTAGCGGGAGGGAATCCCAGGGTTATTGCTGAGCATAGCTATATTTACCATTGACTGCTCAAGGGCAGCTTTAATGAAAATGTTTTTTGTGTTTTTTTTTAATGTTATGTAGAAGATAATGGAAAGTTTTGTTAGAGTGCATTTTTAATGATAATTTTATGCATTAAAGGGAAACTCCAGTGCCAGGAAAACGATCCATTTTCCTGGCACTGGAGGGTCCCTCTCCCTCCCACCCCCCAATCGCCAGTTACTGAAGGGGTGAAAACCCCTTCAGTCACCTACCTGAGGCAGCGGCGATGTCCCTCGCCGCTGTCTCCTCCTCCGCGCCGCTCCTCCTGTCCATTGCGTCGGCCGGTGGGCGAGACTGATCCCGCCCACCGGCCGAGGAGACCTAATGCATGCGCATTACGTCTCCCCATAGGAAAGCATTGAAAAATAATTTCAATGCTTTCCTATGGGGTTTTGAGCGACACTGGAGGTCCTCACACAGCGTGAGGACGTCCAGCGACGCTCTAGCACAGGTTCCTGTGCTATGGACCAGGAAGTGACCTCTAGTGGCTAGTAGACACTAGTAGTAGACAGCCACTAGAGGAGGAGTTAACCCTGCAAGGTAATTATTGCAGTTTATGAAAAACTGCAATAATTACACTTGCAGGGTTAAGAGTAGTGGGAGTTGGCACCCAGACCACTCCAATGAGCAGAAGTGGTCTGGGTGCCTGGAGTGTCCCTTTAAAGGAGAGGGGAATTTGAAACTGGCATTCCCTTCAATCTCATCTGACATAAAGCAGCTTGCACCTACCTTGAGTGACTTTTGATATATCCTGTCATTTTAATGAAACCGTTATTCACAGAGGACATCACAGGGTTAAACGGTGTTGTGTTCGAGCTGGTGCCAATGCTTTTTATAACTCTCTTTGATCTAGCATTTGCATTGTGCGTGGAGTAGAAATAATTTCTGCTGATCCTAAATAGTCTTTATTTGCCACTACCAACCATGTGCTGTGGTGCAATTCCTTTCTATTATGTTTGTACAGCTAGGTGATATCTTGTTTTTTATTTTGCAGGACTTTAAATTGACATCGATGTTTAACATTTGATGTAGTGTGTATATTATGTTACCATTTGTATCGCTGGATGTTGTGATTGATTAGACTTGGCATTATTTCACCGATCCAACTCTGGTGAGTAAGATATGACCCAGTAATTTTCCAGAGACACCTGTTCTCCAATAGAGATATCATCTGATTGTGACATTTTATATGAAACACATTGTACAGTACATGGTACCTGAGCCCAAAAAAGGGTGGCTAAAAATATGTATTTTTCTTTTTGAATTTTTATGTATCTGTCGTGTGTATGTCTGTATGTGTATCTGTCATATGTGTATTATACTGTGTGTATAAATGTTTGTGTGTGTGTATATATTTGAGTGTATCAATAATAATACTTTGTGTGTGTGTGTGTGTGTGTGTGTGTGTGTGTGTGTGTCTCTGTCTCTGGCATGTGTGTCTCTGTCTCTGGCATGTGTGTCTCTGTGCCTGTCTGTCTGTCTCTGTGTCTTTGTCGGTGTGTGTGTGCATGTCTGTCTCTGTCAGTGTGTGTGTGTGTCCCTGTCTGTCAGTGTTTTATAAATTAATACGCTCAAAAATACATACACACACACACACACACACACACACACACACACACACACAAACATGTATTCCTCACCCTATAGTGTTAAAACCACTATCTAGCCCCCTTTGCCTCCCTAAAGATAGTAAAAAAAAGTCTGAAGCTGCTGCCTCTGCCTGTGAACTTCCTCTGACATCATCAGAAGTGGTGGTCTGATCCAATCACAATGCTTGCCCATAAGATGGGCTGAGACTGACAAGGAGGCAGATCAGGGGTAGAGCCAGTACAATTCAAACATAGCCCTGGCCAATCAGCATCTCCTCATAGAGATGAATTGAAGCAATGAATCTCTATGAGGAAAGTTCAGTGTCTGTATGCAGAGGGAGGAGACACTGAATGTTTGGATGTATTTTAGGCAGCCATGACCCAGGAAGGATCTCTAACAGCCATCTGAGGAGTGGCCAGTGAAGTTATCACTAGGCTGTAATGTAAACACTGCATTTTCTCTGAAAAGACAGTGTTTACAGCAAAAAGCCTGAAGGTAATGATTCTACTCACCAGAACAAATTCAATAAGCTGTAGTTGTTCTGGTGACTACAGTGTCCCTTTAATGTAACTGACATCCAGCTCAGTTGAGGGCTTTAGAACCTACAAATTAGATGAGGATTGTGAATTAGTTTTGGAATCTAACAGAATCTGGACTCAGCACCTAAAAAATCATTGAAGGCAACTAAAATTGTTCATGTTTTAAAAGCCTTGTAAAGCAGCACAATCACTGCCGATTACACACAGATATACTCGAATTCACTCACACACCCTAAAGCATGGCTGAGCTGCTTCATGAAGGATACTGCGTTTCTGGCACGACCCACCGTTAAGGATCCTGCGCCCAGTGTGGCGACGGGGAACTAAAATAGGGCAATCTGAATCATATCCTCAGTCATGTTAGAAGAAAGGGCTTTCTACCCAGGACACAGCTCGACCACACTTAATTTGTGCCCATTAGAACGACCTGCTTTGTCTGTGCCCATTGAAACTGCCTGCTTTGTCTGTGCCCATTGAAACGGCCTGCTATGTCTGTGCCCATTGAAACGGCCTGCTCAGTCTGTGCCCATTTGAATGTCCGTGCCCTTCTGACTGGCCTCCTCTATCTGTGCCCTTCGTTAGGCCTGAGTTATCTGGGCCAGAAACCCCCTTTTGGCCGCAGGCCTGGGAGGATATCACTGAGAAAAGCCCAGTACCCACCATGGGCATGGAGATGGGCATGGTCCATTTGGAATATTGGAATCACTTAGGACACGGCTGGTTTGACCACACTCTTGCCGACATAATAAATTTATTTTCGCATGAGACCTGTCACCGGGTAGGCTACTCGGTTCTATTACGGAAATGGTGGTGGACTTAGGCGCATTCCTCGAGATTGAAGATCTACCGGCAAGGCCACATCGCCGGGCAACCCTAGCCCGTTCGGAGGAGCCACCTTACACATCAAGAGTTGAGACATGATGGCAGTTTCTTCTCGCGGCCCTAAGTACATAAGGACCTTCGACATTTTACAACTGCAGGTAAATGGCTAATAAGTCAGCTTGGCGGCTCATGGACCGGCTGCTAGGAAACCGGTAACAACCCACGTACAATGGATCTGTCAACGGTGGGTGTTTTTTTCCGTATTTGGGATGTTTCGTTGGCTAGCATTTGCATCGCTCATTTATCGCAGTTGGAAAGTCCATTTAAGATTGCTCTGATATCTCCAGGAATAGGTTCCAGTGAAACAAACAGCGTTGGACTTGTTGGCTGAGCGCTAAAACAGCAAATACGAAGCCTCCTGTCATGTTATAAAATTGTAGATTATGCTAGCTTTAGTGTACCTATAATCTTAATTGTATTAATGACAGGAGGCGAGTATTTCCCACCCATTCTTATCCCTCCCTTGTTTAACCCCTTCAGGACGGAGTCAATAGTGCACGTTCTGATCAAAACAAAACGTAAACAAAAACTGGTATTTGCGCTATATGTCTATTCACCCGTAGTTCCCATCTTTCATATTAAATGCACCCACACTTATTATATATCATTTTGTTCAGGAGAAACAGGGCTTTCATTCCATATCAAATATTTATTTATGAAACCTAATTTATTATGAATAAAATAAAAAAAACTGTGAGAAATGTTAAATTTTTTTAAAAATTTGTAGTTCCGCCTCACATTTTAGCTGTAAATGTCATAATACTGTTAGGTTTTACTGCAAAAAAATGCACATATTTGTAATCAGCGATGTCTCACGAGTACAACAGTACCCCCCATTAACAGGTTTTATGGTGTTTTGGAAAGTTACAGGGTCAAATATAGAACGTTCCATTTTTAAATTAAAATTTGCCAGATTAGTAATGTTACCTTTGAGACGGTGTGGTAGCCCAGGAATGAGAATTACCCCCATAATGGCATACCATGTGAAAAAGTAGACAACCCAAGGTATTGAACGTGGGGTATGTTTAGTCTTTGTTAGTAGCCACTTAGTCACAAACACTGGCCAAAGTTAGCGTTCATATTTGTTTTTGTGTGAAAAAAGCAAAAAACTAATATTTGGCCAGTGTTTGTGACTAAGTGGCTACTAAAAATGACTGGACATACCCCATTTGCAATACCTTGGGTTGTCTACTTTTGCAAATGGTATGCCATCATGGGGGTAATTCTCATTCCTGGGCTACCATACGCTCTCAAAGGCAACATAACTAATCTGGCAAATTTCAATGTGAAAAAAATGAAATGCAAGCCTTATATGTGACTCTCTAACTTTCCAAAACACCATAAAACCTGTACATGGGGGGTACTGTTATTCTCGGGAGACTTCACTAAACACAAATATTAGTGTTTTAAAACAGTAAAACATATTACAACAATAATATAGTCCATAAAAGTGCCGTTTGTTTGTAAAAAATGCAAAAAACTTCACTTTTACTTAAAATATCATCGTTGTAATATAATTTACCAGTTTTAAACAGTAATATTTGAGTTCAGCGAAGTCTCCCGAGTAAAACAGTACCCCCTATGTACAGGTTTTATGATGTCTTGGAGAGTTACAGGGTCAAATATAGTGCTTGCGAATTAAATTCTCTGCACTTTCTCCCTGTGTTGTCAGGCATGTCAATCAAATTTTAATTAATCAAATGACATAATTATGTTAAAAGATTACTTAAATATACACGTAGAATTTTAATATATATGCATTTATAGGTATTTAAATTCTACGTGTATACTAATGTAATTATATGTATTTATCTCTCTATATCTATTTGCGGTTATTTGTATTTTATATATAGATAGATATATATAGAATGTCATTCTAAGTGTATTTTGTTACCAATATATATATATATATATATATATATATATATATTAATAACAAAATACAGTTAGAATAAAATTACATATGAATATATAATTTATTTTAAATTTTGTTTCAATATTTTATTTATTTATTTAATAATTTTATTTATTTATTATTGTAATTATACATATATATATAATATATGTGTATATATCTATTATATATATACATATATATACATATTATATATATGTAACGTCACTCTAAGTGTATTTTTATACTAATATATATATACTAATATTACTATTAAAATACATTACGCATGACGTTACATATATATATAATATGTATATATATTTTATATATATATATATATAATATATATATACATATATTATATATATATAAAAATGCATTTATTTTAATTTTACACATGTCTAATTATTTTTTTTAATTCTTCCCACCAGCAGGGGGACTGTCTGATATTTCAGACAGCCCCCCTGCTGGCAGATCCACAGCCAGCTATAGGGGGCCATGTGATCGCTCTTTGAGAGCGATCACATGGCCCCCGGGGGCCTGATTTGCCGTGGGGGGGCTGCCTGGGCTCTGAGGCAGCCCCCCAGAAGAGGATCGCGGCGGAGGTGAGTACCGCCGGACCTCCTGGGCTGCAAGCCATTACGGCGTTCTATGCCGCCGCAACGGCTTTAAAGCCGCGACGGCATAGAACGCCATAACGGCGTTAAGGGGTTAATTTTAATAGTTTGGATTATTCAGGTATGTATGCAACTCTGCTTGTTGTCTCTGCTACCTGTCATCTGTTCTTATGTATGTTTTTTCATAAGTAGGGTTGGGATATCTACTTATTATAGGTAATTTTGGGTTGCTACGTTGAGTACCTACATGTTTATTCAGAGTACATTGCCTTGGATAATCAACCTGTTCGATTCTGTTTTTTCTCTCGTTTCAGTTTACAGTCCATCAACGCTATCTGATTTGGCAGTTCTTCTCGGATGGTGGACATGGTTGAATTCATTGTATCTAGGACTTCGTTTCTTCCCCATTATGTTTTCTGACTTTATTCTGTTTTTTGTCGCAGCTTGAAAGAGGGAATGATGCATGGGGAAAGGAGTTTTGTAGTACCTAACTTTTTTCTGATTGGTTGTTTTTCTGTGCTGCTGTGGAGTTCTAGTAAAGAGAGACTTAAGCAAATACTCGCCTCCTGTCATTAATAAAATTAAGATTATAGGTACACTAAAGCTAGCATAATCTACAATTTTGGGTGGCTACATAAACATTTTACTTGGATTACACAGTTCTGACATCTACTGGTCATTGTGTATATTGCATGTAAAGACTAATACTACTTTTCTACAGTAATAAACTGACAACCAAGTTTCAACATTTATGCCAAAACACCCAATTTAGAGAAGCGCAGTTCAGTTTGTTCTCCCCCCTAATAAATATTTAAACACAAACTCTGTTAATGGGATGCTGTATTGCTGTTAACTCAAAATTTCTATTACATTTCTCTGTTAAATAACGACCACGTTTCACCCGCAGCGAAAACAAACTCATTGCAAGAGTGGCCCTAGCCACTCGAAGAGCAATCGCAGAAGTTTGGTCCACACAACGTATACCCACCCACCCCCAAATACACACTAAAATAACTGACAGCATTGACATGGACAAGCTAACAGCGCAAATACATGACACCCCAAAATCATTTCACAAAGTCTGGGACCCATGGCTGGAAGGACACAGCTCACTCCCGTGGTGACCTGCCACAATCTCATGCAACCATGCCACCACCACTAACGAACAACAAACGACGAACACAACGCTCACCAAATAGACCCCCCAACCCATCTTACCCTACTCGGGGCCCTGGAGGATACCCAAGGGGGCAGCACCACTTCCCTCTCCCACCAGGTAACCCTCCCCACCTCCCCACACACCTGCCTCACCTACCCAATCACCCTCTGACCACTGCACCAGACCCAATTGCCTGGCTCTGCCGACACAGCTGCAACCAACGAATATAACTGACGGCAACCCCCACACCAGCAAATCCCTCTAAAAACGACCACCACCAGAACTCCTTGCATCACAGACTCATAAGCTATACCACCATTCACAGCCGCAGAAAGGCCGAATGACTGGACCGCTACCCAACCAGGGATGTCGCATCCCAACCACGACCCCCCCCATTAGGACACGTAAACAGACAACTCAAACAATGAGGTTGAACTCACGACCCCCAATGAAAAACGGTCCTCAAGTGACGGTATAGAACACGACAACAAAACCGAAATGCCAGATTTGTATGCAAACAATTCAATGTTGTACCCTATTATTGTTGTTATTAACATAACCAATTTCTTATTTTTGTACAAACGTTCATATGATATTTGAAAATGAAAATAAAGAATCTTTAAAAAAAATAACGACCACGTGTTACTACACACATTTGTTGGAATAAACAGCCTCCCGAGTCCTCCTGCTCTCCTCTCTCCTGGAACAAAGTGACCGGAGGCCTGTGATATAGATCTTTGATCTCCAAACCAGTCTGAGAAGGCAGATATTGATATAAATATAAATCCCTCTGCAGCAAAGTATTATCTTGCTCACATTGTATTATTTTACAAAGTTTTGTGTCATCAGCAAACACTGAAACATGACTTTCAAGAATATGAAGAATCCATTGAATCCTCTGATGAAGATAATTTTCCTGAGGACAGTATTCACAAGCTAATAACAGAAGTTCAATCCCTTATGGAAAATAAATAACCAATTAAGGGAAAAATCCTAGATCTTCCCTTTGTATCCTTCGTTAAAAGAGTTAATGCTTAGGGAACGGAAGTTTCCTGCAAAAATAACTTTTATCTATAAACAATCCCAAAAAGTTTTTCAAACAGAGATGAATGTGACCGTAAATTAGAATATTTAACAAACGTAGATCTTTCTATTGCTCAACTGGGAAAGAAACCTACCTTGTCTATAAGTGATTCCGGTGACCTTCAAGATTCTATGGATAAACAAACAGAATGTTCCCTAAGAAAATTATTTATCACCTCTGCATCACAGAGCAAGACTCTTATTGCTGGCACTTCTGTGGCCAAGGCTCAGAGATACTCGCTAGAATCACTAGAAAACGTTCATTTGGAAGAATCTAAAGAAGATCCCGTTTGTCTTCTTCAAAATATTAAAATGGCGTTGGTTTTTGTTGGCCCTTAAACTCTCAGCAAAAGCTTTGAGCTCAACTACAGTGGCTAGGAGGGCTGATTGGTAGAGAAACTGGTCAGCAGATCATGTCTCCAAAAACTTGCTATGTGATCTACCATTCTAACTGGGTAGACTTTTTGGCTTTAAACTGGATGAATTATTAAAACAATTGGCTGAAGGGAAGAAAGCATTATATGAAGATCCCTAGAAGAAGCAATGGAACAATAATTATTTCAGATGAAGATCTTCATGTGAAGGTTCCTTTCGGAAGAGCTAACAGAGGAGATATTTTGACTACCGATGTAAAGATACATTTTTAGAGAAGAAAAATTATAAATTATGACGCAATGCCAGTGGGAGGAAGACTTATAAAAATGTTTTCAAAATGAGAACAAACCACCTCAGACAGATGGGTTCTATCTACCATCTAAAATGTTGTCAATTGGAACTTTCAAAAATTCCACCAAGTAGATAACTTTGTTCTACAGTACATACTTCGGAAGCAGCTTTAGCACTTTTGAGATAAGTACTTATAATATTGCTAAATATGTTGTAGAAATTCTACAAAAAGAACAATATTTCGGAACATATTCAAGACTCTATCTAGATCAGAAACCAGATGGTGGACAACTTGGACCTAAAAGCTGTTAACTGATTGAAAAAAATAAATTTGCATTGAGACTATCATTTCAGTAACACTTATTATCCAATCGGCTCATTGACTAAGTTCACTGCATTTAAAAGATGCGTACCTTCACATTTCTATGGCATGAACAAGTTCAATACCAATTTAAGGTCCTTCCATTTGTCCTTTCCTCTGCTCTGAGAGTTTTCACAAAGATGCTGGTAATGATAACTGCAGATCTTAGAAAAAAAAGGTCTGCTTATTGTTCCCTGCCTAGACGACTGGCTACTCGTAGCTTCTTCAAAGGAACAACTTGCTATGGGTATAAGAACTGCTTCAGAGTCTCTAACAGAACATGGTTAGCTCATCAACAAGGAATAAATCTGAGTTTTATCTCACTCAATTAATTCAGTTTCTAGGTCTAATTCTAGATATTCAGATGAAAATATTTTTAACGAAAGAAAAAAAGAGAATATTTTTCATTCTATTAAGAAACTAAAATGAAAGATAAACTGTTCCGTAAGATAAGTCATGAGTTTTTTTAGGCCTTTCCACAGCAGCCTTTCCAGCGGTCAACTGGACAAAATCAAGAATGAGTCCCTTACAGAAAAATATTCTAACATCTTGGAACAAGAAAACTTCCGCCTTAGATCAACTAATAAAACTGAATTGTACAACACTCAAAGGCTTCCACTGGTGGACAACATCTATCTTCCTGTAAGTAGGTCTCTCCTTTGGAACAAAAGCTTTAAAGTTCCTCACTACAGATGCCCACAGACAGGGATGTGACTCTCATTTAGTGACAAAGAAGAAAAAGGGAAATATTATGGAATATTCATAAGAATATCTTCCATCTTCAGGGAATTAAAGGCGATCTGGTTGGCCCTTATATCTTTCAAGCCACATCTCAAAAATCAACATGTACAGATAGGAGCAGACAACCCTAAAGCAGTATCTTATGTAAATAGAAAAGAAGGATTTACAAGATCTTATCTCCTAGAACTGCTGTGTTCCCAGATCATGCTTTGGTCGGAGCTTCATCTTCTCCCGATCTCAGCAGTTCATATCAAAGGAGATCACATTACATTGGCAGATGCTCTAAGCCGGAATCACCTGAAGCAAGCGGACTGGTCTCTTACAGCCCGTATATTTTAGGATATCGCAGCAAGTTTCAGTACACCAGTAATAGACTTCATGGCAACAAAGACAAACCGAAAAACACACAGGTTTGCCTGCCTGAATCCAGCAGACAGTCCAGATTTTATTTGCCCTTTCTATTCCATGGAATCTCTCCCTAGTCTATATATTTTCAACAAGGGTAATAATTCCTCAGATCCTACAGAAGATCATAGCAGAAGAAGCAAGGATTATTGTGATCTTTTCATGGTGGCCAAAGAGAAGCTCGTTCTCCATTCTCCTAAACATCCCAAACAGAGATTTTTGTAAACTTCCTCTGGCGGAAAAAACACAACCCGTTGCCACTTCAAACCCTTCAAAGATATAATCTTATGGCTTGGCTACTTAGCACCAGAACTTGAAGTTAGTTGCTGCAAAAAAAAAAAATATTCAGGAAGATCCTCTGTGCACTTCTGTTTCAAACATCTTAAAATTTCTGCAATTGGGTTTCGCTAAAAGGGCTTCACCTAGCTTCTCTAAAAGTTCAAATCTCGGCTCTTAGCATCTACTCCTTAAGAGATTTAGCATCAGAACATCTGATTACTAGATTTTTAAAGCTTTGTCTTGGTTGCTTCCTACCATCAGAGAGCTAGTTCTTCCATGCAATCTAAATTTGGTTCCGTCAGCCTTATGAGACGCTCATTTCAAACCATTGGAATCTAATTATCTCAAGATTATTTCTTACAAAACCTTTTTTTTCGTGGCTGTGACATCTGCTAAATGCCTTGGCAAATTACAGGCATTGGCTTCATCTCCTCCATTTCTTATCTTCCATCTAGATAAAGTTATTAGGCTTCATCCATACTTTATTCCTAAGGTCTGTTCCATGTCTAACATCAACCAAGAAATTGGCCCTCTGACTTTCTGACAGAATCCACAGATTTCTACAGAACAGAAATTGTCTGGACCTAGAACACTTTTTTGCAGGTTTAACTGGATAGGTTGTTTGTCCTTTTTCAAGGGTAAAAAAAAAAAAAAGTTCCATGGCTTCAAAGAGTTTCATAGCAAGATGGAATAAATAAACTATTTCTCTAGCTTACATTTCCTCTCGGGCTTTTCCTCTTCATAATATAAAGGCACATTCAACAAGAGCTATTGCCACATCTTGGGCCTTCAAAGCTTTTGCTACTCCATCACATATTTGTATAGCGGCCACCTGGTATTTACACCTTTTCAAAACACTACCAATTAGATATACAGAGCTCTGAGGATGCAGAATTTGGGTGCAAGGTGTTTCAGGTTGTGGTTTAATAAAAATGAGCCTGCTCATAATGGGATTGCTTGTTTATCCCAGTCATAGTGCACTGCCTCTAATCTGGGGGGAACAGCATAAATTTCACTTACAGTAAATTTCTTTTTCCTTAGGATTAGAGGCAGTGCACATATTTCCCTCCCTAGTTAATACATTGTCTTTTGTATTTTTGGAGGATTGTGTTTCTACCTGTTTATGTATACATAAGGAGGTGCAGTTTGGTGGAGTAACCAATTAATTTAAGATTATAGGTGACTGCCTGCCTTTCCCTATCCAGATTAGAGGAAATCCCAGTCATAGTGCACTGCCTCTAATACATTTACAGTAATAATACATTTACGGTAAGTCAATTTAATTTATGCTTTCTAATAGGTGTTAACACCCTAATTTGATGCTTACGTATCAAATACATTAAATAAAATTTTAAACACATACTTATTTTTAATATTCACAATTCCTGATTTAATGTGTTCTGAGGATAGGTCATGAAAGTCAGTAACATAGGGTATTACAGAATCCGCTGCCAGTAACACATTTGCATATAGAAAGGATTTAAAGATCTACTGGGGCAGATCATATAGTTGTCTTGGAGAATGATTTTGTTACAAACTGCAATTCACCTGCATTTGGGCTACTCGGGTGATCGATTGAATTCTTCATTTCCGAACCTCCATTTAAAATAATCACAAAACAAACGACTTGTGCTATTGGCAAGCATTTGTTAGATTTTTTTATTTATATTTAGCAGTATACGGATTGGTCCAATTTTGCGTCCTTTTGGTTCATGTGACTAGTTTTCCAAAATCTTTTAGGAGCTTAACCATCACATGCACGAAACTCTGCCGTCCCAAGTTTTTAGTTTTATATTTAGACTGGTTTGGTTGCATGGCACGTGTCCACATATATATATATATATATATATATACATATATATATATGTATGTAGAACGTAGGAAAGCATTTGTATAATTTGTGTGTGTTACTTGTCTTTGTGATGGCATGTGCATATTCCATCACCAGTGCCCCGTTCCTTACTTGTATCTCCCAAAGCTGGCTGCATTGCTGTAGTGGTGATTAAGAGGTTCTCCTTGTCTCATTTTAATAAGTTCTATTTTCGAAGTTCTTTTTCAAGATAAATCATTGCTTTAATACAATGCTTTGGGAACCCTCTCTGGCTTCCTTCGTCACTCTGCCTGAAGAATCGTTCAAGAAGAAGTGAGTGTGGCAGCTATAGTAATTTAAGGGTGCTTGCTAGCAGTTACAGTTTTAGAACTTGGGCCACATGCATACAGTAGCATCAAACTCTGTTCCTGTTCACTAGGCTGACTAACTCAGAGCACTTGACCCATTCACTGAGCCCAAAGATCATGGGTCCCAAGCACCAGAACAACATTCAAAGTATTTTTCGTTTATGACTGAGACGTCCATGCTGGACAGAAAGGGAAGGCTTGCAGTAAACCCTATTCATCATCTGTGCGGCATCCTCAAACGGAAGGTTAGGGAGCACAAGGTCTTTAACATCCACCAGCTCCGTGCTGTCGTCATGGAGGAGTGGAAGAGGACTCTAGTGGAAACCTGTGAAGCTCTAGTGAACTCCATGCCCATGAGGGTTAAGGCAGTGCTGGAAAATAATGACAGCCACACAAAATATTGACACTTTGGGCCAATTAGGACATTTCCACTTAGGGGTGTACTCACTTTTGTTGCCAACGGTTTAGACATTTGTGGCTGTGTGTTGAGTTATTTTGAGGGGACAGTGAATTTACACTTTTATTGTAGCAGAGTGTCATTTCTTCAGTGTTGTCACATGAAAAGTTATAATAAAATATTTTCAAAAGTGTGAGGTGTGTACTCACTTTTGTGAGCTACTGTATATGGACTATGACCTGATCTTGATCTTTGTACTTTGCTGATTATGAGAGAATGATAATATTTATCTGTTATACACTTTGAACGAGATTTAAGTGTGTTTTGACTGGAAGGACAGATCATAGCATGCCGCTTTAAATATACAAACTTTGCCCTTCAATTAATTAAAATTGAGGCAAGATAACCACGTATACCTTGAAGATTATGGATAGAGGTTCTTTATGTTTAGGGATGGGATGTATTTAGGGCTATGAAGTCTTTAGAATGATGGGACCTCTAAACAGTCTCTCCCACAAAAAAAGTATTGTGTTATGGACTGATTGTGAATGTTGCATGCACTGAATGTGTTATACAGGGTTTGAGTACAGAGTCCAGGGTATAAATGTTAGGTGTCATTGCCTTGGTGGAATCTGAATGCTGTATACAGGGTATAAATATTGTATTCAATGTCTAACTGTAAAGCACAGTGTAGATCAGGGGTAGGCAACCTTTTAGTAGTACTGTGCCAAATGGAGATTTTAAAGTCCATTGGCGTGCCGGTACTATTTTTGTTAAATTGAGTGTGTATGTTGCTGTATTCTGCTTGTGTTATTTGTGGGTGCTGCAGTTGCTTTGTAGCATTGTATTTGTGCCTATGTGGGCTGTTACATTGTATAGAAATTAATTCATGAGTAGTTTGTGGCATTGTGTATGGTTGTGTATGATACCTATGAATGTGGGCTGTGTATAGGGGCTGCTTGTGGAATTGTGTGTGGATGACATGTCACATTGTGTGTTTGGTTTGGGTATATGTGCGTTTGTCTGTGTATGTGGATTGTCCATAGTGTTGTGTTTGCGTGGGGACTATTCGTATAAGTTGGAGGCTCTTTCTGCAGCTTTGTGTTTACCTAGCAGTGTGGGTGATTTCCGAGGGGTCCAGTAAGGACCAGGCTAGCAAGGTACAGGTCAAGGGCAAGAGCTGCCATAGCTGCTCTTCAAGACTCCTGATACGCCCCCAGTTTGGCTCTAGTAGTCTGAGTGCAGTACAAAGGCACCCCGAGTGCCATGCATGGCACACGTGCCGTAGGTTGCTGACACCTGGTGTAGATAATAACCGCAATGCTCAAAGAGTTAATAGTCTGTTGAGAATCTAAATTATAGTGAGAGCAGAGTAGCTTGCAAGACTATATCAATATTACGCATAACCGCGAGCTATTGATTACCAGGTCATCATAATGAAGGGAACCCTACTGCCCAGTGAAACTGTAAAGGGACACAGACTTGGCTTCCTAACCCATTCTAGAGCTTTATTCCTGCACTTCATATGAATGATGAGTCTGCAGTGGTTTGGAGATTCACATAGTTACATAGTTACAGAGCTGAAAAGAGACTTGCGTCCAAGTTCAGCCTTCCTCACATCTGTTTTTCCTGTTGATCCAAAAGAAGGCAAAAAAACCCAGTCTGAAGTGCTTCCAATTTTGCAACAAACTAGGAAATAATTCCTTCTCGACCCCAAAATGGCAGTCAGATATCTCCTTGGATCAAGCAGCTATTACCCCACTAATTAGAAATAATATATATATATTTTTATTTATTCATAAAATATTTTACCAGGAAGGATACATTGAGATTTCTCTCGTTTTCAAGTATGTCCTGGGTCCACAAAACATTGCATTGTTACAATAGGGTTCAATAAAATACAAACACAATATTAATACACAATAAATACAAAATTTAACATGGAACAGGTAGGAAATATATAATCAACCATGACAGGTGCATTCTGTTTTGAGGTCTGTAGAGAGGGATCTCTGAAAGGATTTTAGGCTTGGGGAAGATTTGAAAGTGTGCAGGAGATCGTTATATAATTGCGGTGCTCTGTAAGAAAATGAGGATCGGGCTGCTTTCTTTTTGTATTGAGGTAGATGAAGTAAAGTGCGGGTACTGGATCGGAGTTTACATGAGGTGGGAACAG
Organism: Pelobates fuscus; assembly: GCF_036172605.1. Taxonomy (NCBI): domain Eukaryota; kingdom Metazoa; phylum Chordata; class Amphibia; order Anura; family Pelobatidae; genus Pelobates; species Pelobates fuscus. Next base: position 353,649,747 of record NC_086320.1, on the reverse strand, counting down.
ACTGGGAGAGCATTCTTCTCAGGTAGGGTGGGAGTTTCCCAGAAAAGCTCTTAAACACAAGGCTGGAAAGATGAAGGGTGCGTCTGGATTCCAGCGACAGCCAGTTTAGTTTTTTTAGCATGTCACAATGGTGGGTCCTGTAATTACATTGTAGCACAAATCGGCAGAAGGAGTTATACAATGTGTTGAGTTTATTAATGTGGGATTGCGGTGCAGGTGCATATACTACATCCCCATAATCAATGATTGGCATCAGCATTTGCTGTACAATCTATTCCTTTACTGTAGGGCTTAGGCAGGATTTGTTTCTGTACAGGGCACCTAGTTTTGGATAAAGTTTAAATGCAAGTTTTTCTATGTGGAGGTCAAAAGATAGATTGGGGTCAAACAACATACCCAAGTATTTGAAAGAGTGGACTGCGGTCTGTGTGCCATTTGATTTTGTTTTGACGCATAGATGGGAATTTTGTAATTTGTGTAATTTAGGTACTGTTCCAAAGATCACTGTGACAGTTTTGTCAGTGTTTAGGAAGATGTAACGGCACCCCCAGGCATAAAGGGGTTAAACCACCGTTTTGAAGATCTTCCCCTTCCACAGACACAGGCACAGCTACTGTAGACACCAATCCACCGAACCGGAGAAGCATATGAATGCCGTAAACAGCCGAACCGGAACCATACGAATGCTGTAAACAGCCGAATAGGAAAAACCATACGAAAGGTTTACACTCCTAGCAGTCAAACTGGAACAGCATACAATAAATCCCCCCAAGAACGAGACAAGGCTCCGTTTTGAGGGTCAAGCAGGAACAGCCGCTCAATCAGCTCTACTGATATCGTTGGATACAGGGTTAGTCTCCTCTGCACAATGCGGGTAATTTCGTCCTCCTCGCTGATCGGAGCAAGTGGTTCGGTGACTTCCATGGACCGATCCATTTCGTACAGCTCCAGCAGGTTGGCTAACAGCTCTCTCCGTGGTCTGTTACTGGCACTCCTTCCACGACTCTCCAGTAGATCCTTCAGTGTGGGTCTCTTCAGCCTGGCATACTGAGACTCCATTCAGCACTTGCTCTGTGGATGAAAGGACAATCCCGCCGCTGCCACCAATGTAACGGCTACCCAGGTAGTGAGAGGGTATCAGCCATGGAGACGTCCTTTTTCCCGGCAAGTTGCTGTGTAGTAGTGGAGTTGCTTATTCCCATCCAATAGATCCAAGTGAAGAGTCAGGCATAGCTATTAAAAGAGCAAGGTGGTTATGCTGTAAATCCCCTTCCAAGAACGAGACAAGGCTGCGTTTTGAAGGGTCAAGAAGAACTGAATTTTAATGGCATGCATTCTCCTTTTATGTGATGCTGCCCATGCAAGGGAGGCACCTACATAATTAACACAGTAACCAATAACAGATAAGGTACAACCCACACATCTCCTCCCCTCAGATAAACCGTTAACATAACAAGCACACATTTTTACCCTAGTTTTGGATGTACCCCAAATATCCCCAGATAGCCCTGATCTGGGGGAGCAACATATGAAAATATCATCCCATTCGGTTAATGGGTTCAGGAGTTATGGAGCTTTAAAGTTTTGACTAACCGCACAGGCACACTAGCCGAAAATAGTTCCATGAGTTTTGGCCTTGCGGTCGGTCCTCGTTCATGCGGTAAAAAGTCACGAGAAGCTTGTCATCCATGGATATCTTGAGGTTCGCCAAAATTCCTATATGTTACAGTCTTTCTACCGAACGGCAGGGCGGTCGGTAGTTTTGGCACGAATTTACGGTGGTATGGAGGTCTCAGCGGTGTTCGCCTGCTCGAGTGTCCGATTTTAGTTTCAGACACTCGACGGCAAAACACCGCTGTTCGGGAGTTAAGATGGCCGCGACGACGTGTAAAAGTCCCGAAATGGTGGCCACCCAGGAACTGAAACAAAGTGTGCGTTTCCCATAAGAGTTGGATGTGCCGATCAAGGAGGTAAATTACCACATAATTAGGTAGCAGGGTGGTCCGGTGTTCGGTAGTTTGCATTCGTAAGATGAATGCTGAGTCCATACCGTCTGGGTCACATAAGTAAACGAATACTTGAAAAGTCCCAAACTGTTATAAAGAATAATCCCTACGAAACAGGTAAGCACATTCAATTATATCCAGTTTGATGTCTTTTGCTGTATACACAATATGTCTTTATAATCTACGGTCTCTGTCCCTGTATATGTGCCCGGTTAGCTCTTAAAGGGCCGGTAGCAGTAAATATTCCCAGGCATAGGCGTGCGCAGCCTATTGCATTAGGGTGTGCACCCTAAAGCACAAACACACGCCGCATGTATATGTGTGTGTGTGTGTGTGTGTGTGTGTATATATATATATATATATATATATATATATACACACACACACATACACTACGGTGTGTGTGCTGTTAGTGTGATGTGTGTGTGAGGGTGCTGTTAGTGTGATGTGTGTGTGAGGGTGCTGCTAGTGTGATGTGTGGGTGAGGATGTTTGTGTGTGTGTGTGTGTTTGTGAGGGTGCTGTTTGTGTGTGAGGGTGCTGGTAGTGTGCTGTGTGCTGTGTGTGAGGGTGTTTGTGTGTGTGTTTGTCCTGTGAGGGTGCTGTGTGTGTAAGGGTGCTGTTTGTCTGAGTGTCGTGTATTTGTGAGGGTGCTCTTTGTGTGTGTGTGTTTGTGAGGGTGCTGTTAGTGTGCTGTGTGTGAGGGTGTTGTGTGTTTGTAAAGGTGCTGTGTGTGTTTGTGAGGGTGCTGTATGTGTACTGTATGTGTGAGGGTGCTGTATGTGTGTAGGTGCTGTGGGTGCTGTGTGTGTGTGCTGTATGTTTGGAGGGATTGTGGAGGTGGGGGCAGATTAGTAAATATCCCCCCTCCCTTCTGACCTTATGTAGGGAGGGGGGATCCTTGCTGCTATGTGCCATCCAGTGGAGAGTGAACTCTAGCCTGCGGGGCTAGAGTTAACTCTCGTGATATATCGCGAGAGGATCCTGGCGGAGCTGCTGTCTAGTGCTCCCTGGGTCCTCTCCTGCCTCCCTCCATGCTGCTGTGGGTCGGTGAGGTAGATCTTTGATCTCCCCGCCGGCCCATGGAGGCTTAGAGCAGAGCCGGCACTCAGATAGCCAGCAGGGTACAAGTCCTGTGGAATAATGTGTGGGAACTCTCCCAAGATTCCCACCCTCCCAAAAAAATAATATACACTCGTGTGTGTGTGTGTATATATATATATATATATATATATATATATATATATATGTACAGACACATTCACAGACACACTCACAGACACATTCACAGACACACACTCATACACTCACAGACACACACTCATACACTCACAGACACACACTCATACACTCACAGACACACATACACTCACAGACACTCACACACAGACACTCACACACAGACACTCACACACAGACACTCACACACATACACTCACACACATACACTCACACACACACACACATACAGACACACACATACAGACACACACATATTCACAGACACACACACACACATTCACAGACACACACACACATTCACACACACACACACAAATTATTATTTTTTTAATAAAAAAATGTCCACCCAGCCTCCCTACCTGGAGTGCTGGCGTGGACTTGTCTCTGGGGTCCAGTGGGTAGGGCGCCTCTCTCCATCTCAGCCGCGGCGAGGGAGCTGTGTGCTGTCTGCTCCCTCTCGCCGCGCGGGCTGCCTGCTGTAGCGGGGAGCCGGAATATGACGTCATATTCCGGCTCCCGCCATCAGCAAACGGCGCGCGGCGAGTGGGAGCAGACAGCACACAGCTCCCTCGCCGCGGCTGAGATGGAGAGGGGGGGATGCATCACCTCTTGCCCCTCCTCCCCCCCCCACTTCCATGACAGGGGGAATACGGGGGGAGGAAGGGTGGCATTTGGGGGCGCTAAGTGCCTGCAGGAACAGTGTTCCTGCTAAAAAAAAAAAGTGCAGGAACGCTGTTCCTGCAGGACTCACTCCATAGGCGTGCCGCGGGGATTAGGGTGTGCCCAGGCACACCCGGCACACCCCGTGCGTACGCCTATGTTCCCAGGCATAAGGTAAGGTTTTGTTACAGAAGAGTTTGTTTTTTTTGATTCACTTTTTTACCTCTGTAAACTGGTCGTGGAGCACAGCCTCAAGCTGCGTTAGATCGGACTTGCTTGCATAGATTATCCAATCGAGCAGGGTATGGTTATGGCTTTTAATGTTTATGCGAGTTGGGGAGGAGATTAATTGCTTTAGCTGCAAAGTCTTAAACAGCCTGCAAGAACTATTATTTTTAGGATTCAGCCAATCAATATTAAAATCTCCAAAGACCAACAGTTTACTTTTTGTGTTTTGAGCTATGGTTTCACTAAGGAGATGGGCTCTGTCAGATAGGGAATGCACTGGGGAGCTAGGTGGGCAGTAGATTCCTGCAACAATGATTGATTTACTGCACGGGATCTCAAATGTGCCAGAAAGGAAATTAAAGGTGGCAGGAGAGCTATAGTTCTGTAAGGGAGTAAACTTTATGGAATTGTCAACACAAATGACAATGCCACCTCCTCTTTTTGCTCTGTCATTTCTATGGCATGAATCCCGTGTATTGCAATGGTAGAGTCAGGTAATTTTGTGGTTAGCCACGATTCAGAGAGCACAATGATTTTGGGCTTTGAATGTAAACACCATGCTTGCAGTGCATCACTTTTTGGTAGTAAGCTGTGGATATTACAGTGCACAAAGGAGAAGCCTTTTTTAGCTGGACACACATAATGTGTGTTTGGTAGTATTGCAATTGAAGGGTTTTATACTTTTGTGGGGTGGGGGTTGGAGGGCTTGATTTCAACACTCCCCACTGGCACTCAGCAGAGAAATTACACCAACAAAGCAGGCCATGATGTATAAGAATTTGGTGTATGTTATGTTTTTTGGAAGTATTTATCCAATTGCTGTTTAAACATCTGTATGGACTCTGATAAAACCACCTCTTCAGGCAGAGAATTCTATATCCTTATTGCTCTTATCCTTATTTGCCTTAGATGAAATCTCCTCCAGCCTAAATGCGAGACCTTGTGTCCAATGTGTAGCCCTGTTTATAAATAGATTTCCATATAATGGTAAATACTGGCCCCGTATATATTTGTATAATGCTATCATATTCCCTCTGAGGCACCGTGTTTCCAAACGAAAGAGATTTAAATTTCTTAACCTCTCTTCTTAACTAGAATGCTCCATTTATTTCATCAATTTTGTATCTCATCTCTGCACTTTTTCTAGTGCCATCATACCCTTCTTTAGAACAGGTGCCCAAAAAAACTCCTGTTGTTTCAACTCCTACTTAAAAGAGACTAATTGAAATAGGCTACTTGTAAGCAAACTGCAGTGAGCATATACTTTGACATAAATGGCGTCGGCATGGCTGAAATCCCACGTACAGTGTATGGATGTATACATATATAATTACAGACTCAATCTTCAGGTGATTTTCAGGAGTGATATTGAAGAAATTTAACTTTGAAGTAAGTAAATAAAAAATAAAAATGCAGCTGCAAGTGTGAGTCATATTAGACCGACGGAAAGTTTGAAGTATGCTATTTGTACTCTATAAAAGCACTCTGATAAGGTATTTGGCAGCCAGGATGGCAATATCCATCAGCTCTGACCTTTTAAAAATAACACTAATAGTGCTTTAGGTGACAGAAGGCTAAAGGTGTAGTCCCTCAGAGTTTCCCAGGAAGAGAAAGGCCTCCTCTCTAATTAGAATGATATAAATACAAGTTTCACTTCCTCATTATCCATGTTATATATTTCTATGCAGCATAGCAGGATTTGTCTGCACCTTTACCACAGCCCTGTAATATAGCCAAATCATCATTAAAGGAACTTTCTTAGCACTAGACCTTCGAAGAGAGACTGGGCAGAGTAACCTAGCTTAGCTCTTTCCACAATCCTGATGTGGGGCGCCTGATATAAGATAATAACAAAAGGAACAGGTGTCAACCCAGATAGATATATTGAGGCATTAGGTGGGGACCAAGGTGTAGTGTTTATCAAGGAGCCATTGTTTTGAGGGTGTGTTGCAATCAGGTCCTTGGCTTGTGAAATTTGAATAATGTGTCCGGGTGTTGGTTCACATGGTTCTTTTTATGATTAGTTGTTATGTTTGTGGGAAGGGAGTTGATGAACTTCACCCATGTATGAAATGAAAACATTAGACAATACGAACATACTGGATTACAGCATAGGAATTCAATCCATTCAAAAAACGATGAAATAATTAGCTTCAAAAATCTTAATGTTTGTGTTTGGACATGTGATACTACCGGGCAGGTAAGTTCAGGAAGGAGGAGGTAAGAAATCCAGTGGTGATGGCTCGCCCATGAGTAGTTTAGGATGAAATAATTGATGTAGTTGTCATAATAAAAAATTAAAATATATATATATATATATATATATATATATTGCCTGTGATAAAATTAGATATCTCAGTTAGAGAACTGTAGAATCCAGTGTTTACTGTACCTGTATTGCACTGGATTGTGATATAATGTGCTAAATATTTAATAGAAAATGAATGAAAATAGAGCAGGTCTTAAAAAAAGGAAAACACAAGTTACAGTTGATTTTCCAATAATTATGCAGCTATGTAATTTCTAGATAAATTATGGTTCCCCTTTAAAGGGACACAATAGTCACCAAAAACACTACAGCTTAATGTAATGGTTCTGGTGTCTCTAGCCTGTTCCTGCAGGCTTTTTAATGTAAACACTGTCTAGTAACACCTCTACTGACAGTCACTCTAGAGGTGCTTCCTGGGTCAGTGCTGCACTCAGCATCTCAACGCTCTGCATGTAGATCCTGAATGTTCCCAATGGAGATGCATTGAATCATTGTATCTCTATGAGGAGTTGCTTATTGGCTGAGATCATCAAAACTGATAATTTCAGCTACGGAAGTAGGTGTGCACTGATGGAGAAAAGGTAAGATAACTACCTTTTCATTGAAATATTGGGGAGGGGGATTGTGGATTACTAATCTAAATTAGTTCATTTGACTGCTGCTATTTTGAGATAGTTTTGGTGTGCTCTAATGGTAAATGTTAATTTTGATAAGATATTGTAAATGTGATTGTGAAGTATATAGTTACTAGTTAAAATATGTTATGCTATAAAATGCCTTTGAAAAGCCTCAAAAAATAGCTGTAGTAGGTGTACCTTGTCCCATGCCACTCTGAATACCATTGGAAATATTTGGAAGGGCATTTATAATCTAGGCGTTTAAGGTGGGGGGGGGGGATTGTTTGCATTTAGCAGATTTATTAACAAGATTTTTAGTATTTTGAGTAACAGCATTCAAAAGTAAGTGTAGAAATCTGTATTTGGATTAAAGCATACGTATTACCAGTTATTGACAGTAGATGTCAGCATTGCATGTGTGTGCATTCTATGAAGCGGCAATTTACCAGAATCTCATTCAATGTGGGGCTTTTTTTTGTGTGTGTTTGGTGTCTCATTTTTGTGTGTGCCTATAATATTTAATTTTTTTTTTAACTAAAGAAGGAGACAGAGCTAACAGGTGTTCTTAGTAGATATATTATTCCAAGCTCCGTACTTTAAGAATTTTGTTTAGACATATTTCCAGATTCACGTTTAGGAATCCAGGTGCTTATCAGGGTCAGGGTTACCCAGTTTAGTAGATAAAATAAATTAGGTTCAGGCACTCAGGATTGCTAAAGGAAGGCAGGTTTTTATCGAAACAAAAAGTGCAACATTTTGGCCTACACAGAGGCCTTTATCACGCTATCATCTCAGTGTCAGAGTACACTATTTAAAGGGTGTCAACCATAACCACAATTAACATAATCTGTGCAAAATGAATCAATAAAATAGAAACAATCATACACTAAATTCATAAATATACATATTCCAGTGCAAAAACAGTGCATTCATAATTATTAATAAATTAAAAGGTTCATCCAGAAAAAAAAAAAAAAAACTTTTTAATTCATTATGAATTTAAATCTGAGTGCCTGAACCTAATTTATTTTATATATTTCCAAATGTTAACCATTTTACGGACACAGTACTACCCTCACCAATCAATGGGGAAAATATCCAAGTAAAACAAGCCAGTGGCATGGTCTAGATTCTGGAATATCAGTGATTTTTCTACCATGTGGTCTTCCTCGTGCTGCATCAGCTTTGCTCGGCAAGGAATACTCTTCCATGAAGGAGCCCTCACTGGATGCCCTATATCCCTATAAGAATGTGCCCTACCAGTGGGGAAGGCCCAGATCTCTACAGTCTACTATTGGAGGGACTGTGCATGAATTATACACGATAGTGGACTCAGCCAATTTTCTTACAGTAGTGGGCATCCATCCCGCCAAAGCACCTCCACCAAACAACGTTGGGATGTAGCCAACATTACAGCATTTGTCCCTATGGGGTGACATCCCAAGCCAGCTAGTATCCGCACTTACTAGATTGTGGTCTGTTTCTCGTATGTTGTTTAGGTTTTCTTTTAAGCTTATGTTATCCTGATTTATTATTCGAATGTTATACTTTAATGTTACAGTTTTCTTACCCTGCTAAACTCAGGTGCCTGTGCACTGACTTATGTGCCTTTTCCCACTTTAATATAGATTAGGGAACAGCGCACAAACCAAAAATACAGTTTTACACTTTGGGCCTGTGGGATATAGCGATTCTCAGTTCCCAGCAGAAATGGTGGATGTGAAGGTTTGCTCAGCCTCACGCCTACCAGGGCTAGCTGGCAGAGATAGACTGAGAGCATCAGCTAGGCATTGTTAGCCAATCACTGCCCCAATCCCTGGTATGAATTGGTATGGTGCAAAGCCAAAGCATAGGTATGTTTCTGCTATTGGAGGCCCTGCATTAGGCTGCCAGAACTGAGAATCTCTACTAAACAGTGAGTAAACCATTTAGCAGGGATGTCGGACTCCATGCATTATATCAGCTTTAATATTTTTAAATGGTTATGGTGCGCACAGTGTTCCTTTTAAGTATATAGTTAACAAATACCATTGTCCAATTCTGGGGACATGGAGAAAAAGAGAACAAGAAAAATTGTTAAAAGTAAATAAAAATTGACGAGACAAGACGGCCTTTATATCTGACCAGGATACCTCCCAGATAGAACTGCTAGTTGACCAATAGCAAACAGCAAAATCTTTAAGAAAAGCAATAGTAGGAGTCCAAGGCTCATAAACTGTGAATCAATCCTTAGTCTTCATAGTGCCCGAGCTAGACTAGCACAGCCAATGTTCTATGTGGGCTTGTGTAAGGGGATTTAACTGATTCCGGAGGTCCTCATGCAGAGCTTTAGGACGTCCAGTGTCAGACGACCTAAAGTGCGGTAAAATCCCTGAAGCGCCTCTAGTGGATGACTAATAGCCAGCCACTAGAGGCTGTCTTAGTACTACAATGTAAACAGCCATGGAGGTGGGGCCAACCGCGGCGACACTGGTGAGAAAAGGAAAGTAAAAACGCCTTTTCAGCGTGATCAGAGTGAAGCCGGGGAACTAAACAGCCACACCAGAACTATACGATATACAAACATTTATTCCTGACCCGATAGTGTTCCTTAATTGCATTGTGACTAGATTAGCAATCCGCATTAAATTAGTACTATGTGAAGAACAGTAATAACAAATAAACCGTGCTTTTAGGCGCTTCGAATATAATATGGTGAAGAACCTGTTTCTGTTGAGCAGCTCACACACGTGTAGGTACCTCCAAACCTTAACACAATAGCATGCAAAAAAGTGGGGTAATGAAAATGAGACAGAAAGGTCACAACAAACAGAACCCAGTGGAGCGCTAATTAAATAAACTAAACTCACCCTTAAAATAAAGGGATATGCCAATTGAGAGAATATGGTATAGAGCCAGGCAAAGATAGGCTCAGGTCATAAAAGCTGGGGTATTTTAAAGCAAATACCAGGCTTCTTCAATAGCTGAATGGTGGTCCTCAGAGAAAAGGAGAGAAAGGGAACAGTGGACCGGAGTCCTAGTGTATTATCCTCACCCAATATGTCAGAAAAACAAATACAAGTACTTGCTCACCTTTCAGAGAGCCAATGTGAACTGGGCTCTCAGTGTGATAGATATTGTGCCTTTAAGAGGGCACTACTCTTCTTTGTTAAGCAGGAAATTAGATGCAGGACGTAGGCTCAGGTAGACAGCATAAAATTTATTGTAGTAAAACACTTACATAAAATATAAAATAAAAAGTCCCATAGAATATGGTGAGTCCTCGTCCGAGACGCGTTTCGCCTTATAGAAAGGCTTTTTCAATCGAGCAAAAACGCGTCTCGGACGAGGACTCACCATATTCTATGGGACTTTTTATTTTATATTTTATGTAAGTGTTTTACTACAATAAATTTTATGCTGTCTACCTGAGCCTACGTCCTGCATCTAATTTCCTGCTTAACAAAGAAGAGTAGTGCCCTCTTAAAGGCACAATATCTATCACACTGAGAGCCCAGTTCACATTGGCTCTCTGAAAGGTGAGCAAGTACTTGTATTTGTTTTTCTGACATATTGGGTGAGGATAATACACTAGGACTCCGGTCCACTGTTCCCTTTCTCTCCTTTTCTATGTGAAGAACAGACCGAAGAAAATCAATAATTTGAGGTTACGTGCATTCTTAAAATGCCGTTCATACCATAAAAGAAGATCTGCTGACTAATGAAACTCGGAAAAGTTTAAGAGTGTGACTATCAATAGAAATCTCTGAGACATGAACACTTGGAATTGACAACATCCTGCCTCAGTGGAGCAGGAGAATACTTTTCCCATGAATTGTTTAGATGGGTCATCAAGCTCTGAAAGATTGCAGCTCCTCTGCCATTCTCTTAAGTACTCTACTTTCCAGTTGCAAAGAATACTTTTTGATCTCATAATCTTTCACCCAGTACTGTATACACAAGCCCAATTTATTGTAGAGGACTTAATAAATAATTCATAATGACTTCCTCTTTGTTCTTTTATGTTCTGTAATTATTATGCTTTGACACTAGTGGATTTCTGTACATTTGTAGACATTGCTGGAAGCGAATTGCTCGCAGTTTCAGAATATACAGGGTGGGCCAACATTCCAAGTTGGATTTGACAGGTAAATATTTTATTTGTTAGTGATTAAATTTTTTCGTTGCAGGTATATAATATTCCACGAGACCTCCTGAGACAACTATTCGGCTAGCGGATAATTGAAAGAAATTCCCAGATTACTTGGCCGCCACGTTCGCCCGACCTTTTAGCTCCCAATTAATTTCTGTGGGGATATCTGAAGAAGAGGGTGTTTGAGAACAATCTGCATACACGTGAGCAGCTCAAAGAGAATATCCGTGCAGAAATTCGAGCATCTAAAACATTAACTAATGTTATAAACAATGCAACTGAAAGAGCCCAACATTGCGAGGCGGCAAATGGAGCTCATTTAAAAGATGTCATCTTCCCTACCTAGTCAAACAAATCTCCATACATTAAGCATTTATTGTAAGTAATATCATTGAAATTGGTTCGTTAATAAAAAAAACAAAACGTTTTTTATTGACTTCTCGAAACCGTCTCTGAATTTTGACCCACCTTGTAGTTTACTGAAGCTTAGCCATGCTTAAAGGATCACTCGAACCAACATTACCAGGGCAGCTTGATGTAGTGGCTATGTTATCTAGAGTCTTTGGGTTCCAACCTCCTTAGAAGAAGCTTGACAAAACCTGGGAATTTTTAGGTATCTGGAGACAACCCCCTTTAGGAACCATAACTACTTCAACAAATTGAAGTCTTTATGGTGCCTGGAGTCCATGGACGCCAAGTCTTGCTGCATTGATTAAATTAAATTAACATTCTGCATTATCAGTGTCAGTTTTTTCCACCTTCCATAGCAGTGATTGACTGATAGTGCTGTTGGTAGGTTAGCATGTTACATAAACGTTTTATTTAACTTTGCAAATTAGAGCGTCAAGACCACTTCAGAACAACGACAAGACCTGCAGCTAAGTAAGAGAGAAGAACAAATGTTATTAAGAGGACACTAAGCTTCGTACCCCCTGAAACTTACTGTAGTGGTTATTTGGGTGCAGTCCCTCTGCATTTGAGTGGCTTGATAAAAAAGGCTCTATATAAGATAATAAGCAGGTTTTACTAAGGAATTCTTTACACTGGAGTCGGAAAATCAGGGAATATATAGAAAAAACAGGTGCACCTGAATCCCCACAATCTGCTCGCTCCATAAACATTACTGATCCTTCTAACATTTGCATAGAACTAGCTTGAGTACTGTTCTTAAGTACTATTACGCCATACTATAACTGTTGTGAGTGTCGATGTATCACTACTGCCCACATTTCTTGAATTCTGAAACAGTTTAGAAACATGGTCTATGGATCACTAAATATACTAACTATCCTGTGCTTTAACTCCATTCGGGTTTTACCATGCTTTTGGTGTAAGCATGATTAAATCCCTACTTATACCAGCGACTCCCAGGTATCAAGCATTACCTGGGGCTCCCCTCTGTCAGCTGGGGCCATGTTTAGTGGCATACGTAATTCAACTAAAAACCATTGGGAGAAAAAAAAGTCCAAACAGTGCACAATTTAATTAAAAAAACAAAACAAAAAAAAAACAGTCCCTTTATTGCTTCATAGTTAAAATTGCGGCTGGAACCAACAGTAGGAAGGAAGACACGACCAGGATAATGCTAAAGTGTTATGAAGATGAAGTGCCCATATGGCGCAAAATGGTATCATGGTGGTGTCACCCCCCCTACTGCTGGTCCCAACCAAGCAATAAAGTACTGTTTTTTTAAAACTCAATTTTGCACCTTTTGAGCGCTCTTTTTTTTTTCTCCCGATGGTTTTTGGCTGAATTACACATACTTTCTTATCTATGGACTCAGAATCCGTTATAGCACTTGTGCAATCTTTCCCATCTGTGATATGTAGATAACTCCAGTGGAGTGACCGGCAGGAGGGCAGTGGTGTATTTTGAATTTGTGCTGCCCTAGGCATGCCAAAACTTGAGCACCCCCCTAATTTAAATTTGACCCACCCCTTCCTGTCAAGGCCGCACGCACTTTGACTGACAGACACTCACTCACTGATGCATGCACTGGCATACACTTACTGAAAGATACAGTCATTGGCACACACTGTTTAGCCAACACACACACTTGCTGACAAGCACACACTCTCAGATACACTGACATCCAATGACATATACACACACTCTGATTTGGCACACTCTGACAGACACACACTCACTGACAGACACACACACTCACTGACAGACACACTCACTGACAGACACACTCACTCACTGACAGACACACACACTCACTGACAGACACACAATCACTGACAGACACATTTACTCACAGACACACTTACTCACACACTAACTGATAGACACACACAAACTCATACATATTTCGCCCAATACTCACAAACTGGGAGAGCTGGAGTGGATTCCTTACCTGGGGTCCAGTGAGGCTGCTAGTGCTGCTGGGCAGGTGTACGTACAGGCAGGCAGGAGGCGAACGGGCAGAGTAGGTGGTGAGAGAGCTTTGATCTTCCTGCTCAGCTCCCGGCATCACTTTGCGCACTTCTTAGTGATGCCGGGAGCCGGACTGACGTTATATTCCGGCTCCCGGCATCACTAAGCGGCGCGTCAGGGAGCTGAGCAGGAAGATCTCAGAGTACAGCACTCCCTCGCCGCATGCCCGCAATACTAGCTGCCGTCCGCCTACAACTCCCATGATGCTTTGCATCCCTTTAGAATGTCTTTGGAATGACAAAGCATCATGGGAGTTGTAGTTATAAAACATCTGGGGATCTATCTTTTGGGCACCCCTGCTGTGGGTGGTCTTTAGGGTTACCAAGTAGTTATCTAGTAGTGTGGATTGCATGGAGAAATGCAAAAGGTGAGATCCTTTATCAAATTAAGTGATATGGGTTTACCGTGACAGGTTGCCTTTTATTTGTGGGTTACATAGTTGCATAGGCTGAAAAGAGACGTGTCCAAGTTCAGCCTTTCTCACATCTGTGTTTGCTGATCCCCCCCCCCCCCCAAAAAAAACACAAAAAAAAAGTTTGAAACACTTTCCAATTTTGCAACAAACTAGGAAAAAAAATCCTTCTTGACCCCAGATTGGCAGTCAGCTTACTACATGTATGTTACATATTAATGACATTTCTGTGTGTATTATGCCTATATAAATGTATTTTAACATATGTCTAAATATTACAGGAATAATTATATATATATTACTAATACACACATTAATATACATGTCTATATATGTGTGTGTGTATTACTATCAGAATCACTTCAATTACGTCTATCTGTACATTGTCCTAGCAAAATGTATCTATTGGAAGGAAAATCCATTTAATAAGAGCTCTTTCTCTCACCTGTCAATTAGCTCTTCGGCATAAACCCCCGTGCTGAAGAACTGAGTTACAGGGAGAGCAGGAGACACGGGTGAAAATGCATCCCCCACCCCATAAACACACACACAAAATGAAGCCCATGGAATAAGCAAAGCTAGGTGGAATGGGCCTTGACAGAGCTAGGAGGCAGGCCTATGGAGGAGTGTTACTTGATTGGTCAATTGAAATAAGGGGAGTGGCTTAGTCATATAAATATTCGCCATTTTAAAATTGGGTTCCATTTTAATTCGAAATCTTTACCTGTTGTTAGCTGTTGCTGGCTTCTGGTGGGGATTTCTTCTTTTTGTCTTTCAGATGGATTCCGTGGCTGAGAGTGATATGGCAGCGATCCTCGAGGGCGTGAAGGCGGCGATCCGGCAGCATGGCACAGCTTGGATGGAACAGCAGCTGGGGGCAGCACTGAGCATGGCGGGTCCGTCGGCGGCGCCGGCGCGGAGGACTTCGCGCCGGACCAGGCCTCCACAGCGATTGAGCCCTGAGGCCGGTGCTGGCGCGGTTAGGAGTCGCAGCCCGTCAGCAGGCGGGACAAGGACCGGCAATAGGAGATGTGGCGGCCGGGCTAGGATCCGCGGAGGTAGCGGCCCGGAGGCGACCGCGCAGCAAGGTCGGCAAGCAGCATCTGAGGGGTGCGGTCAGGACAAGATGGCGCCGAGGAACTCGGAGGCAGCGGGCTCGTTATCGGCAGCGGGTCCCGTTGGGAGCAGGGAGCAGCCTGCAGGACAGAGTGGACGCGGTGAGTCGCCCCCTGGGTCAGTTAGGGCAAAAAGGGGTAAAAAGCAGGGGTTGTCGAATGAGGCCCTCTTAACCCGTTCAGGTTCAGCGAATGATGGTGCAGCCATTAAGGGCTTGGACAGCAGAGGACAGTCGGCACCTGCCACACATTCCAGGGCGGGTAGGGCGGCACCCAGAGCACGCAGCGGGTTGCAGCAAGAGAGGGCTAGGCCGCAAGCACCCCTTCCATCAGCGCAGCGGCCGCAGGTGACAGGCGATAGGACTGCTCATAGGGCGCTAGTGACGGGTGGCGGGGTCGCAGCAGGCAGTGGCATGGCCCCCTCCAGAACTGGCACAGAGATGGGGCGCTGTAGGCCGGCAGATCAGCGGGCGGGCAGGGAAGGCCGCGCTCAGGATAGGTCGGACAGCCCCGTTAGTTGGCGCAGGGACAGGGGGGGTGATAGGGGATCCCGTCATCGCTCCAGGAGTAACCGGCGGAGCAGACAGCGCAGCAGCAGCGGGGAGTCGTCGGTTGGGCGGTACCGCGGCTCTCCCGTTCGGGGTCCAGTCTCGCGGGGGAGTGCGTCTAGGTCGGCGAGCAGGGGCTCTCCTGACAGGCGAGACAGAAGTTCGCCCGGGGACAGGTGTGGCAGAAAGGGCCGGCAGGCCAGGAGTAGCAGTACGCATAGGAGCGCAAGGGTTGAGGTTAGGGAGGATTTGGGTTCTGAAGACGGCCTCCCCAGTTGTGCTTCTTTCGTCCACAGGTCATTGGATGTCGGGTCAGCGGGCCGTAGGAGGCCTAGGGACGGCGGGGAATTCGCAGCAGCATCGCCAGGCCCATCGCATGGCGGAGTTCGGGATGCAGCCCCAGGATCAGCAACACCTCGGGGTTTGGTCGGTGAGTTGCACAGTACACCACACTCTGGAGATTTATTAGAGGGCTTAAAATCGTTCCTTACATCTTGGAGTTCAGGGCTGGATAAGGGGGCTTCTTTTAGCAGGGCTTGGTTGCCAGGATCGTCGGGTTTGGGGTCGGGGGTGCTTCCGGTCCCCGAGCGGGCAGGGAGCGGGGCAGGTGAGTTGGCAGCAGCGGTAGGGGGGTCAGTAGCCTCAGAAGTGGCTGTGGAGAGGGACACGCTAGTGGGGGGGATTCCGGATGCAGCACGGCAGAATGTACACGTGTCGTTTGCGGGTCCGCTAGGGTGTCACCTTAAGATGGAAGTTAAAGAAAGGTTGTGGAAGGGTGAATTTGTGGAGATCTTCTCCCTTCTCCCTTTAGATGAGTACCTGGATTTGAAGGAGGAGGATAAAAAGGACGCTAAGAAAGAGGAGGAGGAAAAGCGGCGTCGGTATAGGAAAATCCCGAAAACTTTCGGGAATTGGTTGCGAGCATTTTGCATACTGGCGAGTGTGCTGGGGGAAAAGGCCCCTGATAAATGTTCCCAGTTGTTTTGTTACTTAGACGGGGTGTGGGAATCTTACCGCACGTATGGGGGGCTGGCCTGGTGGCGGTACGATGAACAGTTTCAGAGGCTATCAGCTAATCCAGGGATGAGATGGGACCAGATGGACCTACTGTTATGGATGAAGCTGATGATGTCCCAAAAGGCGGCCCCCTTTCAAGGGGGGCTGGCGCCGGTGCCTCTTCCACCGCGTCGGCTGCGCAAAGGAAGGGTTTTTGCTGGCTCTATAATGAGGGCCAATGTAAGTGGGGTGCCTCATGCCGCTTTAAGCATGAATGCTCCGGTTGTGGTGGGGGGCACAGTTACAACAAGTGTTTCAAGCGGGGTAAGTCTGCAGCACCTAGCTCGGCCGGAGGGGCTTCGGCACCATCCGCTGCCGCTGGGTCGGTCACCAGTGAAGGTAGACGCGATGCTCCCGTGGCTAAACAGCTACGGTAAACGGGATGATGCCAGCTTGTTGTTTGAGGGATTTACGAAGGGTTTTATCATTCCCTTCCGGGAGCGGGTTTTGGCACCTCGTTTCCGTAATCTGCGCTCCGTTGGCGAACATCATGATGTAGTGTGTGAGAAATTGCTTCATGAGGTTCGCCTGGGCCGGATGGCGGGACCGTATAAAGTGCCTCCGCTGCCCGATCTCAGGGTTTCCCCTCTAGGCTTGGTGCCAAAAAAGGAGGCGGGAAAATTCCCCCTTATCCACCACTTGTCATACCCGAAAGGGTCATCGGTTAATGATGACATTGACGGGGCACTCTGTTCTGTTTCCTACGCATCATTCGGAGGCAGGACGCGGAGCGTTGTTGGCTAAGGCGGACATAGAAGCGGTTTTTCGCCTTTTGCCCATTCACCCAATGTGTCACCACTTATTGGGTTGTTTTATCGATGACAGCTATTTTGTGGATCTGTGTCTACCCATGGGTTGCTCCATTTCATGTGCGTACTTTGAGACATTTAGTACGTTCGTGGAATGGGTAGTGAGGAAGGAGGCGGGCACCAAGTTTGTGGTCCATTATTTGGATGACTTCTTGTGTGTGGGGCCGGCCGGCTCCGACGCTTGCCGTTTCAGGTTGCGGTGTCTTGAATGGGTTAGCCAGGTTTTTGGGATACCTCTGGCTCGCGACAAGACTGTGGGGCCTGTTACTTGCCTTAGTTTCCTAGGACTTGAGATTGACACGGTCGCCGGGGAATGTAGGTTGCCAGCGGATAAGTTGGAGTCCCTGCGCGACGCTATTTCAGAGTTGCGGGGGGCAAGGAAGGCGACCCTGCGGGATATACAATCGCTGTTGGGACGGTTGAATTTCGCTTGTCTCATTATTCCGGTGGGTAGGGTGTTTAACCGGTTCCTAGCCAAAGCCACGGCGGGAGTGCGGTCACCTCATCATTTTATTAGAGTCACCGCTCCGATCAAGGAGGACTTGGGGGTTTGGGAGACCTTCCTGAAGGATTTTAATGGGAAGGTCTTTTTCAGGGAAAAGTGTATTGAATCGCCCGAGTTGGAATTCTTTACCGATGCATCTGGGAGTGTAGGTTTCGGGGCCTACTTCGCAGGTCAGTGGTGTGCGGAAAGATGGCCTGAAAAGTGGGCAGTCAGCCCGCTGATTCGGAACTTGGCTTTCCTCGAGCTGTTCCTATTGGTGGTGGCACTCTCGTTGTGGGGTCAGGTTTTACGCAATAGGAGAGTGGTTTTCTTTACTGACAACATGGCTGTTGTGGAGGCGGTGAACAATCTGTCAGCGTCCTCGGTCCCAGTGGTCCGCTTGCTCCGCCGGTTTGTTTTGTACTGCATGCAGTTAAACATTGTTTTTCGTGCACGTCATGTCCCAGGTTTCTTAAACGTAATTGCGGATGCTCTTTCTCGCTTTCAGTGGGAAAAGTTTCGGGCGGAGGCTCCGACCGCGCAAAAGGAGGGTCTGCCATGTCCGGATCAGATGTGGCGGCTCGGGACGTCTTGCTTGGAAGACTGATCAGGGATTCGTTGGCTCCGGGCACGTGGGCAGCGTATAGTAAAGTATGGGAAAGGTGGGACGAAGCAGTAGGCTGTACAGGGGACATGGTATCGGCAAAGGTACGTTTAGAGACTTTATTATGGTTGCTTTGCCGGCTGTTCGCAGGGGGTGCTTCCCCGGCAGTGGTTGGTCGAAACTTGGCAGCCCTAGCGTTTCTCTTCAAGCTCCGTGGGTGGGAGGATTTGACGAAGTCGTTTATTGTGCGGCAGGCAGTTAAAGGTTATCGCAAGGGGAGGTCTGTCCCCGACAGTAGGAGGCCGGTGTCTTTCACGGTGCTTCTGCAGCTTCTGGGGGTCTTGCCAAGTTTGTGTTTTTCGCTGTTTGAGGTCTTGCTCTTTAAGGTGGCTTTTGTATGGGCCTTTTTCGGGGCATTTCGGGTGAGCGAGATTGTGAGTGGGAGTAAGCTTAGGCAAGGGGGTCTTCAGTTCGAGGACGTGGACTTGAGGGTAGCAGAAGTAGCTATTCGGCTACGGCGCTCGAAGACTGATGTCTTTGGGAGAGGTCGGACGATTAAGCTGTCTGCTATACCTCAAGTGGAGGCTTGCCCGGTGGGCTGTGCTCAGCGATATGTGGAAGTCCGCCCTGAAGGGAAGGGGTCCTTTTTTCGCCATGCTGACGGCTCGGCGTTGTCAAGGTTCCAATTCACCAGGGTGTTTAAGTTGGGTTTGGAGCGCTTGGGCATGGATCCCTTGCAATTTGGCACCCACTCGTTCAGGATCGGGGCTGCCACTGAGGCGGCGAGATTAGGCTTGGGGGACGAGCTGGTTAAGAAAATCGGGAGATGGGAATCGCTTAGATTCCGTTCATATGTACGACCTGACCTGTTATTATAAATCATGTTGATGTTTTGGCGGTACAATTCAGGTTGGCCGTGGTTATAAGTTATTTCCTTTCTTTTCAGGTGGAGTCGCATGGATAGTAGGCCATTCATATGTCTACTGGGCTGAACGGAGGGCTGCAGTTCGGAGACAAGGCGCGCAGCTCGGCTTTCCGTTGGAGGTGTTACGTGTGTTGTGGTTTGGCTTTCGGGGTTATGGTTGGAGAGATACGTGTTTGGATTTATTTCGGAGGATAGGGCGGGGGGAAGTCCCTGATTTAATATTGTTCCACACGGGGGGGAATGATTTTGGGTTGGTCCCGCAAAGGGAATTAGTTCGTGGAATTAAAAGGGACTTGGATAAGTTGAGGTCTTTGATCCCCGGGGTGGTTATTGTTTGGTCGGAAACGGTACCGCGTTTCCATTGGCGTCATGCGAGGGATTTCGCAGCGATGGCAAGATATAGACGTAAGTTCAATAAGTTGTTGGCGATTTTTATTAAGAGATCTGGGGGGGTAGTTGTGCGGCACAGGGAGCTGGAGGATATGTTACCGGGATACTTCCGGCGTGATGGGGTGCATTTGTCTGATGTGGGTTTGGATTTCCTTAATTTGGGCTTTCAGGATGGTTTGCGGCAGGCTTTGTTTATTCGGGGTGGGGGCGCCCAGGAGGCTTGAGGGGTCAAGCTCTGTGCTGTGGCGGGGGTAGGTCGGTTTTTGGTAAGTGGGATAGGTCAAGAGGAATACTTACCTTTAGATTTGGTGGTAGGTTCGAGCTCGGCGGTAGCTACGAACCTGGGGGTGTAGGGGTGTCTCGGTATGCCCCTACACTGGAAATGGATGCCCTTGGTGGCTGGGACAATGGTGTAGGGGTGTCTTGGTATGCCCCTACAGTGGAAAGGGATGCCCTTGGTGGCTATGTGATGGTGTAGGGGTGTCTTGGTATGCCCCTACTGTGAAATGGGATGCCCTTGGTGGCTATGATAATAGTGTAGGGGTGTCTCGGTATGCCCCTACAATTGGAAATGGTTGCCCTGGGTGGCTGTGTTAATTGTTTATGTTATTTATGATATGTTACATTGTTATATGGTATTATGTAAATATGTTTGAGGTCATTGTCTGGGTATTTAGTTATGTTAATTGGGGGAATGTCTGTTCAAATGTTGGTGACAATGACCTCTTAAAATTTTAAATTTTAATTTTATATATTTATGTAATTAATAAAGCCGTGGAATATTTTTGCCAAATAATCCTTGTGTCTGTGTTTATTGGAGGTTAATTGGTTATAACTGGAATAGGCCAAAGAGACGACAATGCGCATGTCATGAAGCCCATGGAATAAGCAAAGCTAGGTGGAATGGGCCTTGACAGAGCTAGGAGGCAGGCCTATGGAGGAGTGTTACTTGATTGGTCAATTGAAATAAGGGGAGTGGCTTAGTCATATAAATATTCGCCATTTTAAAATTGGGTTCCATTTTAATTCGAAATCTTTACCTGTTGTTAGCTGTCCCACCCACCCTCCCTAATTTAGTGGGTTAATGGTTAAGATTTATGACTCTCCCGTTTTGTCACGGCGGCGGGGGATGGTTTAGTTTAATTGGGGGTAGGTCGGTTTTTGGTAAGTGGGATAGGTCAAGAGGAATACTTACCTTTAGATTTGGTGGTAGGTTCGAGCTCGGCGGTAGCTACGAACCTGGGGGTGTAGGGGTGTCTCGGTATGCCCCTACACTGGAAATGGATGCCCTTGGTGGCTGGGACAATGGTGTAGGGGTGTCTTGGTATGCCCCTACAGTGGAAAGGGATGCCCTTGGTGGCTATGTGATGGTGTAGGGGTGTCTTGGTATGCCCCTACTGTGAAATGGGATGCCCTTGGTGGCTATGATAATAGTGTAGGGGTGTCTCGGTATGCCCCTACAATTGGAAATGGTTGCCCTGGGTGGCTGTGTTAATTGTTTATGTTATTTATGATATGTTACATTGTTATATGGTATTATGTAAATATGTTTGAGGTCATTGTCTGGGTATTTAGTTATGTTAATTGGGGGAATGTCTGTTCAAATGTTGGTGACAATGACCTCTTAAAATTTTAAATTTTAATTTTATATATTTATGTAATTAATAAAGCCGTGGAATATTTTTGCCAAATAATCCTTGTGTCTGTGTTTATTGGAGGTTAATTGGTTATAACTGGAATAGGCCAAAGAGACGACAATGCGCATGTCATGCATTTTCTCTTGGATTTCTCCCTACCCACTTTTGAATTTCTTTTTTTTTTGTGTTTCTTATTCCCTCCTTTCATTTTTTTACCTCGTTTAGTGTATCTTGTAAATTTTTCTCTTTTGTGTCTCCTACAACCCCCTTTGTTTGTCTCTTTGAACTCCCCTTGTATATCTTTTACGTCATCCCAGCCCGTGTGTTTCTTTTTACCCTTCTCCAGCCCTCTGTATGTCTCTTTCCTCTCAGCCCCTTTTTAAAAAAATTCTTTATTTTGTCACGCGTAAATGGTACATAAGTACCTATTCTGCCACAACAGCAGAGATAGGTTATAAACAGGCATACATTCGTGTGACAAAGAGTTATTAACGATTATACAGCACTTTTTTTTGTGACTCTACTGCGTTTGATAGGGCATGCCAGAGGTTAAATGAGTTCTTCCTAAGGTGTACAAGACATGTCAATGCTCATGAGTAATATCAAGCTTGAAATTGAGGTTGGATTTGTGTTTCTGAGGCCATGTGAGCAGAGAAGATGCTTTGGTTGTAGGTAGGTGTCATTAATAGCTCAGAACTGTGTTTTTAGCAAACAGTACCGTGTAGGTCCTATGACTGGGATTAATTCCAGTGTGGGGTGCTGCTGATCTGTGCTTAGGTATCTTGTTGATCGTGTGTGTGTTTGCCATCCATTCGGTTGCGTTTCCATCTCAGTGTGGTGCTCAGTGATAGGTGTGTACTGTTTGATACCCCTAACCGGGGTGGGGGGGGGGAGAGGTTGTCATCTCGTCTATTGGGCTCTCAGCCCCTTTTGTGTGTGTCTTAGCCCCAGCCCTTTTGTCTCTTTCTCCCCTTCTGAATCCCCTCTGTGTGTCTCTTTCTAACTTCAGTCCCTCTGTGTGCCTCTTTCTCTCCTCCCAGTCCAGCTTTGCCCCCCTACAAACCTTGTGTGTCACTTTGTTCCCATTACCTTCTGTATGTCTCTTTGTCTCTGCCTCAGTCCCTCTGTGTGTCTTTCTTCCCCAGCCCCCCTGTGTGTGTTTCTCCCCCTCTCTTCCCCCTCTGTTTCTTTCTCCCCCGTGTCTCTCTCCCCCCTGTATTTCTCCCCACTCCCCCTGTGCCTCTCTCTCTCCCCATCTCTCTCTTTCTCCCCACTCTACCTGTGTGTGTCTCTCCCCATCTGTCTCTTTCTCCCCCTCCCACTGTGTCTCTCTCTTGCCCCTCTATCTCTTCCCCCCCTCCCCCTGTGTCTCTCTCTTGCTCCTCTGTCTCTTTCTCCCCGTCCCCCTGTGTCTCTCTCTTACCCCTCTTTCTCCCCCTACCCCTGTGTCTCTCTCTTGCCCCTCTCTCATTCTCCCCCGTGTCTCTCTCTCTCGCCCCTCTGTCTCTTTCTCCCCCTGTCTCTCTCTCTTGCCCATCTGTCTCTTTCTCCCCCCTCAACCTGTGTCTCTCTCTTACCCCTCTGTCTTTTTCTCCCCCTGTCTCTCTCTTGCCCCTCTGTCTCCCTCTCCCCCTCTCCTCCTGTGTCTCTCTCTTGCCCCTCTGTCTCTCTCTCCCCCTCTCCTCCTGTGTCTCTTTCTCTCCCTCCCAGTGTCTCTCTCTTCCCCCCTTTGTCTCTTTCTCTCATATCCCCTGTGTCTATTTCTCCCATTCACCACCCCCTGAGACTGACCTGACAGTCTAATAATTCACTATAGTTTAGGGTGTAAATTGCGTGTGCATTCTTTACCCTGAAGTGCATAAGTTTGTATTTATCTACATTAAATTGAATCTGCTATTTGAGTGCCCAGTGCCCCAATCTATCTAAATCCCTCTGCAGCAAAGCAATATCCTGCTCACATTGTATCACTTTACAGAGTTTTGTGTCATCTGTAAACACTGAAACATGACTTCAATACCTATTTCAAGATCATTTATAAATATGTTAAAAAGAAGTGGTCCCAGAGCATAACCCCGAGGGACATCATTTACACTTTTGTCAAGCTTAAAAATTTACCATTAATGATACCTCTCTATAGTCTTTGAAAAAATGTTGTATCCAAGAACATTAATTTTCATCCGGGCCAATTTCTTGTAGTTTGAGCACTAACCTATTGTGTGAAACCAAACTGAATGCCTTGGCAGAATCTAGGTAGATCACATCCACTGCAACACACTGTTTCATAAAACAATATAGATTTTTGCTAATAATAATGTTCTTCCCAATTAATTTCTGAATATTATCCCTTAATAGACCTTCAAATACTTTCCCAGCCACAGAAGTTGAGCTCACAGGTCTTTATTTTCCTGGCAAAGATTTTGAATATGTTTAATATAGGAACCTAATCTGCCTTCCTCAGGTCCTCTGGTAGAATTCATGAAAGAAAAGAAAAAATACAGAGGTTTACTTATTTTCACACTTAGCTCTAAGTACTCATGGGTGAATGCCATTAGGCTCAGGAGCTATATCTTGATTAACTTTCTTTAGTTGCTGTAGCACCTTGTCTAAAGACATCCAATTACAATATCTCTGCAAGTTTATTTGCAACAATCATTTGCATATCTCTTGCCATAGATTCTTCCTTAATATAATTATTTAAAATGTCTGCATTTTCCTGGTCTTCGTGAACTAATAGGCCCATCTTTGTTTTCAGTGTACGTACACTTTAATTATTATTTTTGTATTATTATTTTTAGAATGTACGTATTTAAACAATTTGGGGGGTTGGCTTAGTTCTCTTTGGTTATCACTTTCTCATTTTCTGCTTTAGCCCACCAAATTGCCATTTTGCATGCATTATTGGCTTCCCTATATCTTATGTAGGATACCTCTAATTTGTCTGCTGTAAATGCCCTTTTCTTCTTTTTAACCTCTTGGTTTACCTTCCCACTAAGTCACAATGGTTTCAATTTGTTTATTTTGTATCTATTACCCAATAGCACATACTGAGAAGTGTACATTTATAATATTTGTAACAAAGATATTCCATTTATCCCCAGTGTTTTTTATCCCCAGCCAATATGTTGTAAAGCTGCCCTTATCTTCTTGAAATTGGCCCTATTAAAAATACATGTTTTATTAGAGCCATGTGCATTTGCTTTTTTGAGTTTATTTCAAAAGACACTATATTGTGATCACTATTTCCCAAGTGCTCCCTTACTTGAATGTTTGTCAGCATTGTTTCCTGTAGCCAGATCCAGGTACTTGTACAAGTTGTTATGTGATGGTGTTATTTAACAGGTTCAAAAACTGTTAAATGAACTACTGAACTACTAGACCCTCTATGCCAGGTAAATAAATTCTCCAATAATTAACGTGTTACCCTAATGTGTAGCTTTTCGTCTAGCTCACAATTTGCTCTAACAGCTGGTCTTCCTCATCAATATCAGCATTAGGTGGTTTAAAACATATCCCCACCAATAACTGAATCCCCTTCTTTTGCCACTTGCAGATATCGACCCATAAAGCTTTCACAATTTCTTAGTCACATTCCACTTGCTTAAGATTTGACTTTAGAGCGGCACTGTCATGCCGAACTTACCTTTCCCCAATCGATTCCTCTTCTCTCCACTCATTGGGGCAGGATGGGGGCTAAATGTAACCCAATCCCCACAGGTGACTAGGGGTCCCAAAGCCCCTAGTCACCTCCCACCCCAATAATATAAAACCCTACCTACCCCCTCACCCTAAAATAGTGAGGGGGGACAAAAAAACAAAATACCTGTAAATAAAAAAAATCATACTTACCATTAGACGTCTTCTTTTTTCTTAAACCTTTTTTCTTAAACCAATAAGAGTGCTCTAATAGGTAAATTTGAGCTGTACACGTTACCAATCAGGCAAGGCCTGTACTAGGTCCCCCATTAATTGTTTCAGGTAAAGTTTTTTTTTTTTTTTTTAGAACAGTGAGCAGCCACAGGCTGCTCGCTGTTTAGTAGGCATGCCCCTGCTCACGGCATATTGACCCTCATAGAATGCTGGCGGCATGGGGGGAGTTAGGAAGTGGCGGGGAGCACTGCTCCCGGCCACTTCTAATTTCACATATTACAAGGAGGGAGCCGCGAGCCGGTAGCGCCCTCATTGTAATAAACGTTCTTTCGTTTGAAATTTCTATTCATTCATTCGTATTTCTGATGAATGAATGAATTGACGGGTATTTAACTGGGCAATAGGGATGTGCATGGGAAAAATATTCAGTTCAGTTCGGCATTCTAAAAATTAAGAACTTCAGCACTACGGTTCAGCACTTTGGATCTTCAGGACTTCGGGTAAGTGTATGGTTAGGGTTGGTTTAGGGTTAGTTATAGGGTCAGAGTAGGGTTAGTTTAGGAGTAGGGTTAGGGATAGGGTTAGGAATAGGGTTAGGGTTACCCTACCCCTACTCCAACCACTGATCCTAACACTACCCCTAACCCTAACCCTACCCCAACCCTTACCCCAAACCCTACTCCAACCACGAAACCCTACCACGACCTCTACCCTTAACCCTACCCCTAACACTACCCCTAACCCAACCACTAACCCTAACCCAACCCCTAACCCCAATCCTCTTCTGTTTTGCCACTTTTCAGAAATCCGAAGCACTTCGCAATTCGGCACTTCAGTTCGGCATTCCAAAATTAGGCGGTTCGGTTCGCAATTCCGAATTTTGGCACTTCGCTAATTTGGCATCTGAATTTCCGAAATTCGGCTGAATTTGTATTCAGAACTAAACAAATTGCACATGTCTACTGGACATGCGCGAGAATTTATTAGCGCTATCAGGTGTTGGCAGTTGACGTGTCCTACAGGGTCTTCATCTGCCCACACAAAGATGGTGGCGCCCAGGACTGGGCATAAAATAAAGTTAGTCAAAAAAAAAGGAAAATGTGAGGCCTAGGGGAATTTGGGGGTGACTAGGGGCACAATAAA
Organism: Pelobates fuscus; assembly: GCF_036172605.1. NCBI lineage: Eukaryota > Metazoa > Chordata > Amphibia > Anura > Pelobatidae > Pelobates > Pelobates fuscus. Next base: position 353,623,165 of record NC_086320.1, on the reverse strand, counting down.
ATGTATTGCAGTCAGAAAGGGGCTTAATAAAAACAGATGCAGCCATGCCAGTGCAGCTTTAACTTATGGTTGACATACAAACATACCCCACCACCTTTCCTGTTTTTCTATCCTTACTAAATAATGTGTAACCATTTAAGTTAACTGCCCAGTTATATGTCTCATCTCACCATGTTTCCATATGCCTATTATTCATATCGGTCTAGTTCCCCCACTTAGTTATTAGTACTACTTGCATTAGTAAGCATACATTTAATTTTATCATGAGTCACTTGTATTTTATGTGAATTTGTATTCCCACTAAATTCCTCTTCTGTTATGAGCTTGCCCCTCCACCAACCAAATATCAGCCAAGTGACCTAAAAAGCCAAAACCCTCCTTCGTACACCATTACATTAGCCACGCATTAACCTCCCTAATCTCCCGCTGACCTTCTACTGTAGCGCGCGCACAGTAAACTTCCTAATTCCATGAACTCCTTCTTTAGGACACTCCATTTTCCTCTGACTTTATCACTGGAACCAATATGGACCACGACAGCCAGGTCACCCTCAGCCCCTCCCTATAGTCGGTCCACTCTGTCAGCAACATGTTGGACTGGAGCACCCAGGAGACAGCAAATTGTCCCATTGAGACCGTCAGATTACCCTATCTACTCTTTTAATAAGAGTTCCCTACCACCACAACCTGTCCAGCCTTTCTTACATTCTCAACTCCACCCGTGCTAGAGTGGCTGTTCCCTCGGCTGTTAGAAGAAACAGCTTCCTCCAGTACAGCTACTCCTGACCTGATGCTCCCAACATCTTTACTCATATGGTCAAATCTGTTAGGTTGTACAAAGTCAGGGCAAGCTAAACCTTTCCTCCAAACTAGTATCACATGAAACTGTAACCCTACTATATACATGTTCCCCAGCTGTCCTGTCTCCTGCAATTCCACTAGAGGGCCCCCTAAACTCTGCTCAGTGAGTAGCAGACCAGATCAAGATTGTCAATCTGTCTCAATGTTGCAATTTGCTTCTCCAGATCTCCAATAGGAGCCTAGGTTTGGAGTCACTGTTCTAAAAAGCATATGAAGCCCATGAAAATCAAAAGAGATAAGCTGTTTCTGAGATACTGGAATAACCACACATGGCAGTAAAACTATGCTACGGTCAACATTGGATAGGTCATACATTTTCCCCATTATAATGTTTTGGCAACAACGACTCAGTCTTTGTTTGTGTGCTAATGCTTCACTATGAGTTACAGCTACATGGCTATTTGACTATTGTTGCTAATGTACGGGGATGTACTAAATAAAGTGACAATTAAATGCAATTTTACATTTGCAAGTACTTTTTTGTACAGTGTGCAAAATAACAAAAAAAATACATTCCAACCTCTCTCTATTTTCATTCCAAACCTCGAGTGAGTTGATGTTGCTATGGCAATCACAAGATAAATAAAAGTCAAGAACTGTCAAATGATAAGTGCATTTTTTTATAACAGTCATTACAGTCTTTTTTTTAATACAAGAATTAGTACTTAAAGCAACAGTATCATAAATGGTTACAGGACGTAGTAAAGAATTTATGTTAAGAGGGCACTGTTTATGTAATATCCTTTTTGCTTTGTAGGTTCCTTTCTCCACCAATACATAGTAAAGAGCATACCAGTTCATAACAGTTTTTACCATTTTGCAGTCCTTCTTATCAAAGTGTTCTACTAAGAAGAAAGCATTCAATCATAATATTATTTTCATGTATATGCTGATATATAGATGCTATTACTTAAAAACACATGGATAGATTAAATGCTTAGTTGAATTGAACTAGATCGATAGTGTTAAATGACTTTCAGTTAGTGCTTTCACCAACTGCGCTATCATTAATATATTGTCTTATATTTAAGCTCTTTGCCGCTTATGTATAAATGGCAAGAATTTATGCTTTATTACAAAAAAAAAAAAAAATTCAGCAAAACGTGCATTATTCACTGCTTAGATAATGCCAGAACTTATATGGTTAATAGTCCTCAGATAACCTGACGCCAGCAAGCTTATTTCTTTCCTCTAAGAATTACTGCAAAGTGGATACTGCAGAGAGCTGTATGCTCCCAGTGGGATGGAGAAAATGAGTAGACAGCAGTTCATACTACATAAACAATTTGCATCAGCACATTTAGCTTCAAACAAACAATATTTAAAGGTATATTCTAAGGAGCAGAGTCAGTGCAGCACACTGCAGTAGGTATGCTGCAAGGAGTATTTGGATGGAATTTCAACCGTTTTTGGCAAAACATTTTCGAGCTGTTTGGCAAAAAAAAATAGGGCACTTGGCACTCAGAGCCTGGCTGCCTGCTACACTATATAAATCATTGACATCTGAAGTACTCTTACCAATCCATCGAAATATAGATGGCAGTGATAGGCTGCCCAGTGTTTGAAACGTACCCTATCTATTCAAACTTGTGGACAGATTTGAATGGATGATATAGAACTCTCATTATTACCATGGCAGGAGTAAACTAGGCTTCGGGTCCCTGGAGAATGCCATGGTTTGTTTTTTTCTAAAAGACCTGTTTCAGTGGGATGAGTTTCAATTGCCTACCCAGCTACTGACAAGGCAGCCTCCGCAATCCCTGAGTATATTTAAAAAATCTCCCAGTTTGGTCACCTTTCACAAGGAATTGTCCTAACATGCAGCGTCCAGGATAACAATAACAGACTAGATAGGACAGATGTACTGTTGGCTGGACTACAATAGAGAGTAAATAAAGTAAAATACAAGCCAGGATCAGGGTAACAGACAGCGTGAACGTAAAACTAGCTGGAGTCAGGTAAATGGTATATCAATAGAACAGATAAACTAGCCAGGAAACAGTTACAGCCAAGGTGAATACCAGTAAAATATAATAAAACAAAGACCACATTAAAGGGTACTAAGAAGAAAGAGACTCCACAATAGGGCACAGTAAATGGGGCCAGAGGAGTTTAAATGTTTTTATGTGTGATTTAATTGGTCCATGTCATGCCTGCGGATTGGCTCAGTCGGTCATTGCTGGCTTAAATATTTTTAATGGGGGAGATACCTGGAACTTGGTGTTAACGTTACAGGAACACTCCAGGTCCCTAGATCACTTTAGCTTGCTAAAATGTGTGCAATGTCCTCTTATTTTCTACTTTACAAAAAATGCAGATTTAAATAGAAATTGGCAATTTTATAAATTAACCTTGTAACACCCACAATGGCTTTCAATCAGACAACTGGTATTGTTACTTCCTGTCTCATAGGAGCTAAACTCAAGTGGCAGCAATTGCCCAGAGCACCTGCCTTGTGCAGACTTCTCATTGAGCTGCATTAGGAAGTCTGTGATTGGACAGCTACAGAAAGTCTGTGCTGGGGAAGAAGGGGAGGGTTCGCAAAGGCTACAGAAAAACAATCTGTCCGGCCCTCCCACACCCCTACCTTGCCTCAGAGCCCCTGCGGATGAGACCAGTGCTCGGGGGATCTATCTAGGACCCCCTGAGATACAGAAACACACGAGTAACAAATGCAATCTGTACTGTCAGGGGGCAGACAAACCAAGAACCAGGGGTAGGAGGAACCACGCTGGAAGGAGATAACACACAACACCTACCTCAGCGATACTACAACATTACTGCATGTAGACGGTGGGGGAGACTGAAAGGGGAACTCACCGAACGAACCAACAGACGCACTGACCCTAGAGATCAAACTCTATACTGGAACACACAAAAGTACAAGATCACCATCCCGCAGCCCCAAACACATGACAATCGGCATCTTGAGAAGAGGTCGTGAAATGTACAGACGGGACAAGGGCCACTAAAGGACACGACACGCTTACCGACCCCTCCCATTATCCCCATTCTAAACCCATTATTGACGAACGACACTAAAGACCGAGAGACACTTACAACCTGTAAGAATAAGTGCACGATAGAACCCAAAATCACAAACAATATCATAACGCAGAGCGAGCGATTACTAATAACCTGAACATAGCTAACGCACCTGACGGACTGTAATTAATTAATCTGCAACATGCTTTGTAAATATCGTAATTTGAAACCTATTGTGCCCAGAGACCTGCGAGTCTCAACTACTATTACTTCTTTAGAGATCTGCGCATCTCAAAATCTCAAACGAGACTCTGAATGATTGAAACCTGCGTGTTTCGCACTGCTCATAGACTAACTGCGATCTGTTTACCCTGCAACCATTTCAATAAAACAATATTTATATAAAAAAAGAAAAACAATCTGTAGCTTTCGCAAGCTGTTTGCACATATACCCCCAATGAAAAATGCATGCTTAAATCCATGCATGGTTTAATTTAGAAAATTACAAATTACAAAGTGATTTGTAATTTATTTTTATTTTTAAACAGGGGAGTATCTCATTCTCTAATTTGCCCATTATACCTACATTTTCATTACAGTATAATGAATAGACAATAGCTGCTGCTGTTAATTCTGGTCCCATTATGAAAGTCCCACTAATCTGGGATCGCCGGGAACATTATTATTATTGGTCTTGCTTTGAGATTGTGGCCCCCGCACTGCACAGAGTCTGTCACACCATGCATAACCATTGAGATTGCACTGTGTGACAATATCTACTGAAAACACAATCTACCAATAGATTATGTGTGTGTGCGTCTATATAAATATAAACACACGCACGTTTTAGATTTCTGGAACTCATTCCCACTAAGAAGTCGATTAATTATTAATTGATGTATTAGAACATTAGGAGAAACAGACCAGATCATTAGCAAAGAAGAATAGTGTAGGATACAAACACCTAATTAATGCTGCACATTTTGTTTGCAGGACTGCGTAGTTTTACAGCCTATTACACACGTTTAACAGATGATTATATACACGGACATTGACACTGAATGAGCCAAAGCCACCATTATACAGTGTAAATACAATAAAACCGAATTATTTTCAAGCAAAGTATTATAAAACACTAGAGTGTTTTCTGACTTCTCACCTTAATGACATACTATTAGTGTTGTCGCGAACCCGAAATTTTCGGTTCGCGAACGGCGAACGCGAACTTCCTCAAATGTCTTCAATGGGCAGGCGAATTTTAAAACCAACAGGGACTCTTTCTGGCCACAAAAGTGATGGAAAAGTTGTTTCAAGGGGACTAACACCTGGACTGTGGCATGCCGGAGGGGGATCCATGGCAAAACTCCCATGGAAAATTACACAGTTGATGCAGAGTCATAAAGGGCAGAAATCACCTAACATTCCTAAATCACAATGGATATGGATTGACACCTGACATAGGACATATTGACACCTTGACATATGGATTGACACCTGTCCTCAGAGACCCTGATGCACACGGACACAGAGCAGAATAGGGACTGTTCCCCCTACATAGGGTCATTTGGCAGATATGGCGTGGGAGGAGGAGGATCACTTTCACCTCTTCCCCTGTTAGATTCCCGTTGTGCTGTGACATCACCCTTATAAGCTGTGTAAACCATACTTTTTAATTTATTTTGCAAATGCTGCATCCTTTCCGACTTGTAATTCGGTAACATTTCCGCCACTGTCTGCTTATACCGGGGGTCTAGAAGCGTGGACACCCAGAACAGGTCGTTCTCCTTCAGCCTTTTTATACGAGGGTCCCTCAACAGGCACGACAGCATGAAAGACCCCATTTGCACAAGGTTGGATGCCGAGCTACTCATTTCCCGTTCCTCCTCCTCACACAGAGCAGAATAGAGACTGTTCCCCCTACATAGGGTCACTTGGCAGATATGGATTGACACCTGTCCTCAAAACCCCTGATACACACTGACACAGAGCAGAATAGGGACTGTTCCTCCTACATAGGGTCACTTGGCAGATATGGATTGACACCTGTCCTCAAAACCCCTGATACACACTGACACAGAGCAGAATAGGGACTGTTCCCCCTATATAGGGTCACTTGGCAGATATGGATTGACACCTGTCCTCAAAACCCCTGATACACACTGACACAGAGCAGAATAGAGACTGTTCCCCGTCCACAGAGACCATGATACACACTGACACAGAGCAGAATAGAGACTGTTCCCCCTACATAGGGTCACTTGGCAGGTATGGATTGACATCTGTCCTCAAAGCCCATGATACACACTGACACAGAGCAGAATAGAGACTGTTCCCCGTCCACAGAGACCATGATACACACTGACACAGAGCAGAATAGAGACTGTTACCCCTACATAGGGTCACTTGGCAGGTATGGATTGACACCTGTCCTCAAAGCCCATGATACACACTGACACAGAGCAGAATAGAGACTGTTCCCCCTACATAGGGTCACTTGGCATATATGGATTGACACCTGTCCTCAAAACCCCTGATACACACTGACACAGAGCAGAATAGAGACTGTTCCTCGTCCTCAGAGACCATGATACACACTGACACAGAGCAGAATAGAGACCGGGGGTCTAGTAGCGTGGACACCCAGCACAGGTTGTTCTCCTTCAGCCTTTTTATACGAGGGTCCCTCAACAGGCACGACAGCATGAAAGACCCCATTTGCACAAGGATGGATGCCGAGCTACTCATTTCCCGTTCCTCCTCCTCACACAGAGCAGAATAGAGACTGTTCCCCCTACATAGGGTCACTTGGCAGGTATGGATTGACACCTGTCCTCAAAGCCCCTGATACACACTGACACAGAGCAGAATAGGGACTGTTCCCCCTACATAGGGTCACTTGGCAGATATGGATTGACACCTGTCCTCAAAACCCCTGATACACACTGACACAGAGCAGAATAGAGACTGTTCCCCGTCCTCAGAGACCATGATACACACTGACACAGAGCAGAATAGAGACCGGGGGTCTAGCAGCGTGGACACCCAGCACAGGTTGTTCTCCTTCAGCCTTTTTATACGAGGGTCCCTCAACAGGCAAGACAGCATGAAAGACCCCATTTGCACAAGGTTGGATGCCGAGCTACTCATTTCCCGTTCCTCCTCCTCACACAGAGCAGAATAGAGACTGTTCCCCCTACATAGGGTCACTTGGCAGGTATGGATTGACACCTGTCCTCACAGCCCCTGATGCACACTGACACAGAGCAGAATAGAGACTGTTACCCCTACATAGGGTCACTTGGCAGGTATGGATTGACACCTGTCCTCAAAGCCCATGATACACACTGACACAGAGCAGAATAGAGACTGTTCCCCCTACATAGGGTCACTTGGCAGATATGGATTGACACCTGTCCTCAAAACCCCTGATACACACTGACACAGAGCAGAATAGAGACTTTTCCCCGTCCACAGAGACCATGATACACACTGACATAGAGCAGAATAGAGACTGTTCCCCCTACATAGGGTCACTTGGCAGGTATGGATTAACACCTGTCCTCAGGGACCCTGATACACACTTGGGGGAGCTACTGTCCTCCCCCACCCCTGCGCGGTGGGTGGGGGCCACAAATCACAATGGGGGGACCTACTGTCCTCCCCCCCTCGGCCCCCACCCCTGCGCGGTGGGTGGGGGCCATAAATCACAATGGGGACCTACTGTCCTCCCCTCCCCCCGGCCCCCACCCCTATGCGGTGGGTAGGGGCCATAAATCACAATGGGGGGGACCTACTTTTCTCCCCCCCGGCCCCCACGCCTGCGCGGTGGGTGGGGGACATAAATCACAATGGGGGGGGACCTACTGATAGGAGTGGAGTATTATTCATATAAGTTTAATACCTTCCACGTCTCCTATCAGTGGACGTGTATATGGCAGCCATTTTAGGAACCGCACACCTGGGACCCGAGCAAGGTCACCTCGTTCAAGCTGCTCTGGTTCCTTGATGAGCCAACTGCCCGTGAGTTAACATGTCCCGAGGAGAAGCACTCTGTCCTGTAAAGCCTCACCACAAAAAATGTAAATAAATAACAGCACTCGGAGTGGTGAGTTTAGTAAATGTTCATATCAGTTTAATACCTTCCGCGTCTCCTATCAGTGGACGTGTATATGGCAGCCATTTTAGGAACCGCACACCTGGGACCCGAGCAAGGTCACTTCGTTCAAGCTGCTCTGGTTCCTTGATGAGCCAGCTGCCCGCGAGTTAACATGTCCCGTGGAGAAGCACTCTGTCCTGTAAAGCCTCACCACAAAAAATTTAAATAAATAACAGCACTCGGAGTGGTGAGTTTAGTAAATGTTCATATCATTTCAATTTGGTATTGTTGCAGCCGCTGCTGTTGCAGCGGCCAGAAAAATTGATGTTTGTTTCACAGGCAGAAAGTGCCCTAAAACATGGCGGCTTGAACCCTAGTTGGTGGCGGATAAGTCACGCAAGTCAAACGTCATTCAGAGCTAAAATACAGCAGGGTGTGGACCATTTTTAGCCCAAGGCAGCTCATCTCATCAGGCCTTTTTAATCGAATGTATCGCCCAGTGTCAGTCCCTTCAGGATCCATCCCTCATTCATCTTAATAAAGGTGAGGTAATCTAGACTTTTTTGACCTAGGTGACTTCTCTTCTCAGTGACAATACCTCCTGCTGCACTGAAGGTCCTTTCTGACAGGACACTTGAAGCGGGGCAGGCCAGAAGTTCTATCGCAAATTGGGATAGCTCAGGCCACAGGTCAAGCTTGCACACCCAGTAGTCAAGGGGTTCATCGCTCCTCAGAGTGTCGATATCTGCAATTAAGGCGAGGTAGTCTGCTACCTGTCGGTCGAGTCGCTCTCTGAGGGTGGATCCCGAAGGGCTGTGGCGATGCGTAGGACTTAAAAAGGTCCGCATGTCCTCCATCAATAACACGTCTTTAAAGCGTCCTGTCCTTGCCGGCGTGGTCGTGGGAGGAGGAGGATGACTTCCACCTCTCCCCCTGTTAGATTCCCGTTGTGCTGTGACATCACCCTTATACGCTGTGTAAAGCATACTTTTTAATTTATTTTGCAAATGCTGCATCCTTTCCGACTTGTTGTAATTTGGTTACATTTCCGCCACTTTCTGCTTATACCGGGGGTCTAGTAGCGTGGACACCCAGTACAGGTCGTTCTCCTTCAGCCTTTTTATACGAGGGTCCCTCAACAGGCAGGACAGCATGAAAGACTCCATTTGCACAAGTTTGGATGCCGAGCTACTCATTTCCCGTTCCTCCTCCTCACTGATGTCATTGAAGGTATGTTCTTCCCCCCAGCCACGTACAACACCACGGGTACCAGATAGGTGACAACGAGCACCCTGGGATGCCTGTTGTGTTTGGTCTTGCTCCTCCTCCTCCTCAAAGCCACATTCCTCCTCTGACTCCTCTTCCTCACAATCCTCTTCCAGCGTTGCCGCAGGTCCAGCAAGCGATGCTGATAAGGCTGTTTCTGGTGGTGATGGTGACCACAACTCTTCCTCTTCACGCTCATCTACGGCCTGATCCAGCACTCTTCGCAGGGCACGCTTCAGGAAGAAAACAAATGGTATGATGTCGCTGATGGTGCCTTCGGTGCGACTGACTAGGTTTGTCTCCTCCTCAAAAGGACGCATGAGCCTACAGGCATTGCGCATGAGCGTCCAGTAACGTGGCAAAAAAATTCCCAGCTCCCCAGAGGCTGTCCTAGCACCCCGGTCATACAAATATTCATTAACAGCTTTTTCTTGTTGGAGCAGGCAGTCGAACATTAGGAGTGTTGAATTCCAACGTGTAGGGCTGTCGCAAATCAAGCGCCTCACTGGCATGTTGTTTCGCCGCTGGATATCGGCAAAGTGAGCCATGGCTGTGTAGGAACGCCTGAAATGGCCACACACCTTCCTGGCCTGCTTCAGGACGTCCTGTAAGCCTGTGTACTTATGCACAAAGCATTGTACGATCAGATTACACACATGTGCCATGCACGGCACATGTGTCAACTTGCCCAACTTCAATGCCGCTATCAAATTTTTTCCGTTGTCACACACCACTTTGCCGATATCCAGTTGCTTCGGAGTCAGCCACTTTTCCACCTGTGCGTTCAGGGCGGACAGGAGTGCTTGTAGGTGTGACTCTCTGCTTTCAAGCAAGTCAAACCCAAGATGGCGTGACACTGCCGTATCCGGCATGTGGAATAGTACCTGGGGAGCTGGGAGGTGCCGTTGATGTGGAGCAAGACGCAGCAGCACAAGAGGACTCAGCCGAGGAGGTTATGGAAGAGGATGGAGTAGGAGGAGTAGAGGAGGTGGCAGCAGGACTGCCTGCAAGTCGTGGCGGTGTCACCAACTCCTCTGCAATGCCACGCATTCCATGCTTGTCAGCCGTCAGCAGGTTTACCCAATGCGCAGTGTAGGTGATATACCTGCCCTGACCATGCTTTGCAGACCAGGTATCAGTGGTCAGATGGACCCTTGCCCCAACACTGTGTGCCAGTCATGCCATGACTTCCTTTTGCACAATCGAGTACAGGTTGGGGATTGCCTTTTGTGAAAAGAAATTCCGGTCGGGTACCTTCCACTGCGGTGTCCCAATAGCTACAAATTTTTTGAACGCCTCAGACTCAACCAGATTGTATGGTAAAAGCTGGCGGGCTAATAGTTCGGACAAGCCAGCTGTCAGACGCTGGGCAAGGGGGTGACTTGGTGACATTGGCTTCTTACGCTCAAACATGTCCTTGACAGACACATGACTGTGGGCAGATGAGCGGGAACGCTCAAGGCGGGAGACGGAGTGGCGGATGGTTGAGAGGGGGCAAGGAGGACAGCAGTGGTTGACGTGGCTGAAGATGCTGGACCAGGAGGAGGATGGCGGCTTAGAGTAGGCGTGCTGCTTGTACTCATGTGTTGATCCCATAGGCGTTTGTGATGTGAGATCATGTGCCTACGCAAAGCAGTTGTACCTAGGTGGGTGTTGGACCTCCCACGACTCAGTTTCCTTTGGCACAGGTTGCAAATGGCATCGCTGTTTTCAGAGGCAGACACACAAAAAATAATTCCACACTGCTGAGCTCTGCGATGACGGCATTCTGGTGGTGGACACAGCATGCGTTGATTGGCGTGCTGTCGGGCTGACCCCGGGTGCCGATGCATGCTGTCTGAATGTGCCACTAGCTCCTTGCGACGACCCCCCCCTGCTTCCAACTCGTCTCCTCCTCCTCTCTGTCTCCCCATCTGAACTTTCGCCCTGTTCGTCTTCTTGCCGAGCGGGCACCCACGTGACATCCATGGACGCATCGTCATCATCAACCGCTTCGCTTGTATCTGACAACTCAGAAAAGGAAGCAGCAGCGGGTACAACATCATCATCATCACACCGTACCTCCATGTGTTTAATGCTGCCTGCCTGAGACATATCCCTGTTATCTACATCCTCTAGCAATAATGGTTGCGCATCACTCATTTCTTCAAACGGGTGTGTGAATAACTCCTCTGACATACCAAGTAAAGCGTCTGTGGTGCTAGTTTTGGTGGTGGCGGCAGGCGGGTGAGTGGTATCTTGAGAGGTGCCTGAAGCTAAGCTGGAGGAGGATGGTGCGTCAAGGTTCCGAGCTGAACTTTTCAAGTTCAGGGTACGTGGCTTCTGAAAACTGGGCATTATTCTAGGGCTAAAGGGAATCACAGCACCACGACCACGACGGCCCCTGCGGGGTGGCCTGCCTCTGCCTGTCATTTTTTTGGGGATTAGTGGTACTATGCGTGCAAGCTACTGTGAGACCAGATATGATTGGCAATGTGCACTGTAACAGTTCTGCAGAGCACACACTGTAGGCCTGACACAACCGCTTGAAGACAAGTAACTGCTATTCAATCTATAACAGTGAAAAAAAAATTTGGGTTTTAAAAGCACGCTATAGAGACACCAGATATGATTGGCAATGTGCACTGTAACAGTTCTGGAGAGCACACGCTGAAGGAAGGACTGACAGAGCCGCTTGAAGGACACTGACTGGCTGCTATTAGCTTACAATGGAAACCTTTTTTCTTTGTAAAAGCACGCTATAGAGACACCAGATATGATTGGCAATGTGCACTGTAACAGTTCTGGAGAGCACACACTGTAGGCCTGACAGAGCCGCTTGAAGGACACTGACTGACTGCTATTAGCTTACAATGGAAAACTTTTTTCTTTGTAAAAGCACGCTATAGAGACACCAGATATGATTGGCAATGTGCACTGTAACAGTTCTGGAGAGCACACGCTAAAGGAAGGACTGACAGAGCCGCTTGAAGGACACTGACTGGCTGCTATTAGCTTACAATGGAAACCTTTTTTCTTTGTAAAAGCACGCTATAGAGACCCCAGATATGATTGGCAATGTGCACTGTAACAGTTCTGCAGAGCACACACTGTAGGCCTGACACACCCGCTTGAAGACAAGTAACTGCTATTCAATCTATAACAGTGAAAAAAAAAGTTGGTTTTAGAAGCACGCTTTAGAGACACCAGATATGATTGGCAATGTGCACTGTAACAGTTCTGGAGAGCACACGCTGAAGGAAGGACTGACAGAGCCGCTTGAAGGACACTGACTGGCTGCTATTAGCTTACAATGGAAACCTTTTTTCTTTGTAAAAGCACGCTACAGAGACACCAGATATCAGTGGCAACTGTCAAAGTACGCTGGCACAGGTCTGCAGAGCACGCGCTGAAGGAGGCCTGACACCCAGACGTTTGCAGACAACTAACTGCTCTTCTATTACAGTGAAAAAAAATATATTTATTTTAAATCTAAAGCTTAAGCTATTGTCACAACAGATATGAGTGGTGGCACTGACTATGCAAATGGGCACAGCATCCAGCCTGACACAGAAGATGGCAGGCAGGCAACTGCTCTTCTATTACAGTGAAAACAAATATTTTTTTTGAAATCTAAAGCTTAAGCTATTGTAAAAACAGATATGAGTGGTGGCACTAGGCAAGTGGGCACAGTATCCACTGTGAACCTCACACAGAAGCTGGCAGGCAGGCAACTGCTCTTCTATTACAGTGTAAATAAAATATTTTTTTTGAAATCTAAAGCTTAAGCTATTGTAAAAACAGATATGAGTGGTGGCACTGGGCAAGTGGGCACAGTATCCACTGTGAACCTCACACAGAAGCTGGCAGGCAGGCAACTGCTCTTCTATTACAGTGAAAAAAATATTTTTTTTAATCTAAAGCTTAAGCTATTGTAAAAACAGATATGAGTGGTGGCACTGGGCAAGTGGGCACAGTATCCACTGTAAACCTCACACAGAAGCTGGCAGGCAGGCAACTGCTCTTCTATTACAGTGAAAAAATATATTTTTTTTTAAATCTAAAGCTTAAGCTATTGTAAAAACAGATATGAGTGGTGGCACTGGGCAAGTGGGCACAGTATCCACTGTGAACCTCACACAGAAGCTGGCAGGCAGGCAACTGCTCTTCTATTACAGTGAAATGAAAAAATTAAATCTAAAGCTTAAGCTATTGTAAAAACAGATATGAGTGGTGGCACTGGGCAAGTGGGCACAGTATCCACTGTGAGCCTCACACAGAAGCTGGCAGGCAGGCAGCTGCAATTACATTACACAGAAAAAAAAAAGCAGCCTGATGTTCTAGCCCTAAAAAGGGCTTTTTGGGGTGATGTCCTTACAGCACAGATCAGATGAGTCCTTCAGGATTGTAGTGGACTGAATACCCTAGCCTAGCTATCAATTTCCCTATCTAATCAGCAGCAGCTAAACTTTCCCTCTTCTCACTAAGCATGCAGCTTCAGAATGAATCGAAAATGGATGCTGGGAGGGAGGTTGGAGGGTGTGGAAGGGAGGGAGTGCTGCTGATTGACTGGAATGTGTCTGCTGACCGAGAGGCACAGGGTCAAAGTTTGCCCAATGATGACGAATAGGGGGCGGATCGAACCGCCCATGTGTTCTCCCGCGGCGGCGAACGCGAACACGCTAAGTTCGCCGGGAACTGTTCGTCGGCGGACAGTTCGGTACATCACTACATACCATCTATGCCTGTTTTATTCTCTGTAGTGAGCAACTCCTTGATTTGGAGATTAAGCTTGAATGGGGATTTACCATAACACTATATTAAAGGGCAAGCAGGTGCCTGATAAAATACAGCACCAAAGTTGATATAATATAAAAAAGGCATGTGTCAGTGTTTTTCGAAATAATATTACAATATACAGAACGATGGAGGAAAAAAGTTATTGTACAACACACAATATTTAATGGTTGTTATTGCAGCCTGACAAATATATAATAAAACTGGTATTTCCCATATAAAAATATTTAACATAATATATTGCATGAATTAATGATATTAATGAATATGATATTAATATCTCAGTTACTCCTCGTGATAATTTATATCGTTGAGTATCATTATTCCAAAAAAGCATCCAGACATCGTTTAAAAATCTGAACAGAACATTTAAGCTAACGCGTCTTGTCACAGCTGGTTAATTAAAAAAAAATAGATGATTACCAATTTGGAGTAAAGTAGGGTTTTTTCCCCCTTTTTTATGGCACAATTTTACATGTTTTCAAACAGGTTTTTCCACTTTTTTAATGGTAGAAACAGAGATAATGTGATAGGTTAAACTTGATAGAATTTAATGTTTTTTCAACCTAAATAATCACCTTTGTACAAATTAACTAACATCTCCCACAATTCCTCTATAACCCCATCTATTACTGTGCAGAAAAAAATACTTCTAATAATATATATTACTCGTCTTTATTTTTGTTGGGTGGTTTGCTGTGATGTTAATATATATATATATATATATATATATATATATATATATATATATATCATAATTCTACTGTGTGTCACTTACAAACATCAATATGCATCAGACTTGTGTTTTCTTTAAAGGGACACTATAGTCACATGAACAACTTTAGCTTAATGAAGCAGTTTTGGTGTATAGAACATGCCCCTGCAGCCTCACTGCTCAATCCTCTGCCATTTAGGAGTTAAATCCCTTTGTTTATGAACCCTAGTCACACCTCCCTGCATGTGACTTGCACAGCCTTCCATAAACACTTCCTGTAAAGAGAGACATATTTAGGCTTTCTTTATTGCAAGTTCTGTTTAATTAAGATTTTCTCATTCCCTGCTATGTTAATAGCTTGCTAGACCCTGCAAGAGCCTCCTGTATGTGATTAAAGTTCAATTTAGAGATTGAGATACAATTATTTAAGGTAAATTACATCTGCAGGCTCTGTCAATCATAGCCAGAGGAGGTGTGGCTAGGGCTGCATAAACAGAAACAATGTGATTTTTAACTCCTAAATGACAGTAAATTGAGCAGTGAAATTGCAGGGGAATGATCTATACACTAAACCTGCTTTATTTAGCTAACGTAATTTAGGTGACTATAGTGTTCCTTTAAGTTTATTCTTCATTCAATTACTAACATATAGTAAAATAAAGGATGTTACAGGATGATAGATGTTCAACAGCAGATGGTAATTGCTAGACTTGTGAAGGGAGAGATAGAGTCTTTAAAGTCAGAGAATAGACAGAGAACAATCCATGTGATCCTTTACCCACTATTCTATATAGCTATGGCCATAATGACATCAGACCTTTTAGGTGAAACGCTGACCATGTAAGGACACGTATGAAGTCCTTCTTTGTATGCAACATTATTCCAGAAGTCTCAGACAAAAAAGCCATGTGACTTATTGATACCATCTGCTACTTATGCTCAATCCAGACATCCATAACTAATGTGAATAGAATATTCAATATTCTACATCCTGCTAGATCTTTCAATTTAGGTGAATGAGGATACATTGACTTGAGTAGGGATCAGGGCCGGACTGGCCCACCGGGATACCGGGAAATTTCCCGGTGGGCCGTCGGCACCTGGGGCCGGGCAGACACCTGGGTCTGCTGGCGGCCGCTGGGGGAGCAGGCTGTTCTGTCTCTGCTCCCCCGCCCCAGCGCGCAGCTCAATGAGACCGCGGCCGGAATATGACGTCATATTACGGCCCCGGTCTCATGCAGCAGCGCGCGAGGGCGGGGGAGCAGAGACAGAACAGCCTGCTCCCCCAGCGACCGCCAGCAGACCTCCCCCAGCGGCCGCCAGTACAAGACCCCCAGCGGCCACCAGCAGACCTCCCCCAGCGGCCGCCAGTACAAGACCCCCAGCGGCCGCCAGTAGACCTCCCCCAGTGGCCGCCAGACTCCAGCACAAGTTTCCCAGCGGCCGCCAGCACAGACAGCCATCTGCACTGCATGACCCCCTGGTAGGTAGTATTAATGTGTGTTATGCTTTGTCATGGTGTCTGTCTGTATGGTGTGTGTGTCTGTCTGTCTGTATGGTCTGTCTGTATCGTGTGTGTGTCTGTCTGTATGGTGTGTGTGTGTCTGTGTGTCTTTCTGTCTGTCTGTATGGTGTGTGTCTGTCTGTCTGTATGGTGTGTGTGTGTGTGTGTGTGTCTGTCTGTCATGGTGTGTGTGTGTGTCTGTATGGTGTGTGTGTGTGTGTCTGTCTGTATGGTGTGTGTGTGTGTCTGTCTGTATGGTGTGTGTGTGTGTCTGTCTGTCTGTCATGGTTTGTGTGTCTGTCTGTGCTATGGTGTCTGTCTGTATGGTGTGTGTATGTCTATATGGTGTGTGTGTGTGTGTCTGTCTGTCTGTATGGTGTGTGTGTCTGTCTGTATGGTGTATGTGTCTGTCTGTATGGTGTGTGTCTGTCTGTCATGGTGTGTGTGTCTGTCTGTATGGTGTGTGTGTCTGTCTGTATGGTGTGTGTGTGTGTGTCTGTCATGGTGTGTGTGTCTGTCTGTGTCATGGTGTCTGTCTGTATGGTGTGTGTGTGTGTCTGTCTGTCATGGTGTGTGTGTCTGTCCATCATGGTGTGTGTGTCTGTGTCATGGTGTGTGTGTCTGTCTGTCTGTCATGGGGTGTGTGTCTGTCTGTCTGTCATGGGGTGTGTGTCTGTCTGTCTGTCATGGGGTGTGTGTCTGTCTGTCTGTCATGGGGTGTGTGTCTGTCTGTCCGTCATGGGGTGTGTGTCTGTCTGTCCGTCATGGGGTGTGTGTCTGTCTGTGTCATGGTGTGTGTATCATGGTATATGACTGTGTGTCATGGTGTGTGCGTCTGTCTGTGTCATGGTGTGTGTGTCATGGTATATGTGTGTGTCATGGTGTGTCTGTCTGTGTCATGGTGTGTGTGTGGGTCAGTCTGTGTCATGGCCTGTCATGGTGTGTGTGTGTGTCATGGTATATGTGTGTTTCTGTGTCTGTCATGGTGTATATGTGTGTTTAAAAATAGTGTTTTTGCTCACCTTTTTTTCCTCCACGCAGCGTGCTGGTCTCTCCTCGACTGGCCCTGCCTCTATGGCTAAGATCATCAAGCTTGATGATCTCAGCCAATCCAATGCTTTGCCATAGGATTGGCTGCAAAACGCTACACCAATCAGCATCTCCTCATAGAGATGCATTGATTCAATGTATCTCTATGGGGAACGTTCAGCACCTCCAGAGTGTGGAGGCCCTGAATGTAGGTGCACTGACACAGGAAGCACCTCTAGTGACCGTCTGAGTGACTGTCACTAGCGGTGTCACTTTGAAGCAATGTAAACACTGCCTTTTCTCGGAAAAGTTAGTGTTTACGTTGAAAAGCCTGTAGAGACATGCTATAGATACCAGTTCCACTACATTAAGCTGTGTGTGTGTGTGTGTGTGCGCGTCTGCTAGTGAGTGAGCTTGCTTGCATGTGTGTGCCTGCTAGTGAGTGAGCTTGTGTTTTTATGTCAATGAGCTGATGTATATCAGTGAGATTGTTTGTCTATGAGGCTGTGTATCAATGAGCTTGTGTGTGTCATTGAGATGTCAGTGTCTGCATGTGAGTATGCTTACTGTATAATTTAACGTTTTACTCTGAAAGGACCAATATTTTATATTAGAAAAAGCAATATATATATATATATATATATATATATATATATATATATATTACTCAATCATCTGTCATCTGGGGTGGTAAGACATAGCCATGCATATATATACACATATACATATTACATGCGACAATATATGGCGCAATGACTTATGGGGCTGGCATAACATTT